>NC_062227.1:54684888-55032388 GCF_902686445.1 Sciurus carolinensis | reverse complement strand
GAAAATCTCAGAGTGGGCACCCAATTGGCCTGTTTTGATATTAATTTATTTACTCACGGTCAGATTCCAAGAATCCATTTATTTGGCAAAGTGTCAAAAATTCAGATGAACCCAAGAGATTATGAGCATTTGTGATAAGCGGCCTTGGAGCAAGAGTAGCCAAATGCCTTATCCGTTACTCACTGCGGCTTAGTGGAAATAATTTCTCCCATGCAACAAAGGTTAACATAGTCTACACATACAAGACAGTGTTGACTTATTTACTCACTTACTCCACAATTTGATTCAAATGCCTATGGTATGCTCGGTACTTTGCTAGGCCTTGGAGATGCAAATAGAAATCAACACCAGTCTCTGACCTCGAGTTGCTGGCAACCAAGAGGAGGAGACAGACTAACTGTACTGTGTATGAATACTAGGATAGGGATCTGCCTAGAATTTCATCCAGCAAAGTTTATATAATGGCATTGCTTTCAGTAATGTCTAATCCAATCATTGTTATTGAAAACAACAATATTTAATTTCTTTGTATATGCAACTATAACACTGAAGAATGAACTGTCTCTTCCAACTGCCTGATAAGTCAGAATGCATTTTTTTATTTTTATATGAATTTTTCTCTCCCATGGTTATCAGAAATGTAGTTTATCAAGAAATTTCAATAACCTTTTTCTAAACAAGTAAGGACGTAGGAATATCTTCAAGTGATAGTTACTCACATTAATTGCCCCCTAATACAAATTCAGTTTAGCAGCAATACTTGGTTCCAGTAGATTTTTTTAGTTCATCATTTAATTCAGTTTAGCCTTCCTTCAATCTTTCAGTCGTATTGGTAAGTTACTTTGCAGCAATTTTAGAGAGATTATATTTTTAAATGATTTTTTTAAACCTCCTGGTTAATGGCTATTAACCCTACACAGAGTGATGTTGTACTTCTGTATAATGAGAAGGGCCAAACATTGAAGTTCTTAAGCAGCCCAAATTTCCCAGAAGCTAGGAGAATTTTTATCTATAGATCCTGTTAAAAGCGGACCATGCGTAAAACCAAGCCCAGTGGATTGAGGGGATAGTAGTTTGGTCAAAGTATTACCTACTCAAAAATATAAATGACAGCATTTCACTTGCAATCCCAGAGTTAAGGTTTTGCATATCCATTTTGAATAACTTCAGTGAAGTTAAGTGATTTGAAATTGAATGCAGTAGGGTAAGCTGGTAAGACGGCTCAAAGCTATTGCAGGTCAAGGAAATCAGGGAAGTGGAGTCATCCCCACTTTTCAATCCCTTTCACTGTAGAAACCCCAGCACCATCGGACTCCGAGCATGGCTGCATCTTGTTATATGTATAGAAGTTTTAAAATCAATTTGATTTCCACTGGCATGATTCTCTAGTGTACTTAATATGCTGTGGATGGATTTCTTAGAATAGTAAGAAGCAGTTACACTTCTCATGAATATATAGCGGATGAGGCTCTCTGATTTATTATTCCATTCTATTTTAGAACATGCTTATGATTTTTTTTAAAAATGCAAAGGAAAAAGAAGAGAAATTCTTAAAAGCACAGAGTAGTAGATCTAGGTTGTAATTCTCTCACTTATTAGATAAATTCAAGTAAGCTTTGTGTCTCAGTTTATCTGCCTGTAAATTTGGATAAAACCTTTAAACTCTAATTTAGTACAAATTTTTACTTTTTTATAATGTATTTTGAGCTCTTTCAATATATGTACTCAAAATTAAATAATCCTGTGTTTCATATATCAGTTTCTTTTTATTTACAAAATATTCTTTTCTTTCTAATGATTTTTTTAAATTTATATAAAACTCAAAGAGATAGAGAAGGACAATGAGAAGCTTTCTAGAAAAAATATTAAATAGTATTAACTCACAATACCAATTCTAAAACTCAAGAGAAATCTTGAATGGACTCAAGATTCACTGATCAAAGATATTTATTATACTGATTCAAGAAGCAATGTTTATACAATAAGTTTTGATCATGTATTATGAAGTTTTCCATAACTCTTGGGTCTAATCTTAATCTTGCACTTGTTCTTCAGCAACCCCCTAATGGAGTTAATATTTAGTTAGTTCATTCTATAGAATACCCTCTCCAGGGATATTGATTTTCTTTTTTTCTTCTGTTCTGTGACCTCACTAAGTGCCAAACATCACAGGGAAAGTAGTTTAATGTAGAAATTTAACACCAAGAAATTAGCAGAAGACTATATCCCGTTGATAGAGGAGAAAATTATTTAACCTTGCCTTCTATATAATTGATTTTTTAATGTCTTAATGCAAAACACTCTTTACAAACTCTCTAAAACAAAACAAAAAAAAACAATTATTTTTGGTTATAAAAATAAAAATAAAAAATAAAAACTCTCTAAACCATATGTTGTGCTAAATTTTGGTTATTCTTAAACATACTGGTTATACCAACTGTAGATTAATTTTGACCTCCATCCTGTTTATACCTCTAAAATAGATTGTAAGAGAAAGAGAAAATTAAAAATTACAGAAAAATCTTGATTAACTCCAGATTATAGAACTAAGATCAATTATTAAAACTCAATGTTTGTTTGGGAATTAAATGTGTATGAATGGAGTCTGTTCAGCAGAGGTCAGGCCCTGTGCTGAAGTTGCTGGGAAGCAAGAAGGCAGAACCTTAGTCCAGTCTGAAAGGGGTTGGCAGTTCATTGGGGACAGCATGCAGAGACCATTTGCAGCTTCCAGTACAGGATGTATCTGCTCCCCTGACCCAGAACACAGGCAGTAGCACACAATTCCCATGAACTATGGAAACATTTGGATGCTTGACGGAAAGGAACATTCTTTATCCAAACGTTGGAGTACATGTGCATCTCATGTACAGACAAAGCCTCCAACTAAGATAATTTCCTTTACTAAAGTTACCTTGAGTGGGCAATTATATAACATGCTTGCTTTCTATAAAAGGAAATATTTTCTCCAAATATTTTTCAAGTGTTGTCAACAGCAGTACTAGGGGGACACAGAGGCCCTTTCAGTGACAGGCAACTTGCTCTCTGCTGGCAGTATCTCTGAGTACCGGTTGCAGGATCAAGGGAGAATTTAAGAAGGAAATAGCCAAGACAAGGAACAGGCGACCAAGTGGGGGATGAAAGGAGGGGCAAGTATTTCATATTGATCCCATGCACATAGTATACCCTACACACATACAGGCTACAATATTTAAATGATCTGATTTACTGAATTCAGTGATTGGCTTGAGAACAATGGTATCTATTTAATCAACTTCTCCTCCTGCCACATGACCAGAAACAGAACATGTCATCTCACTTACTCATTTGGCAGTAATTAAATGAGCTTGGACTGGAGATGTAGCTCAGTGGTAGAGCCCTTGCATAGCGTGCATAAAACCCTGAGTTCAATCTCTGTCACCATAAAAAATAAAATAAAAGTAAATTATTAAATGAGCTCTAAAAGTGTAAGTTATTTTAACTTACATATATGTTCATTGATACATTCCCATGTTTTGGTTATAATTCAGGACTACGTTTTTATTTTGAAAGGCCAAATGAAACAAACTTATTTCCTTCTGGAATGTCACAAACTTCCCCAGTAAATTGAAAATACAGAGTTAGCCTAACTTAGTCAGAATGTATAAATGGAACAAAATGTGCCTTTTCATTTGTAGAACTGAGTTCATGTTTTAAAACCCTTTATGACACATGAGGATTTATAATAGCACTAGTTGATATTTCTTTCATAAATCAGAATGAGTTAAGTGCAAGTATTAGTGGAATACGTTTGTATCCTTCCCTAGGGTAGGAATGATAGGGTTACCTGTAGGGCAGCATCTCCCTGTTCTCAAAAAACATTTTTTGTGGAGAAGACCAGATTAATATAGGAGAAACACTAAATATTGGGTACAAAGGGGCAAAGGAAAGATGATAAACATTTTGAACTTCAACACAGGAAGGAGGTCAATGGCACTTGCTAAAGTTGAGTAAAGCTTCTAAAAGTCTCATTGAAGTCAGGCTGCTATAACAAAAATACCATAGACTTGGGTGTTTTAAGTAATTTTTATTTCTCATAGTTCTGGATTCTCAGAAGTCCAGGATCAAGGCACCAGAAGACCCAGTGTTCGGTGAGGGCTCTCTTCCTGATTCATAGATGGCTATTTTTTGTTGTATTCTCATGTGACAGAAAAGTGGGAGTGAGCTCTCCAGGGCCTCTATTATAAGGGCACTAATCCCATTCCTGAGGATTCTGCTCTCAAAACCTCCCAATCACTTCCTGAAACATCGCGTTGGAGATTAGGACCTCAACATATGAATATTGGAGAGATGCAAACTTTGGGTCTGTCACTAACAGGGAACTTGGATGGCATTCTGATTTTAGATGAACAGGGAAGAAAGGGTAGGGCACCTTAGGCAAGAGAAACAATGTAAGACAAAACCATCCAACAGAAATGGGAAATAAAGGTCTGACTTTAATAAAGGCTTTGTGTTGGCAACAGACACCTCCATTCAGCAGGTACGACAAAGCTATGGGAGAACCTGGAGGCTTCAAGGAAAGAATTTAGAGTAAATTCTTTGATATAGACCGCTGGGAGCTATTGCAGGTTCTTGAGCACAGGTGTGGCATGATAGTCAAGAGAAAGTAGTAACTCTTGTGCCTTGGAAGGTAGTGATAATGAATTTATTGACTGCTTTTTAAAAATTATTTTATTTTATTTTATTTTATTTGTTCTAATTAGTTGTGACTGCCTTTTCTTTGTAAGTTCCAGTTCCCTCCTCATTCGCTAGTTACTGCCCCTGCCTGCTACAGCGTGACACATTCTCACATCCATTTCTCTTGTGTTTCCACTTCCCAGTGGCTGAGTGAGGGCAGAACCAAGGGTGGGGTGGAGCATTTACCTAGAACCTGGGACCACCTGGTGCTGGAGGACCCTAGAGAGAACAGGAAAGCAGGAACGTTATAGCCCCGGTCCCCTGGTCTCCATAGCACTGGAACGGTGGAGTTTCTCTAATGTAGCTCGCTGCTGCCTCTACCAGCTGGGGCTGTGTGGAAACCACCAGAGCAGAGTGAGCTGGTCCTGTGAAGGTACCTTGGTGGGGGACTATGGTGGACACACCCCAAAGCAGCAGCTTTTAGTCACATCTGTCCATGGGATGCTCTATCACTGAGCATTTAAAAAATTTTTTTTTTTTTTTTTTTTTTTTTTTTTTTTAATTTTGAGACAAGGGCTCTCTAAGTTCCCCTTACTGGTCTTGAACTTGCAATCCTCCTGCCTCAGCCTTTTACTAGGTGGAGTTACAAGGATGCACCACTGTGCCTGGCTCACAGAATCCATTTTGTGTCCTGATTATTCATTATGCTCCAACTTCAAACCACTCACCTGTCTTCTTGTGTGGTCTGACTTAAGACATGTTTGAGGTCAGGCCTCCAAAATTCCTTCCGTGTGTAACAGTCTCTCCTTTAGCTCTACTGCTTAGATTTCTATGGTTTCCCACACTGTCACTTTTTTTTTTTTTTAAGGGAAACTATGAGGGAGAAAAAAACCAGCAGTTTAATGTTGGGATGTCTCCAAAACCATTCATTAATTTTGTAAAAGTAAAATGCATCTAACCTGATGGAATATTTATAAAAATTGGGAGCTCATTGTCAATTAAATCACATTTATTTAATCTAGTATTAGACTGCCTTTTTTTTTTTTAACCAGATGGTAAACATTAGCAGCAATAGTGAACAAACATCCAGGCTCCCAGAGGTCATTTTTAACCACCATTAACAATCTGGTTTTCACGGATTAGTAATATACAAAAGGCAACCGTCCAGTATAAGATGCACACAAGGCAATTGAAGCTGCTTCTGTGCTCCTTATTTACCTAACATCTAACTATTTAAAAAACGCTTTGTAAGAGAAACATTTAAATCTTCTTGGCTCCAAAAGTTTCAGTAAAATATCTGTTTGAAATAGACACTGATATTAATAAAAACTTTGCTAAGCTGATAAAAAGAAAAGCTTATTATTAGTGTCATCAGATTTTCCTGTGGTTAACATTTTCTTATTACCTATTTGTTTAGTGATTTCATACCCATGTAAAGCTTGACTAATTGTGAAGTGGAAAAGAAATGCATATTTGCATATCATATTTTAATTTTTAACCTGAATTATCAAATTGAAGTGAAATATAAAATAATCAGTCCATCAAATATACTAATGAGTCAAAAACAATTCAGTCTTTCATGTGAAGAGAGCATAGAACATGGCTTCTAGAATTGTCTTTTCAGGAACAAATAATCTCATCTACATCATGTCTTGAGTGATCAAGAAAGTTGTAGAATGACACAGTCTCATTATGCCCCATAGATCAGTGCAAAGATATGTGTGTGCTGGTTCTTCCCTCATTCAGATTCAGTATTGTAGGGCTGGGGAGATAGCTCAGCTGGTAGAGTGCTTGCCTCACAAGCACAAGGCCCTGAGTTCGATCCTCAGTACCGAAAAAAAAAAAAAAAATTGATTCCAGATTCAGTATTGTATATGAGTGTGAAATTTCTACACACTTAACTGGCTGACTGAGACGAAACAGGCAAAACTGCACGTGATATACATTTATCTTCATTTCGAAATACCATTATACTTCCTTTACATATAAGTGATTTGTGTCAACCTTCATATTGTTCTTCTTCTACATAATAGTATTATTAGGAGTTACATCAAGGTCTATATTTAAACTATTTCACAGGTATTTCCTTGATATTTTCTCATGATGTGAAGAAGCCAAGGATTCAAGATTAAGAGTGAACTTTCACACCTAGGCCTAGAGAGGTCACATCCAAGAGGGGTGGGAATGAGATTGTGTGGAAGTGACTAGCTAGAGAGAAAATGCCTGCCATTAAGGAACTTAGGAATAAGGGAATGGAGCCTAAGGGTGTTATTAGACTCCACCCCTATCCATGCATGTATTCTGGAATTCTGGAATACACACAAGCATGGATATTTGCATACACATGAGCATGCATAGCATGTACACACTCCTGACAATCACCAGGTGGAATGCAGAACTACCATGTACAGGATCATGTTGAGGATTTTCCTGTTAGTCCATGATACCCAAGTATAAGTTGCTGCTTTCAGGAGAAATTCTGTTTCTCTTTTCATAGAAAATTTTACATTGGCAATGAAATTTCCCAGTATTCCTACAAGTGCCTGGGGCCATTACATTTCGTTTCTTGCTGAGGGAAATGAATAAATAGAAGAGAATTGAAACGATAAATTCTTACCCATGCCATAATTTAGAATTTACAACCTTCTGGGATTCCTTTCAGTAACAACTGAAGATACTTCATTGAAGGGTTATTGTGACTCCAGCACCATGTTAGGCCCCAACCACACAGAAAAGACAGAGCCCCTCCTCCAAGTAGCACATGACTTAGTGGGTGAGGAAGAACAGCAGACAGGACCATGGCCTGTTCAAGATGCTCTCAGGACACAGAGGAGGGATCTAGCCCCTCAGGACTGGGAAGGGGAATCCATAAAACCTTTTCAGGGCACTCTGGCTCAGCCAGCGATCAAACCCAGGGGTGCTCTACTGAACCACATCCCAGTTCTTTTTATTTTTTATTTTGAGACAAGGTCTCACTAAGTTGCCAAGAGTGACCCTGATCTTGCAATCCTTGTGCCTCACCTTTCTGAGTCGCAGGGATTACAGCCCTACCCAATGTCAGAGTGCCTTTATCTCTTCTACCACACCTCTTTAGAAAAAAGTAGAAAACTTAATTACATTACTTGGACATTGCAGAAATCAGTTGAAAGTTTGAAAATACAGTTATCTGCTTAGCTGCATGATTGGATTTCTTTGGTTTATTTAGATTTTCTGGATTATGTAGACTCAATTTACTGTAGATAGAACTTTTACAAATTTTTTTAGCTTTCTTTTATTCTAGACAGTACAAGCAAAATAGGTAAGAACAACAATCTAAAATTTATCCACAACATCATTGGGTTTTTTGGTTTATTTATTTGTGTTGGTGCTGGGGATTGAATCCAGGGCCTTGTGCATGCTAAGCCTGTACTCTGCCATTGAGTTATACCCCCAGCTCCCACAATATAATTTTTATTGGTCCAAAATGAGTAGTTAAAAGACTATCAGCAAGCAAGTAAATATTTACAAACTCGCAGATAACTAATTTCACATCCCTGTTTTAAGTTGATTTTGTTTTTTTAAACAAGCCATCCATTGCCAGGAAATCCCTTCAAGCTCATCGGTGCTCTCTAAAGAACAACCCAAGGCTTTCCCTCACTTTTTCAGTGCCCCACATTTTAGGGACCCAAGAAGTCTAGACGGCTTCTGCCTCTGTGGTCTTGAGGGCCTCCCAGTTGCAATCAGGCTACTTCACTCTTCATGTCGGGGAGGAGAGCAATTCTGATCAGATTTCTGTCAGAAATCTTGACCTGTCCAGCCTGCTCTTTTGCCCATTCTAGCAATTTCTTCTGTTGTACAGGATGAAAGTGGTGGGGAACCTGGTGGGTTGACTTCAGGATCCTGCCTTCACGGGGCTGCCGAGCACAGGCCAGGCAGTTGTGCCCTCACTTTCTGTGGCTCCCTCCACGGTTCAGGAGAATCGTGCAGGAGCAAATGAAAACCACGCTGGGTTCCGAGCAGTTCAAATTTCAGGTTATATTCAATCAACTCTTCTGCAGATATGAAAAGAAAATGAAAAGAAAGACTTTCAGAAAAGAGCCTACACAAAACTAATAATATTTTTCTCCTTTTTTAAAAGGTGAACATACACAAGAAACCAGTTCACCTCATTCACTCAAAAAGGATGTAGAAAATATGGGGAAAGGTAAAGAAAAGTTTTCATCCTGTAGAACTTCTCTTAGCTTTAAAAGACTATGAAGATAATAAGAGGATATTTTTGTTCTACACCATATTTTAAGCTTGACAAGCAACATATGAATAATATATGGACCATTGGGTGGATATAATTGAGATTAATGCATACATATCAATCAATACATGACACTGTAATACAATACTTTAAAATAATATATTACATTGATTTATATTCATGGATTTCTGCACAAAATCTATCCTATGTCTATGCAACACTTTTTAAACTGGTAAAATATTTTGTCTTATAATAATAAATTGCCATATATAACAGTTCTCTAGAGAGTTATTTATAAAGATTAGTAAAATGACTCTTCTTTTTTTTCCTATTAGAAGAACTTCAGAAGGTTTTATTTGAACAAATAGATTTACGAAGACGACTAGAACAAGAATTCCAAGTGTTAAAAGGAAACACATCTTTCCCAGTATTCAGTAAGAAATCACTTTTATTTCATTGAATTTGTGATATTTGATGACATTTCTATTATTAGCCTTAAGAAAGTGATTCTAAGTATTAAGTGATTAAACTCAATCCCACACAGTCTCCCCATGGTCTGTCTAAATGTTCATAAATTATAGTCTCTTATTTGTGCTTTCAATTGGCTCACAGATAAGATTTCTTACAAAAGCCTTTGGTATTTATGTATAGATATGTGTATGTGCGTGTGTATAGTGTCTATTTAAAAATAAGTATGTAAACATGTAATTAAAATGTAAATATATTCATATAGTCAGATTGTATATTTTTAAACAAAATAATTACTTGGGTATTATTATTATCTAAAGTAGGAAAAGCAAATGAACTCTTATTCTCAAATAACTCTGAATGAGTACCTGGTGCTTGCATTACGTATAAATATGAAAATGTAAACTTTAACAATTTAATGCACATGAATATTTTGTTACAGTAGTACCTCTTTATCGTTGGGGGAGACATTCAAAGATTCCCATTAAGTGCATGAAACTGCCTTTAGGACCTACATATACTGATTCTTCCTATACATAATACCTATGGTAAAGTTTAATTTACTAAGGGATTAACAACAATAATAAAATAGAAAAATAACAACACATAGTATAGTGAAAATTATTTAAAATTTATGATTTGTTTATTTCTGGAATTTTCCATTTAATATTTTTGGACCATGGTTGACTTTCGGTAACTGGATTAAGAGGGAACTTAAAGGGACTTAAAGAGGGGACTAATTAAAACTTATATACCTTTAGATGAAAACTGATAAAACTTTAGATGTTTTGCATTCTGAGTCAGCAATGACTATTAAAATTCCATTCCAAATGGGGGGACAGAAGACACTGTAGCCTAAAAATTATTGTTCTGCTCCCAGAGTCTTGGAATTTTGGAAAGATTTTTATGGTAGGTATCCAGAGTTCTAAAATTCATCTGCCCTGAGCTGGGTCACATGGGACAAATGCATCCTAGCAGTATTTTTCAAGCTTTCTGGAGTTTCATTTAGTCATATTCACCTTTTCAGAGAAAGTGGGAAAGCAAACAAAATGTACATTTCTTTAAAAATATATAAATTTAAAATCAATTTTTTCTGAGACAATTCTTTAGAATATCAATGTGAACCTCCCTGCTAATCTGGGCATCACAAAATTAGATCTGGCAGGTCTGTGCCAGAGCCACAAACCAGCATCCAGCATCAGTAAGATTTTTTAGTAACTGTGACCATTTTGATCATATGAGCCTGAAGGTCTGCACTCACCAAAGCTTCCCAGGTGCCATCGTCAGCACAAACGGAAGTGGACCTCAGGAGCATTGTGAATAGTGCTAGGTTCTGGCAACACGTCAAACCGAGTTTCACCAACACTTAATGGGGGCTCAACACAAGGAGGTAGCTGAGGGATGGGGGAGAGCTCTGACCACAGGAGCAGGAGGGTCTGCCAAGTTTACGATCTCTTTGAAACTACAAGGCAGGTTTGGGGCTCAGGGCTTCAGTGTTTTAAATCCAGAGAATACCTCTGGGCCTCAGAATAAAATCGAAAGCAGGAGAACAGCCAATAACTTTTGGTAGTATACTTAGGAACATCATGACATTTGTACCTTCAAGGAAAGAAAAGCATTAAAAATATCTTTGAAGCCTTAAAAAACAGGTACTTGGATAGGATCCAGGATTTGCTAACTTCTAAAGCTATATCTTAAGAAAGATTGTATCCTACAGTTCTTTGCAGCATTGGACAAACAGCAAACGATTTATTTCCCCATGGTTGGTGTTTCTCTAATTGTAGAGTTTGCAAAGCCCTACTTTTAGATCCACTAGAATGGGTCCAAGTCCCGTTGAATCCCTAATGCGCCCCTTTAGCCCCCCCATGAAGACAGTGTAGCCATAATTTATCTCATTAATAAAAAACCTAATTAACAGTCATTTAAGGAATTGACTGACTTACAATAATTTATACATTTACCTTAGTAACTGCTCTATCATACAGTGTGTACAACACATTTCTGTTCAAAAAAATTGCTACAATTGGTCAGTTTCAATTCAAATCTATCATTCATTATTTTGATCTGAATTAAAATGAATCCTCTGTGATTGCCACATATATAAAACACTTCAATTGAATAACAACAAAAATTTCCACTTTTTTATGGGTAACACATTTGACTGACCAAGGAAGTGGCATGTGTGTGCCCAAGTTTGAATAATGTGTGGTTTTGACACACCACAAAGAAGCAGTCAATTTCACACGGATGAAAATAGCAAATGCGAATTATGTGCCTGTTAAGTAAATGTGAGGGGGTGTAAGGCTAGTGGATGGATTTAGATTCTGTCAGATGAAAATTCTGGCCTTTGTAAAACTGCATTGAAAGAAAGCCTAGAGGAAACCCCATGAGCGTTTTGGAAACCTTCTTCCTAAGAGGTGGACAGACACACTCATGTAATTCAAGCTTTCTGGAGTTTCTTTTAGTCATATTCACCTTTTCAAAGAAAGTGGGAAAGTAAACAATATGTACACGTCTTAAAATATATATAAATTTAAAATTAATTTTAATTTTAAAATTAAAACACCCAGGTAGGAGCAGTAAAATGTGACAATAGGAATCCAGCCTCAAAAATCTACCTGACCCGAGTCCGTGCTCCTTGCTAGTCGCCTAACCGTGGAAACTGTTAAATGGGGCAGATCCTTCCTGCTCAGAGGGTGAGAGGACTAAACGAGACCATCGAAGTGAAGTGCTGCACTTACAGAAGCACAACATAAGGGTGCAGTTGACATAACTGCAACAATGGTGGTGATTATGTAGCGGAAAGAGGAAGAACAGGGCATCTAGGAAAGCCTTTCTAAAACTGGAACCAAATATTGAACTTTGAGGATTTCTCATGGTCCTGAGGGTTGGTGAGGTCCACAGGAATTAACCCTGGGTGTGGAGAGGTACAGATAAAGATTAGAGGGTAGAGGAGAAGGAGGAAAGGGAAGGAAGAGGAGGAGGAGGAGGATAAAGAAGGAGAAAGGAGAAGAAAACAGAGATAAAGAAAAAGGGAAGAAGAAGGAGAAAGAAACAAGTCTCTATCCTTGGTCAGGAGGAGAGGTTGGGAGGATGAGAAGGAACAAGCAGATCTCTATTGCTGAACTCGAGGCTTCCATGAGCACCCCTGCCTGACTTGGTGAAAGAGAGGAGCAAAAGATCCAGCCAGGCAGGGGATTCTGAGGGAGGGCTCCAGGTTTGCAGCAGCCTCCCCCACTCATAAGCTAGTGACCTGAGACCAGTTCCCTAAGCTCTTCCCCAACAAGTAAAGCCATGTTGTGCCTACCTCCAGGGCTTGCAGAGAGGATTAAATGAATGAAGTGTTTGAAGTGTTTCCCATGGAGCTGGGTGCACAGTAACTGCCAAGAAATGCAAGTTGTTACTACAAACATGTTTTAAAGTTTTATGCTTACATTCCTGCACAGACTTTATCATAAACCAGCTAAGATCAGAAAAGAGAGCATCTAGAGATTGCTTAGTCTGTACTTAGAGAAGGTGGAGCAGGCAGTGAAGCTTATTTTGATACAGGACAGCTAAAGAATTAACAGACTGAGTAGGGCGTGAAAGGCAGTCAGGAGGCTATCTTAAGAACCATGGGAGAAATGGATTCTAGAATTGGAGAGAAATAGGTGTGTGGGGGGATGGCTTATGGGCACCTCCACTGTGATCAAGGTCACTTTGAGATGACAATAGAATGGCTGATCCAACATGTTCCGCAATGACCACCATGTTGAATTGGACTACAGAAAATGACTCAAGGTGACCCCAAATGCCACCATTTTAAAGTCCCCCACTGATGACTGGTCTGATCATTTTTGCAGCTGTGAAGTCAAAAAGTCATTTTTGTCACCACATCTTGTCCTCCTCTAGCAAATCTGTCACCTCTCCCTCTCTCTTCTCCAACTATGCCTTACTTTAGTATAGCATTCATCCTTTGTAGTTCTTAATTCATTTTGCTTTCTTCCCACATGCCATCCCTATGACCTCAGAGCCTGGCCCTAAATCTGATGGCAATGACTGGGTGCCCCTCACCTCCCTTCCTGTCCCTGCTTGTGGTTATCTCACTCTTCCTCAAACTGCCGTGGCGCCATGTTTTCCATTCAGGAAGCCATAATGGTTGCCCACCTCTCGTCATGTGGTGTCCACATCAACTCCTCATCTATCTCAAGGCCCTCCTGGGCCGGCCCACCCTGCCCCGCCAGCCTTGGATCTCTCCCGGCTCCCAGCTCCAGTTAGCAGGCGGACACTCCCCACCCCTGGCTTTCCACCTCTGCGCTCTGCGTTTCTCGAGCTGGGAATGGTCCCCTTGGCCAGGCCCTCCTCCTCATCCGGGCACAACTCCAGGACGCCTTGTCCCCTCTGCAGTGGGCACCCTGTTCTGCAGTGAGCCCTCCTGTGCGCACTTGGGCTTCGGCGGTGCTGGGCATTGTCTCCTCTCGTCACCTTACCGCAGTGCAGAGGTTCAGAACTGGGCCAGTGGCCGGGCGCCTCCAGCCCTGGCATACCGTGGGTACGGAAACGGACTCTCGGGAAATGGTCGGTGAAGATGTCGACGTCAGATTTAAAGAGATTAACATTGACATTGAGGACTGGGGCTGTAGCTCAGTGCTAGAGCACTTGCATAGTACATGTGAGGCACTGGGTTCGATTCTCAGCACCACCTATAAATAAGTAAAGGTCCATTGACAACTAAAAATTTTTTTTAAAAAATTGATATTGAAAGTGAAAACTGTTATCTAAAGGAGCCAACCTGGGCTGAGAGTTGAGTCCTTGGTTCTGCAGGCATGGGGACAAACTTGCAGTCCCTGAGAGAACTGTGGGGGAAAGTCAGTTGGTTACTCCAGGGAACCGGGACTTCATGAAAAACGTGAGTAGATTTCATCTAAAATGTCATCATTTCAGATTCACATAAGGAATTGCTCTTCCAGATAGCTGATTACGTCCTAATAAAAACAAACTACATCTCTGCTACCTGAATCTGGTTGTCCACATCTTCCCCCTGTGGCTGTTACTGCGGGTTCATTTATGTTCAGTGGTTCCCTCCTCCTTCCTCTCTCTTCCTTCTCTGGAGGTGGGGGGCACTTTCCAAAATACCATAGAGACCGAAAGTCTCTGTAGTTGCTTGAAAATAGTAATAGCAAAATGAAGATGCGTATGGAAAAAGAAGCCCACAGCCTGGTGCTCCCTGTGTAAGGTGTCCTGGGTCACCAGACCTGTCACACAGGCTTTCTTGTACACTGGCCCAGGAGTGCAGGCTAGATACCGCTCTTGTTGTTTAGAGAGCTTTGCTTTCAAGCTGTCCTGTTTGCAGTGCACAGCCTGAGCCACTGTGTTGGCTGGCACGCTGCACTGCGGCCTTTCTCTCTGCTACCTCCTTTTATATCATCTCTTTCCAAAAATAGTTGAGTTTTAAGTGATTCTCATTAGAGAAATAAGCTTAATGATTTCATCTCCAATTATATTTCCAACAACCTTCAGAATATAGCAAAGGTTTTAATATTTTTGTTTCTTTGCCAATTTACAATCTTTGTATCTGAAAAGTTATACCCATGCTTGTCTTTGAAATTTTTAAATGTACAGAAATACAAAAGGAAGAAAACAAAAAAATCACCCATAATCTTGCAAAGGTTATTAACATTTTGGAATTTCAGTCTTTTTAATACATAGTAATTTCTTTTTTTAACAGTGAAATTTTATATAATTTTTTTATCTTCCTCCCCCCCCCCCTTCCTTCTCTCTTCTCCTTCTCCTTCTTTTTCCAAATTTGGGGATTGAACCCAGGTGTACTCTTCCACTGGGTTACATAACCAACCCTTTTTATTTTTCATTTTGAGTCAGGGCCTGATTTAGTTGCCCAGGTTGGCCTCAAACTTTATCCTTCTGCCTCAGACTCCTGAATTGCTGGGATTATAGGCCTGCACCTATGTCTAACTAATCCTCCTTTTTTCTCACTTAAAATGTGTCTCTTGAGGCTGGGGATGTAGCTCAGTGGTAGAGCACTTGTCTAGCATGTGTAATGTCCTGGGTTCCATCCCCAGAAACACACACACACACACACACAGTATCTTTTTATTATTACACATCATTCTATAAATGTCTTGTGTGTGTATGTGTGTGTGTTGTGTGTGTTGTGCTGGGAATCGAACCGAGGGCTTCACATATGCTAGGCAAGTGCACTACCACTGAGCTACTAAGAAGGTCCCTATGAAGTCTTCTTACATTAGGCAGTATGGTTTGTCCAAGCTTCAGACGAGGGACACAATTGTAACTAAAATCTGTGCCCATGTCCATTATTATTTCCTTGGGATAAACTCCTGAAAGAATTGTTATATTAAAGAGTATGAACTTAAAGCTCTTACCATCTACTTTCAAGTTTCTTCCCCCAGAGTCTGTGCCAATTCATGCTGCCATCCCTGGGACCAGGCTTATCATCTTTTCTTTTAGTCTTCACTACCTTAACTGGAAAATGGTGCCTCATGTTATTTTCTTTCTTTTACTACTAATATATTGAACATTCGTTCGTATGTTTTGTAAGCCCCATTTTATATCCTCCCCTGTATTTCTTCTGATGTGTCCATTTTCTTATTGATTTGCAGGACCCCCTCACATACCAAAATATTACATTTTTGACATGACACAAATATTCTCTGCTTTGTATCAATATCTTTAGATGGTACGATGGTGTTTTGTGTTTGGGAAGTTTAATTTGTAATTTATTTTTATATCAAAGTTTTCAAGTTCTCTCTAATCAAATCAATCCATCTTTTCCTCTTTGACTTTTTTGCCTCTGATGCCTTTCCCTACTGCAATCCTTACAAAAATATTCACCATTCATTTTTTTTAGAATAATTTAATGCCTTTGTTTTTCTTTTCATTGTAAGGGATTGTATAATGTATGATAATAGAGCAATGAGTTCGTTGAATTGCCCTTAGCGATTCCCACCCCCTGACTCTCAGAATCTTTTGGAATCCCAAGGAATTTCTCCAGTCAGGTCAGCTTCCGGTTGCCCCGCATTCCTAGTCTATCTAAGTATCCCACACTGGTCAGAGGCACTTTGCACCCCTAGAGAGACAGAGGAGCCTGCGGAGGTTTAGAGGAACACTCTCTCCTAGAGGGAGGTCTGCTCTTGTGGACTGTCTGTGTCTGGAAACAGTGGTTTCCTGGAGGCATTTTGGGCTGGGGCATGGGACCATGGTGTTGGAACCAGGGCAGTTTGTAGAGGACTGTTGCCCTGTCCCAGTCCGTGGGCTTTGACCCACTCTGGACTAGTGTGGCATGGTGGGTGCCAGCTCCTCACAAAGCCCCCCACCCCTAATTGTTATCTGTGTGAATAAAAATCCCCCACTCCTTTCCCAGCATGGGAAAGACGGGGTGGGTGCTTGGGGCCCAGCCACATCCGTTTACCTCATCATCAAGTCTTATGACACTAGAGCAAGAAAGGACCTCAAGAGCACAGCGATGCACACCCTCGTTTCTCCAGATGAAGGCCTGAGGCTGCAAAGTGGGGCACTTTCCGTCGATGGCAGAATCCAGACCTGCTGCTGGAGAGTACTGTGCGGGTTTCATCAGCTTACCCCTGCTGTGTGCCAAGCACCGCGGAGGGCCTGGGGAAATTTAAAAAGTGTCTACAACTTCCCTTCCTGCTTCTCAAGAATTCACTGTTAAGCTAGAAGACAAGTGTGTAACGACTAATAGTGTGTATCGTGGACGCACTGTCAGAGGTCCTGACCGGGTGCTGGAGGAGTACACAAGAAAGGTGACCGATTCTGGCGGAAGGGGCAGGGGAATTAGAGGGCTTTTTTGGGAAAGTGATGTTTGAACTGGACTTTAAAGAAAAGGCTGGTATTTCTGGTGAAGGCAGAACACCGCTGGAGCAAAGGCACAGACCCAGAGTTGGCTGCATGGTTGAGGTTTGGAGGGTGGTTTGCTAGGTGGCAGGTGCAGGGCGTTTCCTCTGTGCCCTCTGCTGCAGCCACTGACGCTCCCGGTCACCGTCTCCTCCCACTCCGTTCTCCCCGTGTCCGTGCCAGCACTGCTTCCTTCTTCCCTCCGCAAGAGAACGAGAGCCCCCATCCTCCCTCTGCACAGATGCTTCTGGCCCTGCGGCGCCTTTCACACCCAGTTCAGAGGAGAGAGTAGAGATCAGGTCTTAGGGGGAAAAAGTAAAGTAAAATACATGCTAGGGGTTGAGGGAAGAATTCAAATAGCATAGAAAGATAGAAGTAATAAATAAATAAGAGCAACAAAGTCTTTTATCTCTAAGTATCCTGAGTCTCATGAGTGCCAAAGATTTATTTATTATCTTGAAAATGACGACCATCGGAGATTTTTAAGCAGGAGAATGAAAGGGATTTGGAAAGGGAAGGACCGGAGGCCTGAGGTCAGTTGGGAAGTTCTTCAGGAAGAGGTGCCTGTGTTTGGGAGGTAACAGTGACAGAGGGAGGATGGAGGGAGGACACACAGGATCCACAGTTGGCTGCAGAGGTGAAAGGAAGAGGAGAGGAAAAGCTGAGGATGGCGTTTCTCTAAGCAGCTGCCCTATTAACCGTAAATGCAAAAAAAAAAAAAAAATTATAATACTTAATCACAAAATCATGATCATTTCTGCTTTAAAGCAGAAAGAGCCAAAGTTAGCCAAGTCTACACTTCAAAAAAGATCGTATGGAGAAGATGCAGCACGGTGCTGTGCATTTGAAAGTCATTTCTTAAATGAAAGAAAATGATGGATATGCAGAATTATAAAGCAGTTTTGTATAACAATATCTCTTAAAGTCCCCCATCCCTGGCTTCGCAGATCAAGGCAGTCTACAGAATGGCATCAGGCCAAAGGGAGACATACCAGAGCTGATGTGGGGTGAGAAGGATGCCAGGGGAGTCAGGCCAGAACACAAGTGGGGTGAGCTGCCGGGAAGCCAGCAGGCGTGCTCCGCAGACTCGGGTCCTCCTGGCCCAGGAGGCATCCCCTGCACATCGGTTCATCCCTTCACTGGCACTGGACTTGCGGAGACAGTGCAAGCTCAAGTGCTGTTCCTTACACAAGTGTGCAAAGGTTAGAGAGCATGAATGCTGTGGACCTTTCTTTATAATTCTTCTGTGCAAGGAATTAGACTTGCTGGGGGCTGAGATACCATGAAATAGAAGACATAGGCCTTACTCTCTCAGAAGTTACTCTCTATTCTAATGGAATCATAGATTGCTGAAAACATTTCTTTAAATAGCCATAATATTTACTTAAAAGTGGGGAGGGCTACAGAGCAGGACTCTCTATGGAACTGTCAGCAATATGTTAGATACAGTGGTCCCTCGGCATCCATTGGGGATTGGATCCCCCTGCAGGTACCAAAATCTGTGGATGCTCAAGTCTCTTATATAATATGGCATAGTATGTGCATATAACCTCTGCACATCCTCCTATATACTTTAAATCATCTCAAGATTATTTATTATACCTAATACAATGCACATGCTGTGTATATAGTTGTTATGCCGAATTGTTTAGGGAATACTGGCAAGAGGAAAATCTGCACATGTTCAGTACAAATGTAGTTTTTTTAAAATGCATATTTTTGATCTTAGGTTGCTTGAATCATGAATGCAGGACCCTCAGAAACGGAGGGCCGACTGTATACTAAAAGTAGATTGTGCACTTTAACTAATTTCCTTCTCTATTCCTCTCTCCTACAGATAATTTTCAGGATCAGATGAAGAGGGAACTAGCCTACCGTGAAGAAATGGTGCAACAGTTACAAATTGTAAGATGAATTTCTACTTAAAAATAGATCCAACCTGATTGGTTTGTTTTCAAACCACCAAATATGTATGAAACTGTTCATGTGTTTTCCAGGGAGTCCTTGGGTCCACTTACCTCTCAGCTGGTTTAGATGCTAATTACCAAGAGATTTACTTAGGCACAGGGTAAACAGATGTGTCCGTATGCTTCCTCTAAATGTAACTACCTACCATGTGTTAATAGACAGATGCGTAAATTGTCTCTGTGGGTGAACTAGAGGTACCTGCATTTCCTTCCACTGGATAAACATCCGAACCTGGTGCTGGGATGCACGGGAGCACAGTGAAGGGCCACTGTTTCCTGCCCACCCCTCCTTTCCTGACCCACACCTGAGCCAGGCCCTCCACAGTCAATAGAGCTTAGTATACACACAATTAACCAATTACATTCACTTGAAGGATAATGAAAAGAAACATTATTTCCAAATAAAGTGTGTTACTCTATCCTAATCATTCCTAAAAGTAATCTATTTATATAGGAGAGTGGTGGGGGGTGGGGGACAGAAGGATGTCTGATAAATGCAGTAGCTTTGTTTGGGATTTCTGTTTGTTTTCTGAATTCCTCTCCCTTTGTCCCCCGCAGACACATCTGGTATTATTCATTAGTGCTCTCAAAAGGGTCTCCCAAGCTTCCTCATTTTCATGAGTACAATGGGGAAACTAATTTCTGCTCAATATTTTCAAGATATTTTTAATCACCTGGATAAAGACATATGCTGATCCTTAGTGGTATTACCAGCAAGATTATTATAATATGGGTTGCTTGACATTTTTGAGCTGATCTGTTACCCTTACATCATTAAGTGTGGGTATCTGTGCATCTCGTTTGGAGAACCAGATGTCTAGTCTCTGTCTGCATTAAGAAATATGTTTCTGCTCATGTAGATTCCTAAGGGTCATTCTTAAAACAGTCTTGGGTTCCATCATGTTTTCCTGAATTCTGAAGGCTCTGTTAACAAAGTGCTGCTTGGATCTTTTAAAACACCCGATTCGTTTTCCTTGATCTCAGTCCCTTGGTGACAACTGTCATTTCTGAAAACCTCTATGCAAGATGCCCCTTAAATAGGACCTTATCTTGTGTTGGTCTTGCTTGTCAGTTTTGTTTGTACCTAAATTCACTGAGGAGAAGAGAATTTTCTTAATCAATTGGCAATAAATCCCTCATAACAGGTAAAAAAAAATGTATCCACTATTCTGTTTTTTTTTTTATTTCCAGATAATTAGAGCTATAACTACTCGCTGTGAATATACTTTGTTTTTTTTCATCCAAAGGAAGAATTTGAATATAAGCAGAGGGATATAAAATTTTTAGACCTTACTTATTTTACATAGGGCCTCATTTTCAGATTTTTTAAAATTGCCATACATGAGACCAAAAAAATAAATGTGATTTCAGGGTGGTGGTGCGTATAAGAAATTGGCATTAGGAAAGGAAACTAAGTATTTATTTCATTTCCCCTTTTCAAGGCCAGTTATGTAAACTTAATGTCTTTTTTTAATATTTGATTTCTTTGGCAAATAAGCAGGTGGTATTGATAGAAGAAAAAATGTCTCATGTCTTTTGAGATAATTGGTACCTGGAAAACATGAGTTGGTATCACTAAACATTTTTTTTAGACTGTATTACAAAATATTTTATCCATGGATCTAGATGAGTCGTATTCATCCCTAATCCTCTGGATCATAAAGTATTCCTGACAACAAGTTAAATAGTTGTGCCAAAGCTAGAATTTTCTCCCCAACCCTACAGTATAATTCCTGAAATTCACAAAACAGGTGACCGACAAGAAAAATTGGTGAAATAGGATTCGTCCCTCCTGCTTCTTCCCCTTCTTTTGTGTCCCCTGCCATAAAATGCCCAGGGGCAACACTGCCTTAAATACCTAGCAGAGTCTAGCATCAATTTAGTTAGAAGTAAATATTTGCCAAATGAATCATCACCCATGGGCCCACCTGACCTAACTCTGATGCTCTCATAAAGCAGTCTCCTTAATTCTTAATTTCCCTGGCTTGGTCCTGATTTCCTCAAATGTTCTTTTACAAGCATGTAAAAGAATGTGTGTTTAAGCAACCACTGCCCACAACTAGCAAAGGAAGACATACCAGTGAGTTCTGGGGCACTGGTGTATTAATACTGCACTGTCTGCAACTAGCAGACATGAGTGCTGAGGTCTATAAACTTGGCTCAAGGCCTATGTTGTCAGTTTGTTTTTTTTTTCTCCAAAGGGAATTATCATAAGGCTTGACCCGATAGGGATATTATAAGGTGCAAGTGAGTGATAAACATGAAATGCACATACAAGTCATAAAATACTATGCCAGTGTGCAAGTAGTCTCTATAATAGTTGAACCAGTTAAAGCTTTGTAGCTAGGGAGATTTTTATGCAGAAAGGATCTGTGTTTGTTTTATACTATCTGCTTTAGAACTGATAGAACAGACTCGATGTTACTTGAACAGTGATTTATCTAGTTCCTTATTCAGCTTTATGTATATCTGCTAACGTACCTGGGGGAAAGTGTCTTTAGAAAATCCTATCTGAAGATTATTAAGGAGTTGTGAAGTATCACAGTTATTGACTTTCTCAATATTTTTGTTGAATGAGCTCATCCATCAGTAAATATTGTTGCATACGTTGCTTTCTGAGAACAGAACAATCCACCCAAAATTATTTTATACTTAAAGTTTACAGAGTACCTATTACAGAATAAGCATTTTTTTCTTTAGATGAAATAAAAACCAATCCTATCTTGCAATCATGGATCATTCGACTATATTAAAACCATCATATTTTGTAATGACTCCCATAGACCCACAGTACATTTATCCTATGTTGTTACACAGTGTTCCTATTCAAAAGACTTAGATGGAAAGCATCTCGGGTATCTTTGTCACAAAAAGAAAACTTGTGAATTTCTTTGGATCCTACATTTTTAGATTCTCTGCTGACTATCATTTCTTTGCCAGAGCATCTTTTTTTCCAGTTTGTTAAACTCAAAATTGTGGTAACCATAGAGTCAAATGATCAACTCTCTTTGTGCATTTATAAATAAATATACATGCATCTCAATGTCAAATTTAAAGCATATGTAGAATTAGTTTATTTAACATTTATTCAGGAACACAGGTTAACACTTTTTTAAAAATAGCTTAAAATTTGAGTTTCAGAGTACTTGACCTAGTTTGTGTTAAAATCCTGAATCTCTGCTCTGGGTTTTCAAATGCTTAAAGCCTTTTCTTTATTAAACTGGATTTATTTACACAAAACAAATAAATTCCTCTCACTATGAATCAAATACAAATTTTTAGAATTTAAGAAGTTCACGAAAATATAAATGTTTAGTATGATAAAAGGTAAAGGATTCCTCATTCACAAAAAAAATTGTGATTCTAGGAGAAATGTGTTCAATTAAAAAAAATTCCTTCATCCCTTTGGATTATGAAGAAGCTGAAGATATTTTATTCAGTGAATAATCCTTTAATTAGTTTTTCCAAGAACTGGATTATAATGATTTACAACATGAACTGGGACTATTAGAATGCCCTGATAATCTTTTATTTTTTTCTATTGCTAATTTGGTGACTTTTTAAAGCAATGCATCTGAGTATCAACTATTACTGCAGTTTTGTTGAAAATATACTGATTTTTCTTTTCTTTTCCTTTAAAAAATTTTTTTTTTTTTTTTGGTCCTAGTCCTTGAAGGACATTGTGAAGCTGCTACACGGAGCTCATGATGAGGGCTAGACCCAGACTCTCGTCCTTGGAACTTGCAGGACAGCTACCACAAAGCACCCAGACAAAGCACATGTCCTAGTCTTGAAGTGCCCTCTGCTGTTTTTTCAGAATGCTGCAGTCACATGCAGCTAGGGGAACCGGTCTCAAAGTTCTTCATTAAAAGCCTCAATTAAAATGATGTTCAATCAATAGATTTAGTACTAATGTTTCATTCACTGTGGACTTGTAAAAAAGCAGTTTACCACTTCCCAGTGGTGAGAGCGCAATGCTTCTTTGTAGGGAAAGGAGCAGTAGGTCTTTCTTATTGCTGGCGAGTGCTGGCTTTTGGACAAGGACTCAGTTCCTTGGTGGTATGGTCTTTCCTTGGAGGATCTCCAGTATTAGTTAGAATGGGAACTTACCCAGATTCCTAGTCTCAACCCAGAGAGTTTGTAAAAATAGGTTTTATGTTTTTTGGAAAAAGTAAATGAAACAGTTACTGTTCTGCACTGTACTTTTAGAGAAAGATTCCTGGCCCTCTAGAGGACTTTGCTTTTGTGGCTCAGTATGTGTCAAAAGGAGGTCCCTGCAAGTCAGGGGACTTGAGGCAAACGTGAATTTCTGTGGAAGCTTCCTTAAGATTTTAAGATTTTCTAACAGCAGATTTTGACTACAAGATTTTAAGATTTTCTAACAGCCGACAGATTTTGACTATTCAACTATTCAGTGTCTTTTTCCAATTATTCATCTATGACTGCCTTGCATCTTAATAATAAACTCAGTTTCCCTTAGTTCTATAGCCTTCTCACCTTTCTTGCTCTGAGATATTGACTCACCTGAGTGAACTCAAGCTAACTCCCTCCTGGCACAAACTAGGGAAATCGAAGAACTCCAATTCTCCAATCCTTTTTTTTTTTTTTTTTTTTTCCCACTTCTAGGGATCAAATCCAGGACCTCCAGGGCCTCATGGCATGCTAAACAAGCACTTTATCACTCAGCTACATTCCCTAATCAACCCCAATACTTTTGCTCAATTAGAGTCAACTGGGTAATTTAGAAGTTATATACATTTTAATTAATTAATTTGTTATCAATTATTTTTTTGTCCATGTCATTCTTGGTGATTTCCAAGCTAGTCAAAATGAAAAGAAAGTATTTTTAAGTTCTGTTGTAGGAGATGTCCATGGAATAATAACTTAAGTGCAGCCTCTAGAATCCTGAGCTCCTGGAAGTTGGGGAGAGTTTGCTGATGTGTCTGTAAATTCAATATTGCATTTTATGAAACCTGAAATATCAATTTTAAGAGGCACGTTATTTGATTAATCACAAGGCAAAAATTTTCCAACTGTCATTTTATGAGGTCATCAATTATAATAATCTGATTTAAGAGATGTTAAAATGTGAGGGGTATATGAGAAGATATATGAGAAACACATATCTTGGAATCAATGAAATAACCTAGTTTTCATGAACAAGTAGGTCATGTGCTAATGTAATCTTTCTTTAATTTTTGCTTTTTTCATTTTTGTTGTTGTTTAGCTTTTATTTAGTTTCAAGGAAATAAATTTAAAAATTAGTGTTTGTGCAGAGATAATTCTCACAGCAGTTTAAATTCCTGTCTCAGGCTTTGGGGAAGGACATTTGGAAATGTCCTTTTTTCTTTTCTTTCTCCACTTCCTACCTTAATGAAATGCGATATTGTTGTTCCTGGAGAAAAAAACACACACACACACAAAGGAAAGAAAAAGGTATTTTGACTTAGCTCTGAGAATAGTGACCTTCTGGCACTTTGGGTTAGGATGAATAGTTCACACACTTGGTGGCCCATGGTGATGTTGACTTATCTCTCTTAGTGCCTGGCACAGAACAGACAATAAATCTGTGGCATCCAATCCTGATGTTGAGGACTCTTTCTAAAAGTGACAGTGACACAGTGGAGGTGCGGCGGTGCACCCCTGCAATCCCAGAGACTCGGGAGGCTGAGGCAGGAGGATCACAAGTTCAAGGGGAGCCTTAGCAACTTAGTGAGCTCCTGTCTCAAAATAAAAATAAAAAAGGCTGGGAAATGTAACTCAGTGGTAGAGTGCTTGCCTAGCATGTATGAGGCCCTGGGTTTAATATTCAGTACTCCTCCAAAAATATTATGGGTAACTGGTTGTACCCAAAAGTTTATGTAATTTATTGTTATCCTAAATAATAGAATTATATTCAGGATTCTGTTATGTTGCACAGCTACTCAGAGAGATGATTCAAGAGCTTTGACTTGTTGCAGCATTCACCATAATGGAAAAGCAAGATCCAATGGTATCTCTGTTAACAGCAAGTGTCGCATAACCTCCAGTGAAAAGAAGAGGTAACGGGAGTAGGTCCCTGTGTAACTGTCCTTGTCATAGTTAGCTAGCTGATCCCAACCCACCTCCTAAACACTGAACTTTTTATGTTGCTACATGAATCATTAATTTCAATGCCACTATCTATGTCCTTTATCAGATCTGTGCCCATCCAATATGGTTAGTTTGTGATTGTGTACTAAAATTGGGAACTGTTTTAATTTTCTCCTTTTTTTCACATTAAAAAGATTATTTGATTCAATTGACCTATTTTTATGGTAAAATGGTCCAGCTCACCTGAGTCACTAGCATCATTGTGTAAATTTGCAGCTCCTTTCCACTAATAAAGGTTTGCATTTATGGGCTGGTAGATTAAGACAGTAAAACACACTATGTGCTAGGAATGCGGAGATGTACATAACAGAATTCAAAAGAATTGCCTAAAAAAATGAAAATAATTTCATTCTCCTTGTTCTTTTTAAGTAACATCATATTTTCATGTTACATTTTTTTTTTGTACCAAGGATTAAACCCAGGGGCACTTAACCACTGAGTCACATCCCTATCCCCCAACACACACATTTTTTTTTTTTTTAATTTAGAGACAGGGTCTCACTAAGTTGCTTATGGCCTAACTAAATTGCTAAAGCTATCTTTAAACTTTGATCCTCCTGCCTCAGCCTCCCTTCTGGATTACGGGTGTGCACTACCATGTCAGGCTTCATGTTACATTCTAAAAGGCCAAATATGTATTTCTTTAAATGTAAAATAGATAAAATGTTTAGACTCCTGAGTTTAGTCTTGTAATGATTCAGGTAGGTAACACAATGATAGAGGACCTTAACAGGGGTTAGTGGAGAAAATAACTAAATAATATTTGTAATCCAAATTCACCCATTTGAATTTTCTAATGAAAAGTAGTATATCAAATGTGATAGGTTTTTATTCACAACCTCGGTATTCAAAAGTACTTTTTGAGTTTATCCAGGTAGAATTCTCTAGGTTCATATTTTCCATTCACTACAATTATTTCTGGTGCTTCTTATCAGTTATTAGGAATTACCCAAAGTAATAGTTGTGTTTAGTCTCACCTGTGATTTATGATGCTATTATATTTTATAAAGAAATCACTCTAACAGACTGAAAGATTGTATTGAACTAGTTTGTAATCAATTCTTGTTATGACTTTGGACATTATTATAGTATTGCAATTCACTTTTCATATTTAAAAAATAATACCACAATACTAAATGCAAAATTTCAAAAACTTTTTAAAATGAAGTACTACTACCTGTTAACCTCAGGGACTAGCTAAAGCAACAATCCAGTGTGATCACCCCTTCTGTCCTTGATGTGTTTTTTAACAGAACTCAGGAATGCTGTACCCCAGAAGTTCCTACTGTTGAACAGATGGGAACCTTCTCCTCGGGGAGGGTCCATTGGCATTCGAATTGTTAGGCATGATGAAAGGGCTCCACTACACATCTGCCTCCAAATTAACTTACCTGAATGGTTTTGCTTTTGTCTTGCAGATCCCCTATGCAGCAAGCTTGATCAGGAAAGAAAAGCTTGGTGCCCATCTCAGCAAAAGCTAAAAGGTGAGATCGCCAGAGAAAAGAGATTTTTAACAATCCATATTGTTATTGCTGACTGTGCTCTTGATTGATGAACTTGAACTACCCCAAGGGATTGGTAAAGTTGTATCCTGTGTTTAAGTCAATACACTGATGAACTTTACTATATCTGGGAATGAGACTTGCTAAATGAATGTCTAAGTGCTTCTTATAAATTCCATGGAAAATTCCTGAAAGTAAGGAAATTCTCTGGTCTGCAGAAGTGATGTTCATTCTATCTTGCAATTTTCTTCTCTTTAGAGTTCTCTCTGCACCCTCATTACTACCCCTTGGAAACATCACCAGTCATGCTTATGGTATCTCATCTTTTCTGTCTCCCCTTTGCGAAGATGGTGATATGAACAATTGGGGGTCAATTTGAGACCTTCTGTTTATTCTTTCTCTAAAACAATAAGAGTTTTTCTAAGCTAAAGCCAGGTTCCAGGTCACAGCTGGCAACAATTTAAAAGACAAATATTCTGAACTCTTAAGAAAAAACAGACAGTGAAAATTCACTGATTTTATTCAGAAAATGCCTAAGCATTTCAAAAACAACTTTGTGATTCCATGGAAGAAGACATATGTATTTATTAGAATTGTAGGAATGCAAAAACTAGGACATGTTTGTTTCTGTAGCAATGTAGTAAGATGCAGCTAGGATTGTGGCCATTTATCAGTTTGATCCATTCCCATCAGAATGATTTTTCCTACTGCTTGCCTCTGGAACATGTTTTCAACTCAATAGAATTTCTTGGCAAAAAAGAATTCCTCCTGATGTAGGCTCGAGGTTCCTTTCCTTCCCTTTCCTTCATGCTTCTCTTCTGCCTATCACATGTCCTCTTCCATGCGCAGATGACAATCCTTCTTCTTGCCATCATCTTTATTTGTGACCATTTTCCATATTTGTCTTAAATAAGTTTAATGATAATGCATTTCATCGGGCATTCTAAGCCCTCTCCAAAATATTCTCACTTGTACACTGTCCCTTAATTTTACAAGGGGGGAACTGAGGCACAGAAAAGGAAGATGTGATATGCTGTGTTCATGTTGCAAAGCCAAGAAGAGATTCCAGGGCTCCCAACTTTAGAAGCTTGCCCCTAGTGCATGGACTTCTTATCCTCATGAGCAGATGTTTCTGCAACAGAGATGCCCAGATAGTAAATCATTCTGTTTCCATCTTCACGGAATGATACACAGATGTGCCTGAGTTTGGCTCTGTTCTATATATTAAAGTATTTTTACTAAGTCTGAGGTTGACTTTGAATGATTTCTTTCACATTATAGTAGACCAGGATTGCACCAGCAGTGTGAAATGAAAATTTTAAAACATTTAGACTCCAGGGAATCTTAACTCTGAGTATCAAGATAATCAAGGCAAGAATGATCCCAATTAATTCTTATAATACCACATGTATAATAGTCGAAAGTGTCAAACTAATCTTCTTTCAAATAAAAGACGAAATATTAACATGTATGTTTCAAAATAGTCTTTCTGTTGAAGCATAACACATTCAGCATAGTCTACATATTATAAAGTCATATAAATCATGAAGTCTCCAGGTCAAAACTCAATGGATTTACACACAATTTTTACATTTCTAGCACTCAGTAAGAACCTGGTGTCTCCCTATCCAGTTTCTCCCACCCTAGACAGGTTAATTTTGTCTGCTTTTGAACTTCATGCAAAGAACATTGCATAGAATGTTCTTGTGTTTGGCTTCTTTTGCTCAGCATTTGTGAGATTCGCCCATTAGAGTGTGGTTTGATTTATGCATAGGAACTTCAATGAACTTTCCTTTTACTCCTTCCACTTCCCCAACTCATCTTCCCTGCTTGTCAGACATGAGCCCATCTTGCACCTACAAAATGAAGACTCGCTGCCCTGAAGCCACACTTGTGATGGTGATAGAGCGTACAGCAAGGTGGAAAAAAAAGAGATTGATTTGTATTTAGTAACTAATGCTTCCTCCATGCTGATTTTGTTTCCATCTTTGCAGACCAACAGGGATTTCTCTAAGTAGACCCTGGTGCTTTCAGAAGATTAGTGGTTACTTAAATGCTTAGCTAAATCAGCCAGGCAGAGAATCATGGCTGTATTGTTAGAGCCAGTCTCTGATTCTCAACATGCCAAGCCTGCAAGGAGTTACCCCAAGAGAGATTACAAAATAAAAATCATTACACCAGGGGAGAGAGACAAATTCTGTCTTGCTGAGTGACCACAGGTTTCCAAATTAGGGATTGATGCATTAATGTCTTATGCAAAAGTGACCCTTAAGGTGGTGTGCTGTGTTCTTGCCACCCAGTGGATTCCAATATGACTATTAAGGGGAGGAAGCTTTTCAAAACCACAGGCAATCCACTTAATAAGCTGAGCAAGTACTGCCACATATCACTGCTCCACAAATCTTTTTTGCCCTACGTTAGAACATAAGAAATTCCATGTTGAGTTCAAGGAAACGAACACTCCAGCCAAGACACTGACTGTATAATTCATCAGAAGAGCCAAGTTACTGTGATTAATGATATCACCCTAAAAATTGAGGCACATACACTTAGTACTCTTAACTTGCCCTCGATAACTCCATAAGTGCCCATTACCCACGGATTTATTTAAGTCTTTCTTCAACAAAGGCATAGTCCCCTTTGGGGCAATGAATTCTATTTGTGTAACTACCAGCTGTGTAAAGTGTACTTTGTTTAATTTATCTTCAAGCCACCTCCTAAAACAGGCCCTATTAGATTAGACGTTGTTCTGCTCTGTGTGTTTGTCACATCGAGAGCTCGTGAGTACAATGGAAAAGACTTGAACATTTCAGAATGTCTGTGTTTCACTCTTTCATCTGGGCCTGTTTTTAAACCCAGAATTATCCCTAATGTTCTTCCTTAACACTAGTTATTTCTATGATGCAGTTCCTGCAAAGACACCCCAATATAATCTGTGAAACCTGTACCCCAAATAGAAAAGGTCATGATGTCAACGCTAATTTATTACTTTACATTTGTTTTCTTTAAGCACCTCCTTTAATCATTTTGCAAATACCATTCACATACCAGGTTGAAACACCCATGTTTTTGACAGAAAAGAATTAAATAATTTTCCATAATGAAAAGAGAATTCTAGAAAATAGCTTGTTTATAGTTATGGAAATAACTATAAATACCCATTGGCCAGGTCGGAAATGATAATTACTATCATTTATTGGGTACTAACTATGCCAGATCCTGGGCTAAATTCTTGACTGCATTATCATATAATTTACTCATCTGTAAGTTCTTATAACTCTATAAGGTAGACTCTGTTCCCGTTTCATAAATGAAAACAGATAACAGAGCCAGGATTCAGTCCTGGTCTGTTTGGCTCTACAGCCACTTCTCTGCCTTGAATCCTTGGGCCGTTCATGAGAAAGACTGGGTTTTAGATTGGATACTTCCTGTGTTATCTTGATAATATCATTTAGTCTCTTTGAATCTCACTCTCATCTATAAATGATGTGTGGATGAGTCCAATCAAAGTCTCTTTCAGCTCTAAAATTTTGGCAATCACTCCACATGCCAGTCTTCTGCCATGTTTTTCCCTGCTCCCCACAAAGGGGCTGCTTTATCAAAGCCAGGTCAAGAGCATGTGTAACAGCCAATGGATGGGCACCTATTTTGCCTCATGTCTGCATGTTTTTCATCACCAAATACTACTTCGCATCCTCTTGGAGAATTTGAAAATATGATTTTTCCCCTATGTTGAGAATATTTACCTCTTTGATAAATTCCCACTACTTCTTCTATTGTGGAATAATTGCTATAAAAGTAGTAACAAGAAAAAAAGTCTTAAAAGGATATGGAGAGATTGTAGCCGAACCTTGTGCCTTCCTTTTGTGTGACAAAAGATAAAAAGGGGGAATAATATATATATATATCCATTTCTCTCATCTTAAGTCAGAAATGACAGGACCAGTTTCTTCCAAGAATCTCTACTGAGAATAATGATGAACCCCCACTGTTCTCAGCACCTTGAATAGGTTGTCTTCTTTAACCTTCCATCAAATCCATTGAAATAAGTACTTCTTCCATCCTACAGCAGAGAGAGCTGAAGAGCAGACAGCTGAGTCAGTGGGCACTGGACCCACTGCTAGGAAGGGGCAGGACTTGGGCAAGGCTGGCTGGTCCCACAGCCCATTCTTCATCTGTTCTCTGGTTTGTAACCTAAAATCGTGGCCTAATTCACATCTTCCATTATCAGTTATAAATATGCAGTTAATAACCTGATGATCTTGTTGATTTTGAATCATAAAACCTCCAGTCATACTTCTGCGGTTTCCCTAATGCCTTAAGACAAGAAAATTAAATAAAACATGGACCATCCAACCAAAGCCAACAGGGCACCAGAGCATGGAATTCTGTCCGCCCTTTCACCGCGGGCTGTCTTCATGTGTGTCCAACAGCAAACCAGAGCTTCTGGAACCAGCCAGATGGCTTTTCGGTAAGGAGGGCATAGCAAACCAGCACACTCTGATTTAGAGTTGGTTTGATTCAGTGTCAGAGAGGCATAACATAAGATAAGCAGACAAACATGTAAACGGGAAGGTGCTTTCATATTTACATTTTTAAAAATTGTATTGAAACTGCACTAACAATGTCTTCCCTTAAGGGTACAGTAACTACTACTTCACGTGTTTGAAAATTACCTGCCTGTATTATGCTCGGTCATCATTCTGTCCTTTGTTTTATTCCAGGTGCACACATCCACTTACTCTTGTACTCTTGTAAAATACAGCCTGCCACTGAGCACTTCTGACCTGCAGAAAGACTGCAAACTGAAAGGGCTTGGGAATCAAATACAAAATCAGGTTCGGGAGAACCCAAGGACAAGTGACCTCAAAGCAGCATGGACAACCATGTAAAATAGACTGTAGCCATTCATTAGTGGGGGGAGGGGGGAGCCAACCAGAGCAGTCAATGCTTGTCGCATCTTTTGGTGGAACCAAAGTTTGAGTATTTGTGTTTTTAAAGGACAACCGAACCCAGAGTATGGGAAGTGCTGTTAGCCAACAGGCTGGGTGGAAAAATCCACGAACGGTCCCAGGAAGTCTCAGTACTGCCCACGAGGAGAGAGCAGCTCTATACAATTGTCTTTTTACTTTTAAAGAAGTGATTCTTAGTGGAAAGAAAACAGAAGACCTGTCCCAGGAGGGGTGATCGTGTTTCGACAGATGGAAAGATGTCAGCGCTACAAACCTGCTTTTCATGGCGAACTAGACAGACACATGTGGCCCCTTTCTTGCTGGTATTTGCCTGCTGTATGAATGAAAATTGTATTCCTCTGGAAATATTTTACAGTTTAATATTGAGTGTAATTAAGAATATAATCATGTTATCAAAAATGGTATTTAACTCTGTTGTAGTTTCTTTAACATTCATGTGGATAAAAAGTCTATAATAAAAAAAAACCTATGGAGTAATAGTTTTGTTTGTGTAGTTAAATGCACATTTGCTTGGGAGCAACTCATAAAAGTCATTGCATTTTATAATTATTTTGGCATACAGTATTTGAATAAATTATTTTTAAAAGTAGAAGTCCTTCAAAAATGATTATTAGAAACTAAGTTAGCCTTTCACCCTAATCAGCATATGGAGACCGCTCCATCATGTGAGGATCTTTGTATAGGTAAAGTCATGTTCCAAATTCCTGTCAGGTCTTCCAAAGCGTTGGTGATAGAATTGACCATGTGATGTTAAAACTAACTCCATGCATTCATGTTTTGCCCAAAATTCAGCTTTTTGGATAAGATAGATAGAAGTACCAAAATAGTAACCCCCTTGCAGTTAAGATTTCTAAGGAAACACTGCCTTGCAAAAAAGTCCGCTATGAACAATCTCCCAACCTAAGGTCACCAAAGACCACCCTAACTGAAAATGCATCTCAACACTGACATCCTTTGGCAGACTTCAAAAGACATTTAAAATTTATCACCAGGATATTTAATACTTTTCCCTATGAACTCTATTATCACAATTTACCCTTGACACAGATAAATGTTTTTATCTTGGCTACCACATTTCATCAGTTAGCTTTTCATTGCTGTAATACATATCTGAGACAAATCAACTTATAAGGAAAAAAGGTTTATTTTGGCTCATGGTTTCAGGGATTTCAACACACAGTCTGTTGGCCCTGCTGCCTTTGGGCCTTCAATGAAATAGTACATCATGGCAGGGAGTGTGGGGAGAAGGAAGCTGTTCACTTCATGGCAATCAGGAAGCAGAGAGAAAGAGTAAGGGGCTGGGTCTTGATACCCCAATGAGAATTCCCCCAATGACCTAACCTCCTTCCATGGGGCCCCACATCCTAAAATTTCCACCACCTTCCAAAAGCTCCACAGGCTGGGAACCACATTTTCAATACATGGACCTTTGGGAGTCATCCAAGATCCAAACTATAGAACACATGAAAAAGAAGGAAGGATACTCATTTGTGATTTTCGTCCTAGCTCATGAAGGATGAGAAGCCATATCAGGGAAGGGATGTAAACCAAGTACTAAAATCTGAGGACAGGATCTTATTGACCACTGGAGGAAACTAATATGAAGACGCTGTGACAAGGGATATTCGCTCTGAGCCACCCTTCCAGGAGAGACTTGTATTTGAACATGGGATGGCACATGTGTTTAAAAACTAACCTAAAATATCATTCTTTTAAATGCACAAATATCAGCAAATAATTTTATAGCAAATGGGAAGTTAGAATCAGATACACCATAACCATGTCTCTAGAGCCCCAGAGTTGTTAACCGTGGCATAGCTCTGAATTGAGTCAATGACCATGACCAGTGCAGAAAAGACCATCGGCCTCCACTGTTGAGAATATAGAACTTCCTTGATGCTTTCCAGCTCTCCATCTAAATTCTAAGCTCCAAAGAAGCCCAGCTGCACATCTCTCCCTGAGGGCTAGAGGACTCCTGATGTCCTTATTCCCATAACCTCAGAACCTCATTAAATGCTTTTATCAGACTCAGTCTGTGGGCTGCTACAAGCACAGGAACCTAATAATCTTCCCTGCGACCATAAAGCAATATACTTTGGGATCTACAGCCTATGATATGAAAATGTGTCATTTACTCCCACACATTTTCTCATCAAGGAGAGTGAACACCTTCTCCCCATTCTAGAAATGCTCGATGATTTTAAGCTGGAACAGAAAGAATTTCTTCCTAAAACTCGATATGACTGGGTATCTGAGCTGCCTTGTAAAAACAGACAAGACATCCATCTACACTCTGCCTGGGGCTGAAAATAAAGCCTCTCTTCAGAAGGACGAACAAAATTCTTGGCTCTCCAAAATGACAGCAGAAAAATGCTGTGCTCTTTTCTTTGACTATTTTATCAGGTCAAAATTCCAAGGTTGACCCAAATACTAGTTAATGAAGAAAAGAGGCAATGCAAGCAAAATTCTCTGTTTTAATTCCAAATTAAATTAGAAGATCAGAAAAGACCGTAGCAAATCAAAGCAAATAATCTGGCCCAACCAATAAAGTATTTTCTATTGGGGCAAACTAGACATTTCAGACTGATGCTTTCGATCCTCAGAATGCCTGTAATTGTGTGTCTGTTTGCCACAGGCAAGGAGAGAGGGACATCACATCCCAATTTCCTTAGATTCTGCAGTGAGTGTGGCTTCAGCCCCATGGAAAACAGGGAGACTGTCTGCTAGCTACAGGGATATAGTCAAACCTACAGGAGCTCTGTCATTTAAGAGTTAAGACAGTCTTGGTTAGCAGTGAAGAAGGTCAGAGAAAAGGACCTGTGTTTGCACGGTAAGAATGTGTGACCGTGTCATCTGATGGGGCCCTCTGGCAGACCCCAGGCCCCAGAGGGTGAGCGCCTTTGTCTCTGTCTTCCAAGTTAAGTGCACAAAGCTGGATCATCCTACAAATTTCCACAGACACCCCAAACCATGTTTATGATTATGCCCTCTTTGGTGGGGAGATCAGGGGTATTTCAGCTCACCATCTTCTCCTAGCATTTAGCATGGCCCCTGTCATGTTGTAGCTACTGAGTGAAGGGATCTCACGTATTTTATTTGAACCAACTCCATAGCAGATCATTCCATGTTATTATTCTGAACTCTCTCTCTCTCTCTTGCTAAGAGTGTCCATCGGTGGCAAATTGTTAGTTGCCTTCCATTGGTTTCCATTCTCAGGTGACAATAAATGTCAATAAAAGACTGCCTTCCTGGACTTCCTTGCAGTTAGATATATTTGGTCCATGATTACCTTCTAGCCAATGGGTGCAACATACAGAACTTCCAGGAGGTTCTCTTCAAAAGAGCTTGCTTTGGTTAAGAAGTGTTTCTTTTTTCCCTTCCCTTTCCCTCTTTCCTGGTATCTGTAATGTGGATGGAGCCCTCGCAGCCATTTGGGGCCATATGCTAGAATGGCACAGAAATATAATGGAAGCTGGGTGCCTGATGACTACTGAGTCACCAGTCCAACTCTGAACTGCCCCTTTCCAAATTTTCTTAATATTGGAAAAAAATTAGGTTCTTTCTTATTTAAACACTGTTATTTCAGGTTTTCTATTAACTCTAACTATAAACCCTTCACCCTATCTGGGGGCTCTGATCAGTCAACAACTTATTTGTGCTTTCCAATATATATTTATGCTGTTAATTTCATTTTCTTATCTCACTGGTCCTTTGATTGAGCTAAAAGAAGTAATTGGATGTAAAGTCTATTTAGTTGCAGAGTCAACCCCAAATCCAGTTCTTGTCAACTTCTTGACCTCATTGTCACACTGAGTCAATCTATAACATCTTTGATATCTCCCATTACAGCATAGGCAGGGGTCATCGTTAGGTGTCCCCTAAATCTCATGCATGAGACAATGAAAATTTTTCAATGGTGGAATAATTGCCTTATAAATGGTATAACCTAATCAGTGGATTAATCCATTGATGTGGATTAACTGGGGGGTAACTGGAGACCAATAGGGTATGTCTAGAGGAAGTAGGTTACTGGGGCTGTGCCTTTGGGATTTATATTTCGTCCCTGGTGAGGGGAGCTCTCTCTCTACTTCATGCCTGTCATGTCCTGAGCTGCTTTCCTCCACCATGCTCTTCCACTGTGATGGTCTGCCTCACTTCAGGCCCACCGCAATGAAGTTGTCCATTTATGGACCAAGACCTCTGAACTATGAGCCAAAATAAACTTCCTCCTCTACCTTGTTCTTTTCAGACATAGTGGTCACAGTGATGCAAAGCTGACTAAAATATCAGGTAAAACGATAGGGAATAAGGATGGACCTGAATTTGGTCTGCTCTCCAGGGCAAGACAGGAACTGGGTTGGAAAGGTACACTGTCCAAAGACTTAATGGGTTCAGGTGTGATACGAGCAAAGATGTGACCAGATGTATAACCAAGATCCAACAGAAATAGAGCTCAACAGTGGTGGTGGCCAGCTCACCAGCAGAAGGCTGTCAGTCATCACTATTCGCAATAGTAACAGCACTGGAATACCCAAATGTGAGCTGGTAACCACCACACAGGACCAGGAGAGAAGAGCTAAGGCTTTCTGTATGCATCCTGTCTCCTGTCTTGATTTGAGCTCCGAAACTGAGTTGCAGTTTGAGAAGAAGGGATGGGAAGTGAACTGGTTTTGACCTGAGAAAAGTGCTGGAAAACTCTTGAGAACTGAAAATGCCTTTCTTCAGATGGCCATGTATTTTCCATGCCAGGACGAATATACAGATAATGTAGAAGTAATAAATTCAAGTTACCTAAAGTAAATAATCATTCTAAAAAGCCTTGTCTCTGTACTGAATTAAGAACTTCCCTGAAAGCATTGTTAACGCCTAGAGTTTTCAATAATAAAACTCATCCAACTTTTACATCATCTCACTATTAAGGACAGTGGCTTCCTGGATGACTGTTAATGATGGTTTTCTTTATTATATTTTAGACCATTTAGCAAAGTTTATTGATTTATACTTCCTTGTAATTAGTTGTAGTGATTAAAATAGCTTTTATGGCCCTCTAGAGATTGACTTTTTAAAAGAATTGACATTTTCCCCAAATTATGTGCTTTAAAACATGGTTAAATACTGTTTGAATTCAGTACTAAATCCTCACTGGTGAAACTGTGATTTTCTATGTAGCTGTTTTCTCCTCCCTCTACTTATCTGGCACTATAATACAATTATTTGGCAGCCAATAATAATAGCAGCAGCCAACTTTCATCAAGTGTTTATAGGAAGCTGAACATTGTGCTAAGTATCTTAATGTATTATTTCATTTAATCCTCTCAACAACCCTATGAAGTAGGGATGATTTAATTGAAACTTGGAGTTAAGGAACTTAGCACGTAAGTGGCAAAACAGGAATTCCAATATAGGACCACTGTGACTTCAATTCTCTGCTTTTAACCACTTAGTTCCACTGCTCACTGCCAAATGAACCAAGCAAAACTCCATCTACACATAAGTGTGTCAGAAGTCCCTAGGTCAACATAATTTTAAGGGTGCTAGAAGACCTGTTAGCAACCTCACTTGAAGCTGAAATTCCATGCTTAGCATGATTCCTAAAAGGATGAACACTCTAAGACAGTGTTACTCAAAAAGTGATCTGCCAAGGAGCTAAAAATATAAACTTCTTAAAAGAGAATATTTGCGTTTATCTTCATGACCTTGGATTTCTTCAATACTATATCAAAAGCACTATAGACAAAAGAAAAAGGTAGGTAAATTGGACAGTTATATACAAGGGTCTCAATTTCCCCACATCTTCACCAACACTTGTTACCGCCTGTCCTTTTGATAATAGTCATCTTGGTGGTATAAAACGGTATTTCATGTGGTTTTGACTTGCATTTTCTGAATGCCTCATGGTGTTGAACATCTTTTTATATACATACCTTCTCTGGGGAAATGTCTATTCAAATATTTTGCCCCCATTTTTTAGTTGGATTTTTTTTATTTTCCAGTTGTAAGAGTTCTTTATATACCTGGATGCAAATCCCTTCTCAGATATATGATTTGCAAAATACAGATACACATTTCTAATAAATGCATAGAGATCAAAAGCAAATTGGTGGTTTCTAGGCTGTAGGGGAAAGAGAAGCGTTAAGAGAGTCTCCCTAATAGATACAGAGCTTTCTTTTTGAGAGATGAAAATGTTTTGGAACTAGATAGGTGGGTAGTTTCATAACATAATAATGATTGAACTAAGTGTCACTGAACTGTACACTTTAAAATGATTAGTTATGTGAATTTCACCTCAACACAAAAATGCTTAAGTATACCAAAAGACGTGCAAGACCTGTACACTAAAAATCTCAAAACATTTTTCAGAGAAGTTTAAAAGACTTAAAAACTAGGGAGATTATTGTGTAATATGTATGAATATGTAACAACAAATCCCATCATTACATACAACTATAATGCACCAATAAAACATGTGAAAGAAAGCAGGGTATATACCATGGACATGAGGTGAAGAACTTATTATTGCTAAAATGTCCATTCTCCCTAAATATATTCATAGATTGAATATGATTTCAATTAAATTCCCAGAAGAACTTTGAGAGGAAGTGGGAAGCTAATTCTACAGTTTAAATATAAGTACAAAGGATCTAGGTTACCCAAAGCATTTTTGAAAAAGAAGAACAAGGTTACAGAAATTTACAGTACCTGATTTTAAAGCTTACTATAAAACCATTGTGATTATTACTTTAACAATTGGCAAAAATATCCTGTAACTGAATAAAAAGTCCAGAAATAAGACTACTTTTACAAAGCCATTTGATTTTTAACAAAGGTGCCTAAGTAATGGAGAAAAAAAAATCTTTTCAACAAAGTAATGTTGAAATAATTCCATATTCATCATGAAAAAAACAACTTCAACCCTTACTTTACACCATATATATAAAATTTAATGTGAGACTGATGATAGGCCTAAATTAAAACTCAAAAGCATATAGCAAAGTCAGGTACAGTGGTATACAACTGTAGTTCCAGGTAATTAGGAGTCTGAGACAGAAGGATTACATGAGCCTACAAGTTCAAGTCTGGTCTGAGCAACATAGACCCCCTTCTCAAAAAAAAAAAAAAAAAAAAAAAAAATCACAGACCAAAATATAGGAGAATATCTTCATGACTATGGGAGCAAGTAAAAATTTCTTAGACACACAAAGCATTAACTGCCAAAAAATGCCAACTCTAATAAATTGGATTTCATCAAAATTAAAATATGCTTATCACAAGTTACCAGTAAGAAAATGAATGTGCAAGCCACCAACTAGGAAGAAAACCTGCAAAACATGTCTAACAAAGAACTTCAACTTAAAAAAATGTTCAATCCAATTTTTCTTCTCTTTCTCTCTCTCTTTAAGTAGTGCTGGGGGTCAAACCCAGGGCCTCACATGTACTAGACAAGCACAATGCTACCAAGCTACATTCCCATCCTTTAAAAAAAATTTTAATTAAATCAATCCTTTTTAGATTGCATCTCCCTGCCCAGACTGGCCTCTAATGCCTGGGCTCAAGCAATCCTTTTGCCTCAGCCTGCTGAATACCTGAGATTACAAGTGCAAGCCATCACATCTAGCTTCGATTTCTTAAAAGTGAGCAAAATAATTGAAAGTTCTCAAAAATGTACAAAACATCAATATGCATATGAAAAAGTGATCAACATCATTCATCATCAGGAAATGCAAATTAGAACCACAATGAGATAGGAGTACACCTACCAGAATGACTAAAATTTAGAAGACAGACAACAGCAAACACTGACAAGGGTGTGAAGCCACTAAAATCCTCGTATCTTATTAATGGGATTATAAGATGTTACACACTCTTTGGGAAATGGTCTGGCAGTTTCTTACAAAATTAAATATGATCACTAGCACTGGGAAAAAGAAAGGTAAATATATACCTGTCCTTGGCAAAGCACTGCTACTCCTGGGTATTTATCCAAGAAAATATATGAACACAATCGTATGAAAACGATAAGAGGGCTGGGGATATAGCTCAGTTGGTAGAGTGCTTGCCTGTCAAGCACAGGCCCCAGGTTCAATTCCCAGTACTGGAAAAAAAAAAAAAAAAAAAGATTGGTATAAGAATGTTTAGAGCAACTTTTCAAAATATTCATAATATTCAAGAACCGGAGACAGTCGAGGTATCCATTAATAGGAGAATGGATAGAAAACAATTGTGATACAATCATATGATGCAATACTAAGTGATATAAAAAAAGTGACTTAATGACCATGCAATAAAATGGGTGAATCTCAAAAGCATTTTGCTGAATGAAGAAGCCCTACACAGGGGTGGGGGTAGAGCTCAATGGAAGAGCATTTGCCTAGCATGTGTGAGGCACTGGGTTTGATCCTCAGCACCACATAAAAATAATTAAAGGTATCGTTTCCATCGACAACAAAAAATTTTAAAAAGAAGCCCTACACACAAGGATATATACGTGTGTGTGTGTGTGTGTGTGTGTGTGTGTATATACATATATATATATATATATATATATATATATATATATATATTTTTTTTTTTTTTTTTTTAGTCTGGTACCAGGGCCTTGTGTTTGGCAGGCAAGCACTCTACCAAGTGAGCTATATCCCCATCCCTACTGTAATTATTTGATTATAATTACTGGAAGTTTCAGAATGGTCCTAACCAGTTTATATAGGGTTAAAATCATAACAGCATCTCCTTTGGGGAGGGTAGAAGTAGGGATTACATGGGAAAGGACAAGAAAGAATTTGAGTTATAAATGTATATGCATTTGTCAAAATTCAGCAAGCATATGCTTAAAACATCTACTTTTTTATATGCAAATTTTATATCAAAGGAAAAATATAAATATAAATATTGACATGTATGTTATGTTAATGATAGGTATGTTCAGATATTTAGGAGAGAGTATGAGAAGTCTTCAAGTTGTTTTGAAGTGCACCCAAAACAAGATGTATTTATGTATGAAGGATAAATGTGATAAAGCAAATATAATAAAATCAGAATGGTATGGGACTGGGGTTGTGACTCAGTGGTAGAGTGCTTGCTTAGCATATATAAGGCACTGGGTTTGATCCTCAGCACCACATTAAAAAATAAATAAATAAAATAAAGTTATAAAAAACAAGATACTTTAAAAAATCTGAATGGTAGAATCTAGGTGGCAGGCATGTGAGTGTTGACTTTAAAATTCTCTCAGCTTTGCAATGTTTGTGAAATTTTCATACAAGAAGATAGCCCCGATTTTCTGTGTGTGCTAGTCAGGAATTACCTGTATCTTTCTTGTATTCTCCACACATATTTTTAAATTCCCCTCACATTCTTCTGGATATTTTCTACCATGTTGGTGCTTAGAATTCATAAAAAGAATCTTTATGAGATATGTCTTCTACTAGTGATGAATGAAAGAAGTTGACAATTTTCCCTTTCACAAGGCCTTCAAGTGAATTGTTGTGTTAAGTCTCTACTTCAAGGAAACAATAGTGTGTCAGATCCCCATTTAGACTGAAGTCCAGTGAATTTGTCACTACGGTTTGCTCCGACTAGGAGAGCATGTGGTGCAGTTTCCATCTCAAATACATGGGCCATGTGGCTGTTCTGCTCAAGATAAAAGTATGGATAAAGTAGGAAGAGAATTCATAAATGTACAATGGAAACCCTGTCTTTCTTATTCCAAACTTACCAAGAGTCCAAACAATTCCCCTTGTTACAGTCTATTTTCTCTTGGGAGCCCTCATGACCCTTAATTATTTTAGCTGTGTGTCTTGGCCAGTATCAACTGCACATGGGAATCTGTGCATCTGATATCTGAGTTTCACTCCCAGAGACTCTGATTTAATTGGGCCAGACTACACTTGAGGGCATGGGCTCGTTATAACCTCCCCAGATATTTCTATTATGTTGCTGAGGCTGATACCTAGACCTTCTCCAGATTCCTCATTCACTTGGAAGGTGAACCCACAATAACTATCCTTGACAAACAAATGCTGAGCATACCATTCATATTAATTTACAGTAGTCCTAGTTTTGCTTATGTCTATGTGTAGACATAAAAGATACTTTTCATGTTCCCTGCTTAGGAAAATAACATTAGAAGAAAACTATGTGGTCTTTCTATTATTTAGAGAAAGAAACACTATTTAATAATAGAACAGGTTTGCACAGCCCTCACCGTCTGCAAATTCTTCTTAATATCTATATTCATCCTTCCTGATATACTTTGGTTTTTTTTCCCCCACCTCTGCCCCCAACTATCTTTCCTGAATGTATGTATCATTGACTCAATGAAGATTAATAAGGCGATGTTTATAAAGAAAGATCTTTTCTTTAATAAGCTACATAAATAACAAGAGACCCAAGGAAACCCTTGGGAGATACTAATTAATTCTCAGAACTCCTAAGAGGTTTCCTTCCTTTAGCATTAAGTAACAATGAAGGGAAACCTCTTGGCAACAACAGATGGGTGCTCCATCTTCTGGAACAGAACTTTTCATTCCTAGCTCTCGATGAGCCAAGGCTAATTGACCCTTGCCGCTATAACAAACTATATGAATTGCTATGATAGTCTCAAATATCCAAAGGATTAAAAACCAATACAGCAAAAAAAGAAATATAGCCTTGTGCTTTGTATCACCACTTTTACGTTGAAATTTTTTATGCTACCTATCTACAAAATAAAAGCCAAATCTTTACCTGTTATCCAAAGCCCTATGTACTTCAGACACAATCTACATTTGCTGTCCTCTATCAGGACTCTTTTCCTATGTTGGCTACCTGTTCCTGGCCTTCCTGCCTTTCTTGACACCATTTGTTCATCTAGAAGTCCCCCCTCCCTCTCTTCTTCCAAAGTTCCACCCAACTCTCAAGATATCACTCAAGTGTACTCCTGACCCTGATTCTCCAGACCCTCAGATTCTCCCCCTTCTCTGCATCTTGTAAGGGCACTTGGTTTTCTGCACTAGTCATTTGGACCCCTTACTTGCTCTTTCTGAGATTTTTATTGCTCTTTCTGTCTTACGTGTGCCCAAGAGATTCTATACTCCTTTAGGGCAGGAACAGATAGTCCCTATCCTACTTTGTGCTCCTCTTGGCTTAGCAAATGCAGCAATTAATGTTTTCCAATGCAGATGACTTGGAGGCCTTAAATATTCTCAACATGTACGCAGGATATCAGAATTCGGGAAGACTCACCACTGAAATGTGGCCAGCCAAGCAAATCTCCTTCCCTAGCATGCTGGTTTCATGATCACCACCTCTCCCTTTCACAGTTGTAGTCTCTCCTCTGCTTATACTTAAAAACACTTCTTGACTTTTGATCTTTCAAACGTTCTGTAAATTGGTTCCAGATGCAGAGTAGATTTAGCCCTGCCAACACCAACACAGAACTGGCAGGAGTTTTACAGTTATTGGGTTTAAGAACAAATCAAAAGCCAGGCGCGGTGGCGCAGCCTATAATCCCAGCAGCTTGGGAGACTGAAGTAGGAGTATCTGGAGTTCAAAGCCAGCCTCAGCAAAAGCGAGGCACTAAGTAACTCAGTGAGACCTTGTCTCTAAATAAAATACAAAATAGGGTTGGGGATGTGGCTCAGCAGTCTGTACACAGTCTTTTTTGAACTCTACCTTCTCTCCAAGCTCCCTTTCTCCCTTCAATCATTACCAATTCCTTTTCTTTTCATTCTTTGCGTATTTATTTGTTCCTTGGAACCAAGTTTTTGCATCATCGAGGGCCACCTTTAATTTGACTTTATATTGGATCAAGTGTTTCCTGTTCTGCATCTTACTTTGTTAAATCCAGATTGTATTTCTTTTGTTTTTTATATAAAGAAACAAAAACCACATTTGTAATTAGGGTAGATTAAGAAATGTTTAATTAATAATTTAAGTAATAAAAATTATGCACTCTCAGTCAGTGGTTTATCATTACAAAAGTTTATTTCTTATATAGTGTGGCTCAGGAGAAAGTGTCCTTCCCTCCTATGGCCCCAGCCTTCCTGACATCTTCCCAGTTTTCCATGGGATCCATTCCATCCAGGCAGCCAACAGAGAAAAAAGAGACTATAGAGAATTATTGTTTATTTACTGCCTTAGCCTGAAAATGAAATTTAAATTCTATTGGTCAGAACTCAATTGCACAGTCCCACCTAGTTGTAGGGAACTCAGAAATGTCGATGTCAGGTGCACCTGGGAAGGATGCAGCTAGATACTGCCGAGGACCATCAGTGACTGCCACCTCATATCACTTATGTCTTCCATAATGCTTTCTCATTTTACCTATTAACGTGAGTCTATTTCAAATTTCTTTTTTCAATAAGAGATTCTTATTGAAGCACACTGATTTATTCTAATTTGGACCAGGGCTTCGTGGACTACAGCATACCTCTCATCTAAGACTTCCCACTGGCTGCTTGGTCTAGTTCTGCCATTTCTTATCATTTGTTTTCTTGTTTTTCATCAATGTGTTGCGGGAGTACATCTTCAAATAACTTTCTCAAAAACAATACATACTCTTGCTTCTCTCTCCCCTGACTTGCTTTCTTTCTCCTCTTCGCTTTCCACTCTTTCTTGCACTCGCCCTTTATCTTTCCCTTTCTTTTCCTCTCATTTTCTCTCTTACTCTGCAGGGAGACACTCTGCTTAATAAGCTCCCTTATGTGATTTCCTGTGTCCAGCATGGTTTTCATGGGATTCCTTACATTGGTGCCATGACTTGGGATGGGTCCTTCCACTGCCTCTTAGGCAAGTGGAACCCCATCCGACGCCCCAGTGCCCCCGGACACGGCCCCACCTTCCATTCTGCCCTGACGCTCTGCTCTGCATCCATCACCGGACTTCAGATTGGTGAGTCCTCTAGGCGGGTTCCCCTAGGCCAGTTTATCTGGGACCCTCGAGGCACCTGAGGGGTGGGGGTACCCCCAGCCACAACTTTTATAGTTACGGCTGGCCCCTATAGTCAGTCTTATCTGCCGGGTGGATTCCTGATTTTATGGTGGAGATTCTCTCAGGGTTGAGGCTCATCTCGCACTCGCACTCGAAAACCCTGGTACCACGTCCTCAACTCTTCTCGGCTTTTGCCTGGCCCCACATTGATGTTTGTGTGACGACACCATCTATGTGCCGCCTTCTCGTCTCCAGTTGACTACCCTGTGGCCTCGGGACGCCGGGGCACAGACTCAGCTGTATCAGCCTCCACCATGGGATCTAGGTCCTCCATTCCAGCAGATTCACCCCTGGGAATCCTTCGCCTGACCCCCAACTAAAAGTGATCAAAACTTGATTACCCTTTAGATAATCAATCCAAAATGGCCACGTAATGGCACACAGCTTCCGTGAGCGAGCCAGCAGATGGAAAGGGATTCCTTATCTTCAAGTCTCTTCTTTCTTGCGCTTCTATGCTCTTCCTGCAAACTCGAACGCCTCCTTCTTCTCCCCCTCTTAATCCCTCCTCGTCCTCCAACTTCAACTCAGCTGTGTCTGCTTCCATTCCTCGGCCCAGCCCACCTAGTCCTCCTGCCATGAGGTCCCACATACGCTGGTGTGGAGGGAGTAACCAGCCCAACCACCAGTGGCATGTCCCAGTAAGGAGTATGATATAGCAGCCCCATTCCCCACAAGTAGTGGGAGATAATGTTTCACAATTTTCTGCATCCAAACCTGAATTGATTACTAACCAGGAACCTGCTAGCCCCTTTCAGATCTCAGTCAAGGCTTAGACCAGCCTCAAACCCAAGAAAAGGAAAAAGTGTCCATTTTAAATTTCTCCTGGGCTGCAACATAGATCACTTTATCTCTCCTTCTCATCTCTTCTCTCTGCCCTTCTCTTTCTCATTTTCTCATGCTATAATTAAAGGCCATTATCATTTTCTTCTAGGACTCTTGTTTTTCTTAAATGCTAGCTCACAATTTTGATCCTACATACCTAGGTTAATGATTTTTGATCAGTTCTTTTTATGCAACTCTAGAGTTATTTTTGAACATCTGTTACATTGCAATGGAGATAAACACTACAAGGCCTTTGCTTTTGTGTTGAATATAAGCGTGCATAAAATTAAAATTTTAAAAATGGATCCAAATATTTTTAATTCACATGATTTAAAAAGGTTCAATTTAAATTGGGTAAACTAATAGAAGCAAAATGTCTTTAAAATTAACTCGCAAGTCTCTAGGTGGTCAAACTCATTAAATGTTGATGTTTATAAAATGTCTAACATCAATTTTTCTAGGACTTTTCTTCCACAGGAAAGAGACGGCAAATACTGTTGGTATATCTTGGTTTTTTTTTACACTTGTCTGATATCTTGTTTTTGTTTTTGTTTTTACAATAAGATGAGTGAATTAGAGTCGATATTAAATATGTTCATATTTTCCAGGTATACAAGTCTTTAAAGCAGAAAATTTACCAAGCTGCTATTCTCCAAATTAACCTTGTCTTACCTATCATCAATAGGGTATATGTAAAATTTGTTACACTGAGAAATTTAAATGTAAATGTATTTCTAAAAATTAATGAGAGCCTGATTTGTTTAAAGGTTAATATCATGAAACATGAAAGCATTTTGCCACTTTGCCACACAAAAGGAAAGTTAAAAGCTCTCTCAGCCTTTCTTTGATTCATGTTTTAGGTATAATGTTAAATTGTGTTAAACTTCTTAAAATGACATATAAGAAAGAGTGTAATGCACAGTAGCAAAAATGGGACAACAGTGATGGAGATTGGGGTCTCTGACCTCATGACTGTGGCATGCCTGGTGCCTGGGAGTGTTCCTGTGCAGGGGCACAAGATGCCTAACTGCTGTGGCAGTATCCTCCCTGGGAAAGCTCTATACAGGAGTTCTATCAGCTCTGACATTAATCTCAGGCACACAGCTCTCAAGCAGGAAGGAATTCTTTTGCTAGATTACCAGTGTTTCATCAGCTCCCTTCTCTGGTTCCTGCCCACCTTACAGTAACTTTGGACAGTGGACTTCCTTGAGAGCTACACAGAGCTCCTAACATTGCACTTTGCAGCTCTGAAAAAAAAAAAAGTTACCTTAATGTCCTAGTCTCTGTAACTTTCCTGAAAACAAAGAATAATGCTTACATACATATATAAAGATTGCTGACATAACTCTTTAGATCTGCATTTCCATCAGAGAACAGAACTCCATCTGATCTCAGCTTAATCTTCAAAATCTGTGTTTATAAACATTTATTTTCTAATACTCCTTTGCCCCTCACTGAACTTGAGAATTTGGTCATGCTGGTCATGGCAAAAGAGGAAAAAATTAGCTTTAGGAAAAGCCCTGCCTTACCTGAGATAAGTCTCTGCCTCACAACTCTGCTGCACGTTAGAATGGCTCCAAAGTAAGCCAGACTTTAACTCATTATAAAGTTGTGTTCAAAAGTTTGATACGTCATGACTGGTGAGACTGGCTTGCTTGATGGTTAAGATCAAACTTAGAGATTGAGATTAAATACAGAGGTCAAGAAAAGTGCATATTTGGGTCTTGCCCTCAAAGTCAGCCTGAACCCAGGGAACAAGAGGACTTCTCTAAGGAGCTCTGCAACTCTGAATGGGTCACACAACCTCCTGATCAAGGGGAGGCCACTAGGGGATGAAAAGTCAATCAGTGTACCTGCTGCAGAGGAGGGTCATGGAAAAAGGGAGACACCCCCTAATGCTTCCAAGGGAAGCCACCTCATTGAGGAGACCCTGCCTAATGAACAGCACTAAAGCTAAGGCTCTCAAGTTCTCTATGAATGACCCCTGTGGGAACTCAGCTGACTCTAACAGTCAGGAACAGGTCACTTTGACCAGCTTGATCTTAAACACCTAGCAAAACAGTTAAAACCAAAATATAGCCATTCTTGGGCATTTAGAAGAAATAATACTTAAATGTAACTTAAGATGTACACTTGTGTTAGCCCACTAGAATAAAGACTAAAAGTTACAAAACAGAGATTCTTAGGCAAATGTCCTTGATAACTATAAAGAGAAACTTCCAGAGTCAGAAGGTTTTAGTCAGTTTAAGGCCTACAGACACAGGTAGGCTTAATCTATGTTTGCTAGTATCTCTACTAAATGTTGTGTTTACATTCCTGATAACCTAGACAATGTTAAAGTTCCCAAATAAAGGCCTTTCCTTTCCAGCCTTTGCTAGGCCTTGTTATGGGAACAACTTCTCAGTTCTTCCACCCCCTGGTGAGGGATTATTGACTTCTGTCATCTTTCTGATATTCATTGGCATGTTCCAGATTCTGCAACATTTATCTTGTACTAATCTCATTTCAGTACTCACATCTTCTTGTTCTTCTCTCATAGAAGCACCCATCCCCAGATGCCTTTACAACCCGCTCTTCCCTACCATGGACCCCTCGATAAACCCGATTTCTAAAAAGGGAACTCCAAACTGCTTGTCCCATGCTGCCCCCTTCAGCTCAAAGAAGCCAGATCAGTCATCACCCCCTTTCCCTAAAGCAGTAAAGGAGTTAAGCCAGAATTGGGTACAGGCAGTTAGTGTAGAAACTGGGGATCAGTTAAATCAAGGAAATGAAGTCCATGAAAGCCATCTGCCTCTGGAAGATGAACACTGCCCCTGGGAGAATGAACTTTTTACATCTGCCCTGCAAAACCAGCCCTAGTCACTTAGGCAGGAAGGAGAGATAAGGCAGGAAAGAACTAGAGAACAAAAGATTTTCTTATTAAAACAGAAACGGGGGAATTTAGTACAAAGCTGCTCCCCCACCCTTTCCGTTGCATCACAACCTAGCTTGTCAGTCTGAAAGCTGCTCTCCCCACCCTTTCTGGTGCAGCCATTTTCCCCGCCTCCCAACTACTATCAGTCTGTGAACATCCTAGCCAGCTATTGGTTCATCAGTCAGCTTGCAAGTATCCTTCTCCATTATTGGTCCCCTGTTAGCCCAGCGGGATTCTTAAAGATAGCTTCACCACCATCTTTTCTCTCTCTTGCTTTTCTCTCCCCTGACTTGCTTTCTTTCTCCTCCTCGCTTTCCACTCTCTCTAGCACGTGCCCTTTCTCTTTCCCTTTCTTTTCTTCTCATTTTCTCTCTTACCCTGCAGGGAGACACTCTGTTTGCTTAATAAACTCCCTTATGTGATTAAAAAAAAGTACATAAATCTTATCTTCATTAGAATATTTCATAAAGGCATGGCCTCTGTTGTATTTATTATGGTTATCACTATTGCCTAAAATTATGCCAAAATGGGTACTCAATAAATATTTGCTGTTTATGTAAAACACTTCTGGCTCTTTTGAATGTTTAAAAATCTTTTCAAAGCATAATTTTTGCTTAAAGAATGTTATTCTTGTCTTTGTTTTTAAGATTTTTATTTTACTCTATTAGTAGATAATTTAGCTATTCATTTTTAGATTCAGAATTATTTTCCTTCAAAACATTGAAATAAGTGTGCTACTGTCTTTTATATTTGGCACTGGTTGGTTGTTATTTCTTTTCTTTTCTCTGGTCTTTTCTTTTTCCTTCCTTCCTTTCTTTTTTCAATGCTGGGGATCAAATCCATGACCTTGTGCATGCTAGGCAAGCACTCTACCACTGAGCTACCCTCCCAGACCTTCTTATGTCTTTCTCCTTGAAGCTTTCAGAATCTTTCTTTTATAAGATCCTTTGAATTTCATAATGATGGGTACAGGTAATGAATTTCGTGTGTGTGGTGCTGGCAGGGGGTTAGCACCTATGAGGCCTTTTCAGTGTGAACACTCTTATTCATCTCTGGAAATTTTAATTTATTGTTTTTTTGGTCCACATCTTTGTCCCTATGAAACCTCCATTTTTCCTGTTTTCTGTCACTGTTTTACTTTAAGAGATTTCTTTATCTTCCAATGCAAGTTTTTAGAGGGCTATAAAGATTTTAATTTTGAAAATTCTTTCTTTTTTTTCATTCCTGTGGTATAAAAGTTGTGTATAAATGCCACTCAAATCACTTTTGCTTTACCATTTTTTCTAAATAATCTCTGTCCCTTTCTGAGATTAGTTTTACTGATTTTTTGTCTCAGCCTTTCTTTTTCACTTTGCTGGATCTCATCACCTGTCCTGCTAGCCTGTCCATATTTAACAACAATGAATGCAAGTACATAGTTATATAATTGATGTGGGGAGAAATATCTAACTGGAAACTCTATGAACTTGTGAAAGTGTGGAACCATCCATTCAACTGTGGTTTGAAGTAGTGGGGAATCAGTAGTGAAGCAATCTGTCTCCCAAATGTCAGCATAAAAACAGCCCTACTACAGAGCAGCAGTACTCACATTAGAAGCCTTAGCTCCTAAGAGGAATTCTTTTCAGTATTGCCCAAGGCAATGCCAGACTGTCTGCCATCTTGTCCAGGGGGGTCTGGGAGTCATTGCAGGGAAAGCTGATTAGTTCATATACAGATCATCAATTGATCCATCTGTTTTCAGCCCTGCTTTTTCTTCTAGACCTCTGTCGCACCTACTGGTTCTGGATCAGGAGTTTTTGTGTAACTCTTCAGGACAATGACTTACACTTTCACTGCAATGCCTCCATGGTTCATCCTGGGCTAAGGTCTTACCCACCTTAATGTATGACATCTATCAATATGCTTCGTTCCTTTTTTTTTTTATCTTTCAGAGATTGTTGAAATTGCTTATGTTCCTTCTTATGTTCCTTCATATCTTTGCATTTCTAAGTGCTCTTTTTAGTCCTTCATAACTTAATAAAGTTTCAAAAGCAATGAAGAAAAATGCATGTACTTTGTGTACCATCTTGGACTAGAAGGCAATCGCATATATTTAAACACCCCAGATGCCTTTAGGGGGACCTTGTCCTCAACTATATATTAGTCTCATGTTCCCCTTATTTTAAGCATTGAGAATCTACTGCTTTGCAACTCCTCGCATTTATGACTCATTTTTGTTAGTAGTTGATCCTTTTAATTAGAGCAGGATTGTGTCTATTCTTCATACTTGGTCTACTGCACCTCACCCAACCCCTTGCATGATGTAAGCACTAAATTCTTGTTGAATAAAAAAATGAACAAATGAATGGATGAGTGATATATTTGAGTTTGTAGTTTCTTGAAATTCTGATTTTATTTACTTAGGTGGTATTTTTTTGAAATAAAATTAGCTCAATATAGCCATTTGGTATTAATATCCTTTTAAATAGGAGCAGTGACTCATTTTTATTTTTAAAGAAACTTTCCATTTCCAAGAGTCCTATTTCCAGAAACACTTCATAATGCACAAGCTTTCAACTTACAAATGGTTTCATTTGAGTCTCCTACCAGAAATAGCTTGTATGAGTCCAAAAACATGAATGAGACTCTTCCTGTGGGATTTTCCTATTTTGGTCCAATGCTAACCTCAAATAGAATCCATTTGGGTAAATTCTGCAAACATAAGCCCATTTAAATTCAAGGTTGCTATGTAAATAACAAGATTAAAAGCAAACATACCTCAGTCATCATTGATTCATATCTCAGACATAGACAACAAAACAAACATAACTAGGAAAATATATTAACAGGATAAAAATGTTAAAAACCATAATCCATTTTTGTCAATCTTCAAAGTGAATCTAAATTTTTAATAAATAACATGCATCATCCTTTTCTTCATGAGTTATTTTTTAATGATTATAGGCATAGAGAAGCTGAGATCTAAAAATAAGAAGAGAAAGAGAGCACAGTCAATGAATTTGTTGAAGAATAATTCTAAGATTTGATTTCTGTATTAGGGTTCTTCAGAGGAACAGAATCGACAGGAAGTATGATTATAAAAAGGGGATTTATTAGATCAGCTTACACGACCAGAAACTGGAAAGTCCACAATGGCCGTCTGCAGCTAGAGAGCTGTAAGAATCAGCAGCTGCACAATCCAAGAAGCAGAAGACCCAGAACAAAAGGGATCAACAGTGCTACCTTAGCCTAAAACCAAGACTTCTGGAAACTACCTGAGAATCACTGGCAGAGCCCGCTTTGGAAAAGTAAAGAAGAAAGAGTTCAGTATCCTCAGACGATTGAAGCAGCAATCAAGAGCCAAACTTGCATCTGCCTCTGCTTCCTTGTTCTTCCAGCTTTTATTCCATCCTATTGGACGGTGCTCCCCACACTTATGGAGGGGCTCCACTTCAGTTCACTGTCCCACATTCCAGTCATTCCTAGACACGCCCTCACGTACACACCCAAAAGCCTCATAATCATTGGTATCTCTCAATCCAATCAAGTTGACAATTCAAATTAACCATTATAATTTGTGATAAAAAAATGTTTTACCACATACCTAATATTTTTTTATTATTAGTGGAAAGATTTTTGTCAGTTTAAATAGTGATTGCTTTCTTTAATAGGCAAGTGTTTTCATTTTTTTTTACAGCTGATTTGAGTATTATGTACAGCAGTAAAAGGGATCAGCATAATCCAGAATATGAGAAGTTCTACAGGACAAATGACCCAGTTCTTTCAACAAATAACTTGCTTTCATTATTTAATTTGAGAAGTACTCCAGGTACTCTGGGGACAATAAACTGCAGAGAGACAAGAACAGAAATAAGTCTTCTACACTAACCTAGACCAGAGATGAGATGGTGGCTTGGACCAGGATTTTAGTTGATGAGAAAGTGGGAAGTGGTCCGCTTTGGATATAGGTTGTCTTAGTCCATATTATGCAGCTATAACAGAATACCACAGACTAGGAAATTTACAATAAGAAGAAATGTGTTTTCCTATGTTCATATATGAATACAAGACCAGTGTAACTCCACATCAAGTACAATCACAAAAATGGGATACTCCATGTATGCATGGTATGTATACATCCTACTGTCATGGATAACTAAAAATAACAAATAAAAAAATTTTTAAAAAGACAAGAAATGTGTTGACTCATGGTTCTAGAAGATAGGAAGTCTAAGACTGAGGAACCAGACTCTGGTGAGAGATGTCTTGCTGGGTCATCCCATGGCAGAAGGGCAAAGAGAAGGTAAGAGAGCAAGACAGCCTGGCATACTTGCTCTTTGATAATGAACTTGCTCCTGAGATAACACATCAATCCATTCATGAGGGCACAGCCTCATGACCTAATCAGTTCTTAAGGGTTGCTGCTTCTACTGTTGTTTCAAGGGCAATTAAATTTCAACATGCACTTTGGAAAGAACATAGAAACTGTAGCATGTGTTGAAGTGAAAGTTAACAGAATTTGCTGATGGATGGTAGGTGGGGTGTGAGAGAAAAAGAACCAATGATGATTCAAGTAATTTTCCCTGAACCACTGGAGTTACTATAAACCGAAATAGAAGTGGGTTTCAGAAGTATAATCAAGAGTTCAGTTTGGGACAAGATAAGTTTGAAATGTCGATTAGACACTCAAGTGGTAGTGAGCTGGAAACATCTGCCAAGAACTCATGAGTGAGTTCTGAGTAGGAGATATAAATTTGGGAATCTTCAAGGAATATCAATGTATTTAGGCCATTAGAATAAATTAAAGTAAATGTACATACAGAAGAGACGGGTTGCTTCTAAAGTGCTGTAAAACCAACAGCACTAAAATTGAGTGACTTAAAACAATAACCACTTATTCTCGTGGATCTGTGATTGAAAGAGTATTAATTGGTCTAAACCAATGGGGCCATGGTAATTTGGTTCTGCTTCACACATCTCTCATTCTTCTCCTGAAGCCAGGGGACCAACCCAGGCTTCCCCATCCCCCATGGAAATATTGAAAGCATGAGAAACCTGTAAGACCTTTTGAGATCTCAGCTCAGACCTGATACAGTATCACTTCATCCTCATGCTCTTAGCCAAAGCAAGTCTTAGAGCTGAACCAAAGTTAAAAATCAGCAAAGTTGTAAGTAAAAGACATCGATACAGGAAAGGGTAAAAATTTTGTGTTCAAGAATACAATTTTGGGCTGGGTGGATAGCTCAGTTGGTAGAGTGCTTGTTTTGCAAGCACAAGGCCCTGGGTTCAATCCCCAGCACCACAAAAAAAAAAGAAAAGAAAACAATCTCACTGGGTACAGCGGCACACACCTGTAATCCCAGCAGCTCAGGAAGATGAGGCAGGAGGATTGCAAATTCAAAGCCAGCCTCAGCAATTTAGCAAGACCCTAGGCAACTCAGTGAGACCCTGTCACTAAACAAAATACAAAAAAGGACTGGGGATGTGGCTCAGTGCTTAAATGTCCCCAATGTTCAATTCCCTGAACGAAAAAGACAAAATAAAATAAAATAAAATAAAGAATACAATCTATCTTGGGTTGGGGTTGTAGCTCAGCAGTAGAGGGCTTGCCTAGCGCATATAAGGCACTGGGTTCCATCCTCAGCACCACATAAAAATAAGTAAATAAAAGTATTGTGCCCATCTACACCTAAAAAGACATTAAAAAAAAAAAAAGAACGCAATCTCTCAAAATGTATAAGGGACATTATACAAGTCCTAAAGCATTTTAACTCTAAAAGGTCAAGTTTGAATCCTACATCTACTGTGTCTCCTGCATCTAATCAGGGGCCAAATGTAAAGATCCTAGACATCTCAACCATTGTTCTCCCTTACCTGAAGGACCCAACTGATCATTAAAGCATCAATTCATTGATTCCTGTCAAAGGAATGAAAACACTGATTCCATTTTAATAGTTAAGAAGAATGTGTATGTCAAGATGGTCTAAGATGACAAAATATTCCATCTATCAGCCGTAAGAGAAAAATTTAAACAAAACACCTCAAGGAAGAAGACCATAGGAGACATCTGTATCTAAATTTAGGAAAAGAAGTTTCATCCCCAACAGGTAGAATAACTAGCATGAATGCTTAAATCCTTATTAAACAGACATCAGAAGCTCAGCATGAAGCAGCCAGTTCTAATTTTAAATGAACCACGACCAGCAATTTTTTTTCAAGCATCTAAGATTCAGAATATGAATTTTACCTATTTTTTGTTTTGAAGCAGTTTTTAAGTCTGTGATAACTACTTTATAAATATAATATGATATTCAGGTTTTTTAATATCTTTGGATATCTTCAGAGTACAATTCTTTTAAACTATATAATCTGCTATCAGCTTAGGCTACAAGCCTACGCTTTTGAAAAATAATGAATCAGATAGCCTGATACTAGCACATGTACACTATTTTATAAGCTGCTTTTGCTAGATCTAGAGGTTTTTCTAGCTCGAAGGGGCCTCAGAAATGGTAATCATCTAATTTTACAGATGAAATAACAGAGGTCCAAAGAGGTTAACTTGATTCTTTTGACAATAAAAGAATCAGATCATGTGACTTGTAACCCAGTGTCAGCAGAAGGGGTATCTATGGAAGACTGTAATCCTACCTCCACTCTATCCACACCATAATCTCCAGTTGTCACCTATTTTCTGTTGATATAACAAAATACCCCAGATTGAGTAATTTGTAAAGAAGAGATTTTGAAGCTCATGGTTCTGGAAGTCCAAGAGCATGATGCCACATCTGTTTAGCTTCTGATGACAGCCTCTTGGTGTAAAAGAGCAATCTGTCACATGTAGAGGAGAGGTTAAGAAAGAATCAAGGAAAAGTGAACTCACTTTATAGCGTCCTGATCTTGTGATTAACTACTCCATTCTCACAGAAACTGCATTAACACCTTAATGAGGATGAAGCCCCCTAATTACCTTATAAATATGCCACCACTTCTTAACACTGTTACACTGGGAACCAAGCCTCAACATGTTTTGTCAGGGACAAGCCATAGCCTCCCCCTTTAATGCTCTTCACCAAGTAAAAACTATAATTCATATACAATGAAAACCTTACCCCCAAATGTTAGGGTATTATAGCCTTCAGTTTTTAGGAGATAATTAGGATAAGATGAGGTTGTGATAGTGGACCCAGTGTTCACAGAGTCCCAAAAGAGCTTGCTTCCTCTCTTCCCACCAGTGGGGACAAAAGTCAGCAACCAGAAGCTGATCTCAGATTTCCAGCCTCCAGAACTGGGAGAAATTCATTCCTATTGAACCCAATCTCTGGTATTTCGTTATAGCAGGCTCAACAGATTCATCAGCAGTGTCTAGCATTATATGGGCCTTGAAGAACTGGAGGATTTGTTAGTATCCTATTTCTTTTATTCCCTTTATTTTATCTTCATGTGTCTCTTTACCTGACTTGCAGTAGGACCAGATTTTAGAGCAAATGTTTATTTACATCTGGGGGAAACAATACATCTCTTCTACCTTATAGGCACTAACTAGTTGGACTTTTTAAACCTCATCTCTTCTTGGGAGTTTAATTATTCCTTTTTCATTCAGTTTCTCTTCCAGCACTACCAACACACAGGCTTCCAAAGTCCTTTCTGGAATTGAATGTGGTACTTTCCTCCTCTTCTCTCTCAAGGAACCTTGGGACTCATCTTCAGGAAGTGTTTACTTTGCATATTTACTCTCAAACAATCTATAGAATTTAAAATAATGTAACTCAGTCTCTTACTGATGCTGTCAAAGACAAAGTCAGATGTTAGAATGATAAAGTCATATTTTAATCAGAAAAATACTATTGGAGGGCCCAGTGTGAATTGAACTCAACTGTAATTTGTACAGAGGTGATTTGTTGTTGTTGTTTTAGTACCAGAAACAGAACCCAGGGGTGCTTAACTACTAAGCCACATCCCCAGTTCTTTTAAAAAATATTTTTTTTAGATACAGGGTCTCACTGAGAAACTTAGGACCTCTCTAAGTTGCTGAGGCTGGCTTTGAACTCACAATCCTCCTGTCTCAGGCTCCCAAGCCCCTGGGATTACAGGCATGCCCCACTGTGACTGGTTGTTGGGGAGTTTTTAGGAGATAATGAAGAAGGGGGACAAGTGGGACTCTGTAGTCAGGCAAATGAAAAACTACATGGGGCTAGTCAGTGTAAATGCAATTAGGCCAGCTCTGTCTGCTAGCTGACACTTACTGAAATTAGGATATCCTCTCAGATAGACTGGGAGACAGAAGTCCTATCCTTCCTGATGGTTACATTTTAAAGGGATGTTTTTCAGGTTCTTGAAGAGTTCGAAGTTTAGGGAGGTACATATACATCTTAAAGAGACAGAAGGATTCACAACTGTAAGTGTTGTAAGAAAGGGTGGTCAGCAGCCTATCCTTAGGTGTTGGCTGTAACAAAACTTTTTTTTGGCAACCTCGAGTTTTGTCGGGCAAGCACTTTAAGGAGGGATAGTTATCCAGCGACTGTGGCCTTGAACAGTTAGAAACTGTTCATTTGCTACAACACTAAGTGGGCGGATGAAATAATTTGTGTTGAGACTTATCGTTCTAGGCCAAGATGGAAACCTAGTCCAGAAGAAGACTTAGAGGACTCTAGCTAGAGTTTGGTTGAGGAAAGAATTTCTCTCATTGAACAATGTTTGTTTGTTTATTGCCATGCTAGGAATCAACTCAGGGCCTTGCACATAATAGGCAAGTGCTGCACTACTGAGCTACGTTCTCAAACCTTATTTTAAATTTTTAAAAATGTTGTCAAAGCCCCCGTTCCCTTTGGTAAAATGGGAATATGAACATCTCTTATAGCTCTTGGGAGCATATGGAGCAACACTGTTCAATAGAAACATAATGCAATCTTCTTATGTCATTTATATGTCTTCACAGAGGCAATAAAAAAGTAAATATTAAGGGTAAAAAATAATATTAGTAAAATATTTTATTTACCTCTATATATTTTAAATGTTATTTCAATATGTAATCAACGTTTTAAAATCATGAGATAGTCTCCATATTTGTTTTCGCTCTAAGCCTTTGAAAACTTACACTTGCAGTCCCTCTTAACACGGACCAGCCACATTTCGAGCGCTCAATAGCCCCAGGCAACCGGTTACTGCATTGGACAGCATCCGTCTGGACACTTCGGCGGTTCTGCCCCGCTGACGTGCACGTAGGGCGGTTCTTAGCCAGACGGGGGCGGAGCTCTTCGGAGAACTTGTTTTGGGCCCCACCGGCTCCCGTAGGAGAGCGGAGGTGGTGGCGGCGCCACGTCCGCTGTGGCGGCGGGAGAAGAGTCGGTTGGGCCTCGTGAAGGCTCGGGGAGACCATGGCCTTCACCCTGTATTCACTACTGCAGGCAGCCCTGCTGTGCGTCAACGCCATCGCCGTGCTGCACGAGGAGCGCTTCCTTAAAAACAGTGAGTGGCCGCGGGCTCGCTGTGGGGCGGCGGACTCGAGCCCGACTGCGTGCGGGGCGGCGCCTCCCGGGGCGAGGGGTCGGCTTTTTCGGGGTGTCCTTCACACCAGGGTTGAACTCAGCACCGGTTAAGGTTGAACAGACACCCACGGGGGCCCGGAGACGGGGTGGGAGGGGAGACTGAGGTGTGCCCGGGACGCTCCTGCTTGTGATTAGTTTAGCCCAGTAATTTGGTTGCATTTCCCTGTGACCGATTATAATGGTCGAAAGGCTGGGGTCTGAGTTTTGATCAAGAGTTGGGGGCTGGGGGAGTGGGTGTGGCTCATTTTGGAGTTTTGATAGTTGGGAGGATGGAAGGCAGTAGGTGTTCCTGGACTTTGAGGATAATAGGTAAGGGAAGGTGTTGGAAATATCAGGACTTCCAGCTTCCCACGTTCCAAGCAGTTATTCACTACAGCTTAGCGGGTGCCTACAATGTTCCAAAGACTGTGTTAGAATCTAGAAATAAAAGGTGACACAAGTTATGACTGCAGGAACCTCACAATCAAGCGATCTTCATGCCAGGCTGGGCAGGCTGCTGCTTGCTTGTCTAAGGCAAAATTGACACAGGATACTGCGTTATGTGAATCATTTGTCACTGTAAAATATGTCTGTGTGAAATCATTGAGACACAAGCGTACGGCCAAGATTGACTCATGTCACTTTTAACTAAGAGATTTATTGAGCACAAATTATGTGCAGGCCCATGTAGTTGGAATTGAAATTACAGCAGATACCCTGACAGTCTAGTGGAGTTTCATTTAGTGGGTAAAAATATCAAGCATGCAGAATAAAGAGATATGCAGGTTGATAGTAATTGATGAATTTGCAAAAGCTTCTTGGAGGAAATGTGTTTAGCTTGAAATCTGATGAGTAAACATTAACTAGGTGAGGGTGAAGGGTTGGAAGAAGTTAGGAATGAGAAGAGCTTTAAGCAGGTGTAGAACTGGTGTGAAAACACCGAGGAAGGTGATAACAGTCTTAAGCAAGGCAGTGACATGCATAACCAGATTTTTGTTATTTAGGGAATCTTTCCAGCCACAGTGTGTAGAAAAGATTAGAAAGCAGAGGGATGGATGTGGGAAAAACCATTCCAAATTACACAAGTAGAGATGCGTGGGTATAAAAATAACAGTAACTGATACTTAGGTGCAGGATCTGTACCAGGTACTTTACATATATTTATTTGTGTAATCCTCACAACAATTCTGAGATAGTTACTGTTTTCATTCCTGCCTTATAGATGGAAAACCTGAAGCACAGAGTAAGTAACTTATCTAAGATCACACAGGTAGAAAACAGTGAAAATAAGCATTCTGAGTCCATCTCTTCACCACTGTACTGTGCAGAAGAAAAGGTGTGATCATGTTATGGGTTGAATTTGAAGACCTACATGTTGGTATTTGTTGCTGTGACCATATTTGGAAGGTCTTTGCTGCTGTAATCAAGTGAAGTTAGGTCATACTGGGCTATGTATTGGGCCCAGATAGATCCAATAACTGGTGTCCTTATAAGGAGAGGGAGATACAGAGGCCCCCCCAACAGAGAAAGAGATTAGAGTGATGTGGCTACAAGTCAAGGAACCCCAAGGATTTCCAACAACTACCAGGCATTAGGAAAGAGGTAGGATGTGAATATCCCTCAGAATTCCCAGAGCAAACCAGTCCTGTTGGCACCTTCATTTTGGACTTTGGGCCTCCAAAACAGAAAAATTTCTGGTGTGTTAAGCTTACTTTTGTGGCACTTTGTTATGGGCAGCCCTTAGAAACCAATACAGCTTAATAGATACTTTCAAGGTTAAAACAGCAGAACATAACTATTGGACATTAAAAATTAGAAAGGATCAGTCAAAGACCTCTTGGTTTTCTGTCTTAAGCTACTAAATGAAGGACAGTACCTTCAGTGTTAGAGAGTATTGGAAGAGAATTGGGGGTTGTGGGTTGGTTAAGGAGGTAAAGAGATAATGAAATAAGTTTTGGACTGGCTGAGTTTGAGGTTTCTGTGAGATATGCAAATGGAGATGTAGCATAAACATTGGATTTAAGTCCATAAAATAAAACGAGCCAGAGGGGAGACTGAAATTTGAGTTTGTCAAGCACAGATGATAAATGAAGACTTGTGAAGAGATAAAATTACTCAGGGAAGGAGTAGAGTACAAAAAGAATCAAGGACAATTCTAGAATCTCTAGTATTTAATCTTTAACAGAGGTCAAAATGCTGACCAGAAGAATTAATGAGAGAATAAAACAGAACTGGGTAAACCTTGACAGTGGGGTTTCAGCAAAGTCAAATAAGGTATGAAGAAGGAGTGATAGTACCATGGTGGAATGTTGCTGAGGAGCCAAGTTTGATAAGTACTGAAAAGTATCCTAAGGATTTAGGGTAATTGGGATCACTGATTTTTTTTTTTTTTAATTCATTGTACACAAATGGGGTACAACTTTCATTTCTCTGGTTGTACACGAAGTAGTCACACCATTTGTGTAATCATACATGTACATAGGATAACGATGTTCGTCTCATTCCTTCCCCTGCCCCCTCCCACCCCTCATTGCCCTTTACACAGTCTATCCTCTCACTGATGATTTTTAAAAGAGCAGTGACAGCAGTGGGTAAAATCCAGAATGGGTTGAGAAGTAAGTGGAAAGTGATAAAATGGAGGCAGCAAAATTATCCAATGTTATCATTAAGTTGAAAGAAAAGAAGAAAAGGTAGCTTGAGAGGATGTATTTTGTGGTGTTGGTTCTTTTGCTTTTAGGCAGGAAGGGCTTGAGATGTTTGGCAGTGACAATGAGAACTCTCCAACTCTCGTCAACAAGTCAGTGCTAGGAAGAAAGTGGGAAATAGCAGGGGTAACCATGAGGCAGATGAACAAAAGAAAGAGGAAAGAGTTATAAGGGAGAAATTCTTAAGCAGTGTGTAGACCTTAATTGAATCCTAGTTCAAAAATATTGACTGTAAAAGGCATTTCGGGAATCTTTGGTGAGATTTGAGTATGGCCTAAGTACTAGATGACATTAAGGAATCACTGTAAATTTTTTAGTGTGATAATGGTATTATATAGAGAAATGTCCTTAGCTTTCAAAGCACATACTGAAATATTCAGAGTATCTAAGCAGAGAAAAAATGAAGGATATATGACAAAATGAGTAATAAATATTTTTAAATCTTCAAAATTAAAGGTAAAAAAAGAATTGCCAATGGAAAAGATCTGGTTGTGAGAATAAAATAAAACATCCCAGAAATGGAAAGGTTGGTAGCTCAAGGATTCTAAAAAGGTAGAAGGGGGAATGGACCTAAATCACAGTTGGAATAGATGGCATTAAGCAGAAGGTAGGGTACTTTCTTCACTGAGAAGAGATAGGAAGAGTTAGTCAAAGGAGGATGGTTCCTGGACATGATAGCAGGAAGTTTTTCTTTGTTCCTTATAATGAATGGGCAATTGCCCTCAATTAGGTGAAAGGGAAATAGAAGTGAACGTAGCAGTGTCCCATATAGCTTACTGCCTAATGGAGGAACAGATGTTTAAAATAATTACAGAAATAGTTCATTGTGTCTGTGCTAAATGCTTTGAAGAAAGCAAACTGGGTACAAACACGTGGGAATGTAAACTGGGTAAATAAGGACAGTGTTATTTCCTAAGGAAATAATTTGTAAAGCTGAGTCCTGAAATATGAATAGGAATTAGTCTAGTTCAGGTACCTTTAAGACTTTTGATTTGAGATGTCATGTAGGCAATTGAATATGCAAGTCTGATGTGCAAAAGGATGTCTAGGAAGGACTTCCATTTAGGAATTTTCAGTACTGACTAGTAATTTGAAATCATTGGAATGAAGGCTGTCTTAGAGATACAAGGATAAAGTTCTGAAATTACTCATTCCTGTTAGAGTTCTTGGTTGCAGGCAACAGAAACTGATTTCTGGCTGATTAAGCAGAAGGGAATTTATTAAAAGGTTTTTGGACAAGTAGAACAATGAAACAGACTGGAGAATCCAAATTGAGAGTCATTTTTGTAACGACACTTTGTGATAAAGGTGATACAGTGGAGAAGGATATAAATAGAGCTGGCGTCTAATATATTAAAAGGATGGCCCTTTCAATAAATGATTCTGGATTAACTGTCTACCCAAGAAGAAATAAGTGATTTATGACTTCTGCATCAGACTGAACACAAAAGCTAATTGCAAGAGCATTGTGAATCTAAATGAGAAAGGTAAAACAAAGCTTCTAGAAGAAAGCAAATTTTTTCTTAAAGGGTCACATTATAAATATTTTAAGCTTTGTGGGACAAGAGACAAAACTGACACATATATACACATGTGTATGTGTGTGTGTGTATGTGTATATATATATGAAATATATGTCTATATGTATTTAAGCCACTTAAAAGTGTGGAAAAATTGACCTAATTATATTGTTATATTGTAAAAATTGGTCTAATTATATTGTTATATTGTATACATATATGAATATATAACATTGAATCCCACCATTACATACCATATAATGCACCAATAAAAATTATGGAGAAAAACCCTCTGATGACCCTTCTAGAGCCAACCAGTATCACAACTTCTCCAATTCCTCCTGGATTTTATCCTATGTGCGTAATGTACTGAATAATGTAATTTAATTTGGTCTGCTTTGCATATATATATATTCATTGTATATATTTTGTGCCTTGCTTTATTGCTAATGTTTATTGGGTTCATCTAGTTCTTTGTGCATAGTTTAAAGATGTATATATATTATATAAAGTAAAAACAGTTTGTTCAAAAAAATAAAAATGTGAAAACTATTCTCAATGGAGAGCACTTTTAATATGATGGTATGAGGACCTACCTGGGCCTCCTTTCTAATGAAACAGCCATACTGGCAAAATTTGTTTTTAAATTGTTATGGTTTGGATCTAGAAGGTCCCCCAATAGCTCATGAGCTGAAGACTTGGTCCCTAATGCCGCAATGTCCAGAGGTCTGGTTTGGGGGAAGTGACTAGTTCATGAGGGCTCTAACCTCATTAGTTCATTTGATGGACTAATAATTTGAAGGGACTACTGGGAGGAGGTGGAAACTGTAGGCAGGTGGGCATGGCTGAAGAATAGATCACTAGCGGCATGCCCTTGGGGGCTTGTCCCTAATGCCTCCACCCCTCTAATGATTTGAGTACCTTTTCCACTGTGCCCTTCCACTATAATGTTTCTCCCATGGAGCCAGCTGACCGTGAACTGAAACCATGAGCCAAAATAAACTTTCTCCTCTAAATTGTTCTCATCAGATATTTTAGTCACAATGATGAAAAACTAACACAAAAACTAAACATTCAAAGTTTTAGGGACTTCTCGTAAGCGCATCAGCTCAAAAACTTTTTTAAAAAAATTTATTAAATCTCAGAACTGTGAGAATCTCTGGCATTTGAGTCTCAATCCCTCCTCTCTCACACCCCTCCCTGAACAAGCAAAAAGAAAGGAATAATAAAGATTACAGTGAAAATTAATGATATAGAATGGGAAAATATTAGAATCAACAAAAACAAAAGCTGGCTCCTTAAAAGGATAAACAAAATTGGCAAGCCTTCAGCTACACTGACTGAGGGGAAAAATAGAAAAGATTCAGATTACTAAAATCAGAAAAGAAGGGTCATCTTTACTGACCTTAGAGAAATGAAGAGGTTTATAAAGGAATGCTATGAACAGCTGTATGCCAACAAAATAGACAATTTAAAGAATGGACAGATTCCTAGAAAGATTGAAACTGACTTGAGAAGAATAGGCAGTCTAAGTAGATCTATAACCTATAAGAAGTTGGAACTTATAATTTAAAAACTTAGCATAAAAAGTTCAGTCTTCAGTGCTGCATTCTACCAAACATTTAAAGAAGACTTAATATCGGTTTTTCAGAAATTATTCCAAGAAATGGAGAGGAACAAATATTTCCCAATTCATGCTGCAAGGATAGTAATAGTTGCATTTGAAAAACAGAAAGACATCACAAGAAAAGAGACTATAGAGCAATACTTCTTACGAATATAAATGCAAACGTTTTCACAAAATGCTGGCATATTAAATCTAGCAATGTAGGATTATTCATCATGACCAAGTAGAATTTCTCCCAGGAATGCAGGATTGGTTCAGCCTTTGAAAACCAATTAATATATACATTATGTTTCTAAAATAAAAATGTTATTAAATTAACCAAAATCATATGATTAATACAGTAGTAGATACAGAAGAAGCATTTGACAAAATCCAATTATCTTTCATGATAATATTTATCAAACTAGAAATAGGTGGGAGCCTCCTCAATTAGATATAGAGCCTTTCTGAAAAACCCCTGGTTAACATCATACATACTGATGAAAGATTGAATGCTTTCCCTGATCAGGAATAAAACAAGGATGCCTTCTATTGCCATTTCTACTTAGCATTGTACTAGAGATTCCAGACAGGGCAATTAGACAAGAAAAAAGAAATGAAGATTTTCATATTATGAGGTCGAAGAGATAAAACTGCCTCTGCTTACAGATGAGATAGTCTTGTATGTATGGAAAGTTCTGGAGAATCTAAAGTTATTAGGCTAATAAGTTTAATAATGTAGGATAGAAGAATAGTATGTAAAACTCCGTTGTCTTTCTGTACATGAACAATTGAACATGAAATTAAGGAAAATTTCATTTATGATATCAAAAAATATTTAGGAATAAATTTGACAAAATAAGTACAAATCTCATGAAAACTGCAAGGCATTTTTAAAAAAATAAAAATTAGATTTTTTTCAAGACTCAATAGATGGGATGGAATCAAACTAAAAAGCTCTTCACAGCAAAGAAACAATAACATGAAGAGAGAGCCTACAAAAGGGGAGAAAATCTTTACCACACACCCCAGAATATATAAAGAACTCCAAAAACTTAATACCAAAAAAAAAAAAAAAAAAAAAAGAATAGATGGGATAAGGAACTGAACAGACACTTCACAAAAGAAGAAATACAATTGATCAAATATATGAAAAAATGTTCAGCATCTCTAGCAATTAGAGAAATGCAGATCAAAACTACACTGAGATTCCATCTCACTCTAGTCAGAATGACAATTATCAAGAATACAAACAATAAATGTTGGTGAGGATGTGGGGGAAAAGGTACACTCATACAATGTTGGTAGAACTACAAATTGGTACAACCACTCTGGAAAGCAGTGTGGAGATTCCTCAGAAAACTTGGAATGGAACCACCATTTGACCCAGTTATCCCCCTCAGTTTATACCCAAAGGACTTAAAATCAGCATATTACAGTGATGCAGCCACATCAATGTTTATAACAGCTCAATTCACAGTAGCTAAACTATGGAACCAAGATAGGTGCCCTTCACCAGATGAATGGATAAAAGAAACTGGTATATATGCACAATGGAATATTACTCAGCCTTAAAGAAGAATGAAATCATGGCATTTACTGGTAAATGGATAGAACTGGAGAATATCATGCTAAATGACATAAGCCAATCCCAAAGAACCAAAGGCCAAGTGGTTTCTCTGATATGTGGATGCTAATTCACAATAAGGTGGGGGGACTAGGGAAGAATAGAGGCACTTTGGATTAGACACAGGAGTGAAGGAATGGGAGGGGATATGGGTATAAACAATAGTAGAATGAATTGGATGTTATTACCCTATGTGCATATATGATTCACAACCTGTGTAATCTACATCATGTACAAACGGAAGAATGAGAAGTTATACTCCATTTATGTATGTTGTATCAAAATGCATTCTGCTGTCATGTGTAACTAATTAGAAAAAATTTTAAAAAGAAAAAAATTAGAGATTTTTTTTAAAGGTAAAGATATACCTTTAACATATATGGATCAGAAGACAAAATCTTGTTGAGATGGCAACACTTAATGTTGCTACAGATTTAATGCTGTGTCTATCAAAATCCCAATTAACTCTTTTGAATAAACTGACAAGTTGATCCCAGAGGAAATGTAATGGGCCCCAAATGGCCAAAACAATCTTAAAAGAGAACAAAGTTGGAGGGATCATTCTTTCTGAGTTGAAAGCCTACTACAACTACAGTAATCAAAACAGTGTGGTACTGGCATAAGAATAGACATACAGATCAATGAAATAGAATTCAGTGTCCAAAATTAACTGTTACACTTATGGCATTTTCAACAAGGGACTTCTATCCAGAATATATGAAGAGCTATTACAAAATGATATATGAGCTAGTTGGAGATGATAAACTTCAGAATTGAATGGGGTTGATAATATGACACCTGCATTAGTTAATTCCATTCCTTCCCCATTGCACATTTAGAAAAGCATAAATTTGTGTGATGTCCATAGCATCTCATTTTATAGAATAGCCTCAGTCATATATTCAAAGCCTTGTCCCAACAAACCAATGGTTTCACCTGGAAGTATATACAGAATTGTTAGAGGTACATTTAAAAAATATAATGCCCAGACCCTACTCCAAACCTTTGTTCAAATTTTCTAGAAGCGGAGTTCAGCACTGTGTGTTTTCCAAAATTTCTTCAGGTAATCTGTGCCCCTAGATGAAAATTTCTTCCACATTGCACTTCTGCCCAGAGGAAGCATAGAAATATTTTTCTGAGCATGTGATTTGAATATGGTCCTAGAACTAAGGGAAAACAGCACAGTGGCTTATCTAAGTGGATAAGCTCTTGTTTTAACATATCTAAATACATTTTAAAATATGGTATTTATTAAATATTATTTATATGAGCTTTTAACTCTTGTTGCCTAGATTTCTGTAGCAGCCTATTCAGGTTGCCCTGCCTCCAGTTTTGCTTGTCTTTGTTCTACCTTCTAGAAAATCTGAGTGTGCTCTTCAGTGGTTTGCAGTTCTGGGTTCTTCAGTATCCATAGTTTTCTATTGTAATATTCAGACTCCCTTGTGTAACTTACTAGCCCTCTGCAAGGTGTCCCTTCCTCAATCTTTCTTCCTCTTTTCCCCTCCCCAATACTTACCATGCAACATTCTTCCCATGAGGCTCTTCCTCACTGCTGAGCCTTTATTCATACTGCTTTCTCTGTCTGCAGTGACTTACCCTCTTGTCTTTGGCCACTCCTCAGCCTGTGCTTTCAAAACTACTTCTTGGCATCCCCTCTCCCACAGACTATCTCTGACCCAACTTCACAGGCCATACCACCAATGCAATTTCTTTTCTGCCTCCTTTAGTTCATTGAGAAGGATTCTTTTATCTTTACAGTTCTGTCAATGTGTATTTTCCGAATAACCAAATAGCTTTATATTATCATATTCTAGCAGTTCCAGATTTAAAGGCTATGTATTTATACAAGTCAGTATTTTGATAATAGTGCAGAGAAATGCATTGCTTCTTCTACTTCTATACAATAATGTTAATTTCTTTTTAGAACAAGAAAAAAAAAAAACCTGGATTTTAATGCCTGTAAAAATTGTTCTTACTAGAGTTTTTGTGGTACTTGGTATCAATTTGACAAATATTTACTGAAACCAGTACTAGATTACATACAATTCAAAAGAAATATTAAACAGTGTATTGGTCAGGTATGATTGTCATAACAAAATATCATAACCCAGAAATTTATTTTCTGACAGTTCTGGAAGCTGAGAGTTCAAGATCAGGGTGCCAGCATGGTCCATTTGTGGTGAGCGCCTTCCTCCTGGCTAGTAGTCAGCCCCTACATGGCAGAGATCTCTTTCTCCTGTAAGACTATAGTTGTATTGGACAAGGATCCCACCCTTACGACCTCTCTTGATCTTAGATTACCCCTTCTTGAAGACCCTGTATCCAGATACAGTCACATAAGATTTAGAGTTTTGACATATAAAAGGGGGCCAGACACCCAATTCAGTGCATAGCAAACAGTTAAAATATCATAAGCTATTATTTGATTCAAGGTCTGACTGCTTTAGACCGTGTAATCATTTAGAGTTTAGAATGTCAAAGTTGTGTGAGCCAGAACAGTAGGGAGAATTCTGAAGAGGGTAGATCTTAGTAATTTGAGTTTGTTTAAATGTATAGGGAATTTCTCTTTAAGTATTTACTCCTAAATAGCATATGTTGAATTTCATCGGGGATTAAATAGAAACTGCTATATGGAACTGGGAGTATCTAGGTTTGTCTAAGCTTACCAGATCGTTTACTTCAGCATTGATCTTTTTGAAGAAGGCAGTTTTTAAAAACATAGATTAGCAAAGTTGTGTGTGTGTGTGTTGTGTGTATATGTATAGTATATTAGATGCTTTTATGATAGCATTTGAATCACAAGCAAACTTGGTGACATTTAAAAAGCAAATCATGCAGACTTTTCCATATATGGAAACAGATTTGTTCAGGGTGTGCTAGCCTTCAAAATTATAGCTACTTTTTCTCAGAATGTGTCTGATGGATTGCATTTTGTGTGTGAGTTTTTGAAGTCTGGGCAACTGTGTTTGATATTTGATATTTGCAATTAGTAACTTTTTAAGTTCATTCTTGAACTTATACAGCAACTATGATAACTAGTCTTATCATTTGTTAGATCCTCTAGCTATGGAAGTGACAAAAAAGCCACAAAATTAAATTTTTCTCTTAAAAAAAAACTTCCTGAAGCTTTGGCTAGGTTCCTAAGAAAAACCACTGAGACTCCCTCTGTAGCAGTTGGAGAGAAAACTATTTGTTACAGTAAAAGATAATCCTTGGCACCTGGTTTTTTACTTTTCACATTTGTACTTGTCTGTGGAATATCTAGACAAATGCTTTGCTTTCTTCACCCAGAATTCTGTTTTTCATTTTCATTCTGAAGGCATAAGAATACAGACTGGGCCAATTAAGAACTTGCCTTTTGTTTTAATTACTTCAGTGCTGATGCTTGTATCACAGTAATTCATGGTATAAAGTTTTGTGTTGTTGAAGAGCAGTTCAGTGTTAGAAAATACATTTTTTTTCTGGGAGTCATTCCTATCTTCATGTTAAAAATAATGAGTTTTAATCTTTTCATTTGGGGATTTGTGGATTAGGTGTCAAATTCTAGATTAAATTTTGGATTAAGTTTTTCTTCAGAGTTCTGAAGACATTTATTTATTTTCCCATTTCCAATGTTGCTATGAAGAAATCTAATGCCATTTTATTTTTTTCCTTATTGATAGCCTAACTTGTTTTAAGACATTAGGCTATTTATCTTTGGGGAATCTGATATTTCTCAATAATTGCCAACATGAGGGTCTTCTTTCATTCATTGTTTTGTGTTTTGATCAAACCTTTTTGGCTAAAGGTTTGTGTCCTTCAGTTATGGAATATTTTCTATTACTATTTCTTTAATAGTTGTTTCCTTTTTTTTTCTTCCTTCTCTCTTCTGGAACTTTATTTTGACAGATCAGTGCTCTAATTTTCTTTAATTTTGCCTTGTAGAATTCTACTTGACCTTTCAACGCCCTTCTTTTGAACTAATTATGCTAATAAAGCCAGAGTTCTTTCTTGATCCCTGAATGATGCTCAGTAGTTTTTCTCTAAGGATGTTCTTTTTTTAATGTTTCCTTTTACATGTTCATTTTCTCTTCCTTGGTCTCCTTTTCTGTTTTTTTTTTTTTTTTTTTTTTTTTGTGTGTGTGTGTGTGTGTGTGTGAGGGGGGTTTTGTTTGTTTTTTTTGGTGTTTGTTTTATTTGACTTTCCATCTTAAGAATTGTTCCCCCTTAGTTGTTAGTTCACTTTTAAGTGTATGGCAATAAAAGACTTGTTGGAAGCTCCACATGTGGTCAGGACTTGTTTACTGATGAACCTCACCAAAATGTGAATGTAGAAGTTGGCTATTTCTCTGAGGTGAAGCCTCTCGTCAGTACCTGAAACCTTTCTTTCTGGGCAGCTGTCCAATTTCCAGAATAATTTTCTTATTCCCTGCCTGCAGAATGTGAGTCTTATACAATCCGATTTACCTGAGAAATAAGCAGAATCTGACACTTCGGTCTTCAGACTTTCTTATATTACACCTTCCTGGTCTATTCAAGGTCTAGAGCTTCTGTTTTGGTCTCTGCAAGGCGACTGAGAGAAAGGGATGGGGGAACAGGATGTAACAGCTCCAACATAGACTCTCGGTGAACCTGATTTTATCCTGGTTGCCCACACGCGGACATTTTAAAGGTTTTCTCACCTTTCCAGGGCTCTCAAAATGAGTCACATCAGTTTTTGGTTGGTTGTTTTCATTATGTGCTCACTTCAGAGTTTAGGTTTCAGTGTTTTCTGCTTAAATCGGTCATCTTTTTCCATTGATTTGTTTATCTGATTTTGATTGATTTCTCTTGCCTGGAGACTCTGTCTTGTTAACTTATTCCTTTATTGTCATTTATTAGTAGAACTTCCAGAAGAAGCTAAGAATAAAGTCTATATGCATCACATCTAACCAGAACCTGACTACTTTCATATTGTTCATAACTTTTATGTTATTAGGTTTATGTGAGTGAGACTGTTAACTAGTTGCAAAACTATCCCATTCTCCTTTGTCATGGATATTTTCCTGTGGCAGTTATGTAGTTTGGAAGATGACACAACTGATAATCATTTATGTGCATGTATGACTAGGAAGACTAACATGAAATAGTTTTTAATGTGCTGTTAAGTATTTGAAGGCCAATGTGTTGAACTTTGAACTTAGATTACAAAAAGAACCCTGCCATATAGTGAAGAATGCCTCATTCAGCTACCTGGAAGACAGACAGCTGTTTGAAAGAAGCTAGACTTCAAATGGGTACTGGGGATGGAACCCAGGTGCACTTAACCACTGAGTCACATCCCCAGCCCTCTTATATTTTGTTTTGACACAGGGCCTTGCTAAGTTGCTTAGGGCCTTGCTCGAGATCCTCCTTTCTCAGCCTCCCAAGCTGCTGGGATTATAGGCATGTGCCACCATACCCAGCTAAAAACCTTTAATACAGTAAAAACAAGTATTGGAGAAGCAACATAAGTATATTTACTTGCCAGGGACAGGCAAGGAGAAAAGTAGATCTAGAGGTAAGAGGTTGATTTTTCTCGGGCAAGATGTAGGTATGTCTTGTGTCCTTAATTCTGCAATGCAAATTATTTCACATTTTAACATTTCTGAAATTATGTTTAGATTGAGTAGGTATGTACATTTAAAATTGGAGCATTTCTTCTTCTACAAAGCTACCATTGAATGCTTCATTTTATAATTCATGTGCCTTAAAAATTAATAAATAGAGCTGTTTGGAAGTCTTATTTATGATCCCAGAATTTGCCTTCTCTTCTCCCACCTTACCCTAGATTAACTCAGTCTACTGTAAATCAGTTTAATTCTACAAACATTTGCTAAGTATTTGCTGTGTGGTGGGGAAAAATAGAAAGATGAACAAAAATGACTAATTGTAGTTCCTGCCCTTCAAATTTATATTCTAATGGAAAGCACTTGAAAACACCTAACAAGGAGAAGAATGACACTGTAATCAGATTATTTGGGGAGAAAGAGAAAGAAGGTATATTGTGACAAGTGGGAGGGAATTAGGAAAGGTCCTGACACTGAAGGCAGATCGAGATCAAAACTGCTGCCTTTAGGTAGACAACAGTTAATGGGTAATTGTGCATAGGACTACAGTCATGCCTCAGTATTCATGGGGGATTGATTCTAGGACACAGAATGTCAATTTAAGGAGTTTGGACCTTATTCAGTAGGCAGTATTTGGGGGTAGAAAGATTTAATTCTTAAGGGAAAAAACTGAAAGGGTCAAATCAGCAAGATTACAAAGGCATGTACTGAATCTTGCGAGACATATAAAGAAAGTGAGAGTAATAACTGATGGAGGCTGCGCTGTGGAAGCTCAGCAGAGTGACACCCTCAAACTGGAAGGACTGTAGGCAGAACCTGAGCTAGGCCTTGAAGTGTGGGCAGAGGCAGGCATCAGCTCTGTTGAGAACTTGAATTTTAAATGTTTTTTTTTTTTTTAATCATGACATTGCAGTGACAAAAAAGAAAAGCAACTGTTATTTAGCCCTTATTTCAACCAAATAAAAGCTGATTAAGCAAAGTGACATCTTGTTTCCTAATACTTGGTTCTGTCGTGTGTAAGATAAAGACTTGTTCTCTGTCTTCAAATTTAGGGTTAGCATGTCAGGAATTAATTAAGCCCTGTAGTCATATGAGAGTAAAAAGTGAACTTGAAATGAGGACAAGAAAAAGACAGATTGCAGAAATGAGGACACGTAAATCTTTAAAAGAATGTCTAGAGTAACAACAACAAAAAGATCTGTCACATAAAGGTAAACAAATAATGGCTATAGGAAATATGACATATAGAATGACATAAAAGGTAAAAGACTCATTTACAGTATAGTGCGATAGAGTCTTCACGTCACAATTGCAAAATGAAGAGGAATGTAAGGAAAAAGGGAAAAAAGATATGTCCTGCTGCAAACTTGAGCATGCTGCAAAGGCCTAGCCAAGCTGTGACCAGGCATATATTAAAATTTTTTCAGATAATATAGACAGTGATTCTTAGCTACAGTTTTTTTATACTGATAATTATGTTGGATTTTATAAATTCTTAATTGAGCAAATAATTACTCAGTTTGGTGCTTTGGTTTTAAATCCTTACATGAAATACCTTGTTTGATATTTCTAAAAAGGAGAAAAAACTTATCAGGTTGTCACTGCAGTCATCTTCATGAAGTAAATGTCATGGAATAATTTGGACTATCCATTATTTTATAAAAATCAAAGTGTAAATGAAGTGAAACATGGTTATTGCTACTATTAAAAGAAAAAAATGAAAATATTTAACTCGATATCATCTTAACTTGTCTTTAAGACATATGACTTTGTTTTATGTCTTTAACAAGGACTCAAACTAATCTTTAAAAGTTGGCTAATGAGGGAGCAAGACAACTGCATAATAAATTTTAACACAGCTAATCATCTTTATGTTATTCAGTTGGCTGGGGAACAGACCAGGGAATTGGCGGATTCGGAGAGGAGCCAGGAATTAAATCTCAGCTAATGAACCTTATTCGATCTGTAAGAACTGTGATGCGAGGTAAGAAGAAAACTTGAAGAGCATTCTGAAGTTTTAATTTTGTGTTTTGATTTAAGTAGCAAAGTTCCTGAGTATGAATAACTATTGCATACCCTTTTGTAGTGGGATTTTTTTTTTTCTCTCTAACCTGGCTTTATTCTTGAAAGTTACTGGCTTCTTTATTAGGTTGCCTAAGAAAAAGCAGTTCCACAAGCCTTCTTTAAAATAAGCTTGAAGTTTTATGATATGGTACATTTCCTAATGTTCCTCTCTTGTAACTGTTTACAACATGATTATGATGACATAGTCTTAGGTATTTCCTTCTTTCCTTGTTAGTTAGTAGTTGCTACTAATCAATTTTTTTTCCTGATTTTTCTTTATAGTAACAAACTTCTTTTTTTCCTTTGCAGTGCCGTTGATAATAGTAAACTCAGTTGCTATCGTATTGCTTTTATTATTTGGGTGAACATCAATGGGAGAAATGGAGACCCAGAAGAGATGCCAGTGGAAGTTATTACTTCAGTCATTACTAGAATATTCATTTCTTAGCAGGCTGACCTTGCATTTGACAAAAATGTAAAGTTGACATTAAAACCAGAGTTTCTATTATCTTGATTTTTTAAAAAATGTTGCATTTGTAGTTTAATTACAGAAAAAAGATCAGGTCACCAGAGGTTGTAGCTCTTCAGGATTGAAATACATTTGCTTGCTGGCTATTGATAATAGTTCATGCTGTGGTAAAGATTGTTAAAAGGGTACAAGATTGTTGCTTCTGGGTTGTTTGTTTATATGTTTTTCTCTCACTTCTCAGGGATGAATTTTTTTCCCAAAGTTTTGAAGTTCCTTGTGACTTAGCTGTGATGTGAGAGTGTTCCCCCTAGATTAAAGAATTTTTAAAAAGTAATTATTACTTTTGGTAAATAATTTGGATAATTTTATTTTGAACTGTTTGGTTAAATATTTAGTCTATATGGTCTTGTTATGAAAAATTCAAATATATATATACTATAAAAGACAATACTCTGATTTCAGGGAAAATTGTAATTTTATAAGTCAGTTACCTGATGATTGTGGTTTGAAGTTCTTTTTTATGAATTTGTTATTAATTGGCCTGAATAATGAGACCAAACCAGTATCTGCATATTTTCATTGGTAGAAAAATCTGTATAGAAACGTCTGTGCCCTTTTTACAATGATGTTGACTTATTTTATAAAATCAGCAAAAATATTAGCCTGCAATATCAATCCTAAACAATCACAATTAAACTATCCAATGAAAGATAGGATATTGTGAAGATAGTTTATTATGAAGCCTTTACCTCCCAAAATATTATCATGTTTCCATTTCTTGATGGAACAGCACATTAAAAAGTGTGATTCTTAATTCTTCATTCTGTCACTAGACCATTCATGCTAGATGATGTTTTTTGTTTACATGTCTTGGATCATCTTGTGAGGTTGTTTGCTCATCCCATAATACAGTTTTATGTAGAAAGGTTAAAACTATGTAAATTGTTTTTGTGAAAATTATCAGTTATTTTGAAGGGGTGGAATGGCATCTTTGCTGATAGTAGAACTTTTGTAAATAAAGTTGAATTTTCAAATCAAGCATTTGTTTTTGTATTTTAGAATAAACCTGTCAGTGTTAATTGAATTAATCTGTTTTGTGTGTAACACCTCTTAAGTGTTCTTTGCTGAGTGTAAATTTAATGAAAGTAAACACTCAAAATCCATTTTTTCTTGGGTGAATTAACTGAATTGCTGTCATAAATCAGCAGGAATACAAGGTAAATTTATTCCATGACTTAAGTTACTTCTAAAACTGGAGCAGGTGGTTTTGAATACCTGTTGGTGACACCTGAGTTAGAAATGGATGATCTTTGGTTTGGAATGTGGCCCTGCAGCTGGACCAAGGAAGTCTACCAAGGAGTGTCAGTTGATACTTACCTCCTGTAAATAACATATTTGATACTTAGAGGCAATGTTCTTTCAGCTTAACAAAGAATTGGTGTATGAGTCAAATTTGAGCCTCTAAAGAGTTGAGGGCATTCCCATTTCTCCACATGCTATGAATCATGAAAAATTTTAAAAGAGAAAAGAGACTTTGGTCTGATGCCGATTTTCATGTAAGACATTACAACACACCTTCATGTCCGGATATTGCCCAAGACATCTCTCCACTGAGGAGCAGTCATAGTGGGCAGGGACCAAGTGTTCCGCAGCAAAGTACTTCTGAGGAAAGTAAAGCACTGGACATTAAAATATTACACCTCTGGAGGCCACTTACACAATCCCAGTTTTAATATAGCCAAAGGGAAGTCTATATGCTTTCAGGTAGCGGTCCTTATTTCCAGAGCAGTTATGATTCACAAACCATAGGATCTTGTTTTAGTAGACTGTAACTTAAGTGCCTGATTGTCTGCTTACATCTTTCCCTTTATCACAGGATTAATAAATTTGTGATCATTCAGAACTCCCATGTTTATGGTCTTTATGTGTTCAGGCCTTATGTCTGTGTGCCTCTGAACTATTTGAAGTGCCTTGGCTCTACTCTGTAGATACTATAAAATCTATACCCTAATCCTTAATCAAATACAATAGTTTTCAAATTTTGGTCATGAACAGAAGAATCAGATTTACAAAGGAATTCTAACATAGAACTATAATATTTAAAACATGAAGGCAGATCCATTTGTTGTTGTTGAAGTTGGGCTGGGGTCCAAAGGGTCCACTGTTTAGCCACCTCTTCCCTCCAGGCTTCTCCCCAAAATTCTAAATTCTCACAAATATGATTAAAAGTATTTTTTTTTTAAATCCTACTTGAGATGTAGCAGGAATAGAAAATGTGGTCTGTGTTCAATAGGTACATGCAGTCACCTGGGTTTATATGTGTTTGCACTCAAACTGAGAGAAAGCAATAAAGTGAATAGTAAAAAATAATAGATTACTAGTGTGCCAAGCAAAACCTTTTACCATTTCACTCAATTCTAACAGACTTCCTAAGAAATCAGTAGTTTAGGGTTGCCTCTTTAAAATTGGTCAATAACTTTCAGAACAGTAGCTGGACTCACATATGGGAATATATATATATGTGTGTGTGTGTGTGTGTGTGTGTGTGTGTGTATACACACTTGACCAATCATTGATATCTTCAGCTAAAGATAGAGATGTTCACCTGAAGTAAATGTTTTTGGAGAAGTAAATCACTTTCTCATTGATTTATTAGTTTCAAGGTTATTACCAAAATAGTTTTGATATGCAGCAAAATAGTTTTTTACCAAAATTTTCCTTGCTTCAATTGTTCATTAGATGTCATGTTATGAAAACATTATTTGTAATGACGTGGGACACCGTAGACAATGTCCAAGGATATTAATGATCAAGATAAGTTTTGGAATCATACTGTTTTTACTTTAGTTCATATACTGTGTTATGTCTCCACTCTTTTGGAGGTTTTGCCCCTCTCTTTCCAAATTTAGCCTCTCCTTTTTTAGGTCTCATTCTTTCATTGCTCAACTTGCCCTTTGACAAGAAGAGCCTTTTGGTGAGGAGGAAGCAATTAAGTCCAGACAATAGTGACCTCATAGTTTACTTGATTGCACAAGCCTGGAACCTAGAGATCATCTTGAGGCCTTCCTCGTCTTTACTCCCAATCTAACCCATCACACATTTCTATTTTACCTCTGAAAACTTGATCCCCTGCCAATAGGTAAGCAAGGCCTGAAGAGAGAAAGCAGGAGGGTGAGAAAGCTGCCAGCAAGATTATGGAATGGCTGGTGTGGGAAACAAGGGTTGTCTTGCCACAGGTGATGAGTAATGGGGACAGCAATAAATACCAGATGCTGTTCAAGAAGCAAAGGAGGAAATGACAACTTGGACACTGGATGTTTCAAGTAAAGTGTCTAGGAGACGAGTTCTGAGTTAGCCCTCGGGAATGCGCAAGAAATGAAGTAAGCAAAGAAAGTTCTCAATAATTCTTGGTTAGCAATGGTCTATGAGATGCAAAACTGCTGAGCAAAAGGCAGAGGTGCATCTGGGCCCAGCCGGCCGCGCCCTTGTGGGAGCCGACCTCCCAAACAACGTACCCTCCTCCCCCGGCGCGGTTTGGTGGAGACCCTAACAGTGGGAGTTTCAAGCCCGAGACACCGGGAGGATGGGCGGAGCCGGGGCGGGACTTCCGGCGCGGCCCGAGCCCAGTCTCCGGTGTCCCTCGGACAGCTGCTGTCGCGTGCGAGGTGGACTGCGGTGCCTTGCGGACGGTGCGGCTGGCCTGGCTCTTCTTGACTACGGCGCGCGGAGTAGGGGTGAGGAGTCGCTCGGAACGGAAGAGGAAGAAGCGGAATTGGGGACGGTGGCGGCACGCCTGTTGGAGGCGGCATTTCTTGTGTCAGGGAAATACAGGCGGCGGTCCTAGACCACAGCCCTCCCTCCAGGCCGGGCCCCACCCGCGCGCCAGTCCTGGGAGAACGTCACACCCGGTGCTCGCCGCCCCTCGACCGCGGCCGCCTGCGCGTGCGCCGAATGCGACCTGGCGCTTCCGCGGTCCAGCCAAGTGCAGTGCGCCGAGTCTCCCACCCGGTGGTGACTAGTGTCGATGTTCCCTCCCCGCCAGAGACGGGGGTTGGGGACAGGCGGCGGGTATCGCTGTTGGTGCGTACTGCAAGATCCTTAGTCTTAGGTCCTCCCAGCTCTAAAGACTAGATCATGAATTCAGTTCACTTTTATTGAGCGTTTAAGTAACGCAAGTGGAAATGGCAACGTAGTCCCTCCATGCAGAGCTCAACAGTTTAGGAGAGACGCAGGCAGTTAACCAGGACAGAATGATGCGTGGGAGTATACGAGGCGCCTAGCCCTGCCCAGGAGGAAAGAAGTTGGATCACAGAAAGCATACCAGAGGAAATGATGCTTAACCAAGAGGACAGGAGTTGACCAGAGGGAAAGAAAGACGGAGCAGGGTAGGAGTGGTAGTTAGGGAGTAAAAGTGATTTCAGATACCTGCAGTGATGAGGGAGGTAGAGTCTAGGACTCTAGGGAGAGTGCACTGCTGATACCTGAAAGCTAGGTCCTTGTCTGTTGCCAATCCAATCATGATGACGAAGGTTTGAGGAAAAGGAAGAAGTTCTACTGATTTGCTAGCAAAGGGGAAATGCAGGGACCTTCTGTCCTAGTAACTGATTCTCCCCGTCAGTGGGAACACAGGGCTTTTAAAAAAGAAATACAAGGACCAGGATCCAAATGTTATAAGTAGATATATAGTTAGTGTCCATCAGGTGTCCTTGAGAGAGCCATTGTTCCAGTTCCTAGGATCGGAGTTTCTTTATTCTCCAGGCAGTGAAGGGCATGGTTGTTTAGCCTGGGGTGGGAAAAATTTTAGTCTTGTTTTCTCCAGCTGTTCGAGAAGGGGAGGGGAAAGAAGAAGAAGAAGAAGAAAAGAAAAAAAAGTCAGTTTTAAAATAAGTCTCCTGGGGAAAAAATAAAATAAGGCACCCAAAGTTGGACAGCAAGGTTTGTACTCACAGCATAAAGTGGACCCATTACAGTGCCGTGGAACCTGGGTGTGGAAGTAGATAAATGAATTGGAGAAGTAAAGGAGGACTCTGTACCCCCGGGTGCATAGTTCAATCTTTAGCCTGAGGGCATTGGGGAGTGACTGACCAACAACATTTACTGAGTGGTTACAGTGATTCCAGACTTTTTTGTACCCATACAGGGAAGTAAAGAGAACTTTTACTCCCTCTAGCATCTAGGAAGCACATTCTGAAGAGCTTCAACCTCCCAAGAGAACATTTTTATTAAAATTTCTTGTTTTATCTTAAGTGTTTACAAAAAGTTTGAATTATATGTCCCCATACATATTTATATTGATGTCCTGTGAAATCCCCAGACTGTACTAATGCTCTCAGACCTTGCATTATATTTGTTCTGTGATTTTTGTAGCCCTTGACACATCATCATGTGCTCTTTCTTCCTTCCCCACCCCCAAAAACATAACCCACCCTTTCTAAGCATGGAATACTATGGACAATAATTTACAGGGATTACTTTCTTAATATTCTTTTCAGTTATTAGAGATGTTCTTTCTATGTTACCAAGAAAGAAACAGACTGAGAGATTAAGGAAATTGCTCAAGTTCACATAACTAGGCAGTCAGGATTCATACCCAGGACGTCACCTCCTTTGTTCTTATATTTTGCTGTACTCTTGAATTCCAGGGAATGGATTCTGGGCTGGAAATAAAAGATGCAAAACAAAATATTTAGAAAGTTGACATAGGTTAGATGAGAGGATTTAAACCTGAGGTAGTTTAGTAAAGATGAAGAAGAGTATGTAGATTCAAGACTGACATGATTTGGCATTGGATTGCTGGTGCTGACATTTGCTCAGTAATTATAGGAAAAAGAAAGCAGCTTTGTTGGATTAAGACACCCGTGGATATTCAAAGGACAGCTGTCCTCTGAAGTATCTGGAAGAGTTCCTCTTGGGATGCAAGGGAATGTGCTTTCCTTTGCATTGAGCAGGTACCCCCGGTTGTTTATGGCTCTTCTAAGAGATATTCCATATAATTCATTCAAACTATGGGAGATGGTAGATGTGGACCCAAGATAAATGAAAAACATGGACTACCTTTGAAGCCTTTATAATTCTTTTGAGGGTAATACTGATACTTTACAATTAAGAGATTGCCCTCCATATCTGCAGGTTCTGAACCCACACAGTCAACTGCAGAGCACAAACATTTCAAAAAAACTATTGTACTTTTTTCCTATCATTATTTCCTAAACAAAATTGTTTAACAACTATTTACATGGTATTCAGTATTATAAGTAATCAAGATATGATTTAAACTATGCAGGAAGATGTGCATAGGTTGTATGCAGATACTACACCACTTTATATAAGGAACTTGAGCTTTCTGTTGATTTTGGAACCAATTCCCTGGGAATACTGAACATAACTGTATATTTTACCAAACACTAACTTGTGGTTCCGGTAACAGGTGTTACAATGGTTTGGCTGAGAATAGATATCATACCAGAAGTGATTGAGGTCTAATGGAATCAACTAGAGAAATAAATGAATTTTGAGTTTCGAGTGGTAGACCTGAGTTTTTTTCTAGGTCTTGGTCAATGACTGTCAAACATGTGATGTTTCAAAAGAGCTATTTTAGAGTTTAAAAGGTATGATCTTTGGAACTGACAAAAAATATTTTGGAAACATTAAGCCTATGTGGATGCTTCAGTAAGAATTAAAACTATCAGTACTTATTATGACAGTTCCCTGGCAATAGTGGACCATTTTGGGTTTTTTAAATTAAAAAAGTATAATTCTTTCTATTGTTGTTTTTCAGTCTTGTTTCTGTTTTGTTCTTTTATTCACTTTCAGGTGATTTTTAAAGCAGTTTTTAGGTGATTCAATAAAAAAGTTTTTATTGAATATTAAATGTTTCATAAAAGTTGGGCTTTGAGAAAAGCAATTTTAAGTTCCTCCTTATATGAAATGAGAGTGCTTTATCTTTTTTTTTTTTTTTTTTTTTTTGCCATCCTTTTTTGTGGTGCAGTTAGCATATTTTAAATTGAAGACTCCTTTAACTGATAAACATCCAAATGGAGACCCTGGAAACAGTCTAGGCTTTTGACTTGCAAGCTGTTTCCCCTCTTAGGCAGGAAATAGTTGATGCCATTGTTGATGTAATCCTTGATTTCAAGGTCACAGTAAAGATCATGAATAGAATAACATAAGGACTATTATAGAAGGGAGGATTTTGTAGTTGAAATTTGATTAACTAGAGCTTTTTTGTATTTTTTTTTTTTTTTTTTGCCTCAGCACTTTTGTTTTTCAGCAGATAAATTATAAAAAAACAAGCAGAATCAGGATTTTTCTTAAAATTTCACAATGCTGTGAGGGTGGGAGTTTTTATGCCAAGTGTATAACAATTGTCCAGCCTGATTTTTATAACTTTATTAAATATAGTTATATAAATATAGAAATGATTGACTAAACTATAACAAGACTAATTTTTTGTGTGAAATAGATATCATGTAGACAAAAGTTTGTGGTATACATCTGTGCTGTTTAATAATTACAGTAAAATTAAAAACACCTATGTACTCACTATCCAGGTAAAAATGTAAAACATTGCCAGTTCCCTTTGTACTCCTGGTTTGCACCTGCTCCCTGTCTTCCAAAGAGAATCTGTATCCTAACTTGTTAATTATCATTCCCTTCTCTTTTTAGTTTTATTGCCTTATGTATTCATCCCTATTTTTTAGTATTATAGGAAACCATACTGTGTATGGTTGTATCTTTCACCCTGTAGTTGATTTCCGAGAGTTGTCTAAGATGACGTGTGTGAATTTACTTCATTCATTTCCACTGCTTTTGGTATTCTGTATGTGGATATACCACAATGTATTTACTCATTCTGTTGCTGGTAGACATTTATATTGTGTCCAGTTTCTGACTGTGTACCAGCAGTGCTGCTGTGGATGTCTTGTTCATGTCTCACAGTACGGTACGCTGAAAGTGAAACAGTCCTTTAAGCATATAATACCTGGGAGTGGAACTTCTGGGTTGTAGAGTATTGGTGTTGCCAAACTGATTTCCAAAACGTTTGTACTGGTAGCGGGATATGCAAATTCCTGTTGACAACATGATATTTTCAGACTTTAAAATTTTGCATGTCTGTTGGTTTGGTGTTGTTATCTTATTGTGCTTTAACTATGCATTCTTCTTTATTACCAGTGAGTTTTGAGCATCTTCATGTGTTATTTACTATTGAGATTTGTTCTTTTGTTGGAGCAGGGTGGGAGGATGACCAAAGATTTACTTCTAAAAGCTAATACCTAACATTTTGTTACTATAAAAATATTTCACATTAAATAGAAAACCCTAGAGAGGGCTTCTGCCCTGTGGCACTTCTCCCCCTGACATTGCACACCCAGTTACCACAGAACCATGGCCCCTGTTTCCATCAGTGAGGCTCACAAGATTCTGCCCCCCATGCCCAGAGGGGATGCTGTAAAGCAGGGGGAGCTTGCCCAGGTGCAAAGCCATCACTGCCATCAGAATCTGGTCCTCTGCCCACCCCCAGGTCCTCACACAGTTATCCAGATATTGGATTCCCAGAACAGGGTAAGGAATCACCCAGAGCACTATCCTTGTCTGTTGCTGAAAAATAAACTATCTCCAAGCTATCTTTAAACAATACCATTATTTCCTTTGCTCGTGAGCCTGCAATTTGGGCAGTACTCAGCAGGGGTGGCTTATCTCCGCTCCTCCGCCTTGCTCAGGGCCGGTGGTCTGATGTCTAGGGCTATAATCATCTGAAGCTCATTATACACACACACACACACACACATACATCTGGTGATTGATGGTTGGTTCTGTCCATCAGCCAAGGCCTTCATTGGAGCTTTTGGCTGGGACACAGGGGCATCCAGTGGGCTCTGTACTTCAGTGTGAGGGGATTCAGCCCATGACCGGTCAGCTCCAAGGTAGAAGCATCATGGTAGAAGGACAAAGCATAGGAAAGCTGCTTAGCCCATAGCAGAGGAAAAGCAGAGAGAGAGCTCAGATGTGTTCTTTCATAAAGTATGTGTTGAGGTCTTACTCCATTTTTCTATTTGGCCATTTGTTCTTTTCTTCATAAATACGGCTTGTATTGCCTGGAGTCTTGTCCTTTCTTATGTGTTAAACACTAGTTCTGAACATTGCATTCTGTTTATAGTACTTTTGAAACATAGTTGAATTTATCTGTCTTTTCCTTTATGGTTTCTGCTTTTACATCTTGTTTTAAACAGCCTGTTCTATCTTCAAGTCATGAAAATACTCTCCTGTCTGAAAGTTTCAGCTTTACCTTAAACATGTGGTTGTTTCATTTACTTAGAAAAAAATTGTTGAGTATGGTGTGATACTAGTCAGTAGCCAGCACTTGCCAGCAGTTTGCTGAGTCAGTTCTGGGGCTGACTCTGGTTTTATTTTGTATGTCTGTTCCTTGTATATAGACATGGCTGACTTGGAATGGGAGCAGGTTCTGGGGACAATGTTCAGCAAAAATGCTAAACACCAGAGGCTGTGAAGGAATCGGGGGTCATCTTTGCCATCCCTCCACCTTCTGACAGGACTGCATGTAAGGGAAAACAGTACTTCAGAGGATAACACTGGACAATTGGGAGTTTTCCTGGCAGCCTTGGGAAGCAGGCCCTGAGGATTAGCATGCCCATGTTAAGAGGAGAAAATTAAGACTTTGGGAGTAATGCCACACTTTGATTCTTTGAGCTCAGATCTCTTGAGCAATAGGTAAAGATCAAGGCTTCATCCTGCCTTCCTGCTCCAAGTATTGAGGAGAATCACAGGCCCAGAGAGGGTAAACATGGCCATCCACAATGAATTTGAGGCAGAACCTGGACCAACCCTTAACCCTGTTGGCCCCAGCTCTCGAATACATCTGAGAGAGAGCTAGGTGGAGAGGTTTTCCTCCCACCAACCTTCTGTCCCAGTGGAAGATTCTATAAACTGCCCAAAAGCCCTCTCTCTCCTTTTCCCCCAAATCTTTGGTAATTATCTGCTTCCACCTCCCAGGTTTTTTCTAGCTCAGCTTTAACCCTTTCCCTCTGCTTCTAATTTTAAAGATGACTCCTCTAGCTTTACTGTTACACCAGGGCTGAACACATAAGTGCTTAGTAAACATTTGCCCTGTAAAAAATAAGGCAACTTGACAATATCCTGCCAGGGTGAGGATGAGTGTCCACCTTAAGACCCAGCAAGACCCTAGAGAAATGCTTATGCATGTGTCCCCCGGGAGATGTGTGCAAGGGTGTTTATAGATGCACTCTGTGGTATGTAAAACTACCTGAATGTTCATGATTAGGAGAGCAGATAAATAAGTTAGGGTATATGTATACAATAGAATACCATACAGCAGTGAAAACTCATGAATGTAACTGCATATGGTAGCGCATACATGACTCACAAAGAGTGTTGAGTGATAACTCCAGTTGCCAAGTACACAGAGCATCCTTAGTATAAAGCTTTGAATATATAAAAGTTAGGAGGGTGGCTACCTTGGGAAGGGAAGGAAGGGCAGTGCTTAAGAGGAGCTATACAAAAGACCCCAGCTGCCTTGTTTCTAAAGCTGAATCATGGGGAAATTGGGTTGTTATAGTATCCTTTCTTTTTTTTTTTTTTTTTTTGTATGTGTGACATATTTCCTTATAAAAAACAACAAAATAAGAAATGACCAAATAAGTAAACAGATTAGTTTTTTTAAAAGTATAAGCCAACCCCATCCTCTTTCTTTAACTTCCACACTATTCTTACCCACCCTTTATTATCTTTAAATCATATTTCTCTTACATTCTATAGATGCTATAACTCACAATAGAAATTATTTAAAGGGAAAATATGCAAAAGGAAAGTTGCAGGTTATAAGGTAAGGAAAATATCTCCTTATTTTAAAATCGCTATGTAACCTGAAATTTCTTCCTTGGTGACCCATAAATACTGTGTGCTCCTTGGCCACATGTGCTGTTTGGGGACATAGCAGTGAAGGTGGGCAATTAGAATATTTTTATTACACATAACCCATGATGAAGAAGGTCTTACTAAGGTAATGCTTCTGCCTACCTCTGCTTCAGAATACATCATTCTCATATTTTAAAATAAAATGAACTGTTCACTAAAGAGTTATTTTAAGAAACCTGAAAGTAGGCAGTAATGTCTCTTCTGTCATTTTCCTTTGTATAGATATAATTCAACATTTTTTAACTAAGCTTTACAAAAGTTTTATGCATCAAATTTTGAGTTCTTGATTTTTAAAAACTTTTTTTTTTTTCCCAAAAGACAGCTTAACACTAAGCAATATCTTTCTGGATATGAATGGTATTTTTGAAGACTTACCAGTTTTTAATTGTCCATTGTTTCTGAAACTGTATTTTTAATTTCATTTGCTCTCTCCTAGGGAATGAAGGATGGCAGTACGCCGTGCATTAAAAGCTGTTTTGGTAGATCTCAATGGCACACTTCATATTGAAGATGCAGCTGTGCCAGGCGCACAGGAAGCTCTTAAAAGGCAAGCTATCCTCCAGGTTCAGCTGACAAATATGTTTGTAAGTGCCATTTTACCAAGGCAGATCATTAGCTAAATGGACGGCCTTAAGATGGCATCTCACCAGCTTACCATATATCCAGGAACTGCCTTGGGTTTAGCTAGAAGATGTATGCATTGTAATATCCTTCGAACATCATTGCCTAAACCTTTATTACGTCCGGCCTTTTGCTCTAATCCCTTTGTTCTTTGTGTGTATCTTTCTAAGTCAATAATGTAAATTCAGAAATGAAAGCTCAAGAATATAAAATGTGAAATAAGTAGCATTTATTTGTGAAAAGTCACAAATAAATCCTGGAATCAGAGTGAAACACAATCACACAACAGGCATTTTCTGCCGCCTCCAGCTTTACCTAACATCCAACACTGAATGTGCTCAAATTGTTTGATTACAGGACTTGGAGTTTTACACATACTGGGGATACACAGAAATAACATGCTAATGTGAACAGAATGTGTCAGTTTGCTTCTAGTTATCCTGAAAAAATATCAGCATAACAGAATAAATAACTGGCATTAAACTTCTTCATCCTAAAAGAAAAAAATGTCAAAATCAGCAGTACTTAGCATTTGGTGCTTATCATTTTCCAACCTTAAAATGTTCACTGTGTGCTGTTAATGAGAAAATCTGATGCCAAGTATCACAGTGCCAGGAGTTAGGGCAAAAGACTGACAAAGACTTAACCCTCTCTCAGAGAGCTTTCTTTCCATTTGGAGAACCAAGAAATATAAACAAATTGGTGTATTAGGAGTTATGATGACATTTTACAGGTAGAAGAATGATGGACAGTGTATTGGTTAAAGCCTAAAGAAAATCAGACAGAACTGAATTTTCTCTCACTGCTTGACATGCTCTTGCTCAGAGTCAGGCTTTCTGGGAATAAAGGTGGATTTCTGTTGATGAGTCTGCTCCTATGGGCAGTGCTCATACTGCTTTAAAAATGAGCTTTCTGCTATAGACTGAAAGAGAAGTGTTTCTGGTGAACAGTGACATCTCTAAAGTAGCTCTGTAAACTCTGAGCCTGCCATTCTTTAGGGGCAGGAACCTATCCATTCTTCTGTCACAGGAGCTGGCAGGTTTCCCTCCCAGAGCAGTCACTGTACTGGTACTGCCAGTTCGGTTTCTATAGAAACAAACAGACTAAGCAAAGTTGAGGGACTAGTAAAAGTTTTTTAAAGAAACTCATTAAAAATGATGTGATTATTTCATATTTATACTTATTTTTAGGCTAATAGCTATGTTGAAGTAATGAATTTCTTTTGTGAGACAAACCACCAGATTTAATGTGTTTTGCAGAAAAGCTGCCACACAGATATTAGAGGTAATCATTTTTACAGTGAATTATTTAATCATATAAATTTATTTAATGTTCTTTGGGTGAATACATAGAAATCGCTTCTGTTCTATTTGCTTGGTTAGTACTTTCATGCCATATGGCTTTTGGGGACAGGTATAAAATAAAAAGCAACAGGGTGTTAATAAAGAATTCTAGGGGTTGGGGTTATGGCTCTGTAGTAAGCACTTGCCTGGCATATATGAGTCCTTGGGTTCGATCCTAAGCACTACATATAAATAAATACATAAAAAATAAAGGTCCATTGATAACTAAAAAAAAAATTTAGAGAATTAAAAAAAAAGAATTCTAAATTGAACTAAATTCAAATTATTTTTAGATTTTGAATCAAAACATTGTAAAACCAAGAAAACTTTTTTCAGTTTTAAAGAAAGCTAAATGAATTCTTTCTCTGATATCATGCTAGTATGTTTCAAAAGCAGGCAATGGAATCAAAACAATCTTGCACATAAGTTGTTCAAGTGTGGAATCCCTTTTGCTGTATAAAAAGGGAATATCTCTTTGAGCTGTCCAGGTAGTTTCTGTTTATAAATTTAATAACTCATTAGGGCTTAGCCAGTCTCTAATAAAATCCTGAGGCATCTGTTCTCTTAATATAGGCAATCACTGTTACAAGACACAGAAGATTCCTGTCTCAGCCCTTCTGCTCCCCAGGTGTATAGCTAGCAAGTCACTTTTTAGGCCTCAGTTTTTACATCTTTACCAAGAGAAGATTGCACCAGTGGCTAATCTCTAAGATAACTGTGTTCACCTCTTATATTCTGTGAGGACAGTGTGGTGTTTCATTTGTTTATTAAAGCTTGCAGTAAAGACGAAGTACAAAGTCCTCAAAAAAAGGTAGAAGTAGACTTTTCTGTTTGCCTTTGCAGTGTTTAGAGGTGGTAATGCCCACAGGGTATAGATATTTATAAGCATTCCAGGCAAAAGAAAAAACAAAAACTAAAAAGCTTTTTATTCATGAAAATAGTAACTTATCTTTTATTTCTAATATTTGGCATAGTTCTACCAAATTAGAAGATTTTATGTACTAGGATGTTAAAAATTTCCCACTGACTTCTGAATTTTCCTTTTCCAGGTTACGCAGTTCTTCTGTAATTGTTAGGTTTGTGACCAATACAACCAAAGAGAGCAAGCAAGATCTATTGGAAAGGTTGAAAAAACTGGAGTTTGATATCTCTGAAGATGAAATATTCACATCTCTGACTGCAGCCAGAAGTTTAGTAGAGCAGAAGCAAGTCAGGCCCATGCTGCTGGTTGATGATCGGGCATTACCTGATTTCAAAGGTGGGAGAAAGTTGGAAAGATTTTAAAAATGAGTCTTTCAGGGGCTGGGGATCTAGCTCAGTTGGTAGAGTGCTTGCCTCATAAGCACAAGGCCCTGGGTTCAAATCCCCAGCACCACAAAAAAAAAAAATGAGTCTTTCATACCTATTTATAAATCATTCATAAGGAGTATTTATTCTGATTTCTATCTGTTGTTATTGAAATGGTCAACAGTATGGATAAGGAGTTTAAATCTGAATCGGTGTTTCTCAAAATTTTGACCATACTCATTGTAAGGGGAAAAATTACATAGTAATCCTGTCTCTGTCTGTGTGTGTGTGTGTCTGTTTTCATGTTAAATAATACTATATGAGGTATGCTCTGATTTCATGCTATTTAGAGCCCTCCAAATTTGATTCATCATCTATTAATGGATCCTGACCCCCGAGTTTGAAAATAAAAAAACACACAGGTCAGAATTATTTTGAGTATTATAACCCTCAGTCAAAGAGCCACTCTCTAAACTCGATTAAGTAAGGTGAACCAAGATCTCCCCATTTAAAAATAGATGTCATGCTGGATGGTACAGAGATTTTGCAATGAAAAGTATTTTTCAACCAAGAAAAAATAAAATTGCTTTCAAAAAACAGACTAGAAAAATGTAGTAGTTTTATGAAGCTTTGCCACATGGCTTTTTTTTTTTGTAACTGATACTCAGAGTGGAATGACACAGAAAAATAGATATAAATATGTTCACTAAAAACGTCATGTGATAACTTTACAGATAAAAGATTAGGGAAGCTTAGTGTAGATATAAGGTAGAATAAGACCTCCAAAATTGTACTAAATGGAATTTTTACAGTGTGTCAATTAGAATTTTTACTTGTAAGAAACAGAAACCAACTTTGGCTGAATTAACTGATAATAAATGTATTAGAAGAATCTGACTACTGATGGGAATGTAAAATAACACAACTCCTATGGAGAGGAATTTGACAGAATCTAACAGAATTGCATATGAAACAGTGACTGGAGGAATCTATCTCTGAGATATAGTTACAAAACTATACAATGACATATGACAAGGTTATGCATTATAGCTTTATTTACAATAACAAAAGATTGGAAACAATGCACATGTTCATTGGAAGGGACTGGTTGAATAAACTATGATATAGACACAAAATGGAAAGCTTTGTAGCAAAGAAATAATGACAGAATTCTCTCTCTTGATAAGGAGTGATCTTCATAGGATATACTGTGAAAAAGTGAGGTATAGAAAACCTTATCATTTTCTGTGTAGAAAAATGAGAGGGAAATTGAATACATATATATATATATATATATATATACACATTTGTCTTATATTGGTAAAAGGAAGCCAAAGAAAGATAAATGAAAGACTAATAAAAATGGTCACCTAAAGGGCAAGGAAGGTGGAGGTCAGGAGAAGAAACTTCTCTAAAATGAACTTAACCGTACATTAAGTTGGTGACAGAATCACTCAAAAAAGAATTACTTCATATGACTTGACAGTGTTTTGACATGTTTATTCATTTTGGGATAAATTTTTAAGGACAAAACAACTACAGAGAAAGCTTGAACTATGTTTAGTAGTCTTCTTGTTATTAGTAATAATGGTATTGTAATTTTTAAAATTATAGATATGGATAAAACAAAGTAGTAACCGTTAGTTTTGTTAGGACTCAAAATTTTAAATGTAAGTAAGAAGAAGTATAAAAAATTAATAATAAAAAGGAGATACAAATATGAAAATCAAGTAAATTAAAAGCTGAGTATTGCTAATTGACTTGAAGTTTCATTACCAACTCCTTTATTCTTTTCCTGAAAAAATACATATCATCTAGACCTTCCACTGAGAACACTTTGAAACAGTGACTACCCAGTGTTCAGACGGTGGTGTCTACTATGATTTCCCACTATAGTTCTTGCTTAGCTTTTTATGTTAGTAAGGAAACTACTCAGATTGATGAGATCACGTCTAAAGAACTCTGGAGCCAACCTGAAATGATAATTTGAGCATCAAAAAGAATGATTGCAGGAGATTGATACACATTTATAAAAAGCCATGAGTTCAAAGAGATGTTCAGCCCCACAAAACTCATGGCTCACTGTTAGAGACTGCAAGGGCAGTAACTCATTATTCTGAAAGCTGATAAATTAAGAGAGTGAAATTTAAGAATTTGTCTAGTCTTCCCTATTTGAGCTGTATTTTAGGGTAACCAAATATTTGTTGAGGTTATTCCAGCTAGGAAATGCAAAAGGGATGACAGAATTAGAGTGCCACCATTTTGCAAGGAAATAGGTAATATCATCAAAATGGAGATATCAGGCTGACACCACTTGAATCCAGCGATCAACCTTAACATCACTAGAAGGCGAATAACCAGAATTCTTGTGCTTCATGATGTAATATAATAAGAAATGTATAGCACTGGCTATGAAATAAATTGCCCCAAAATTGGATGTGAATCAATGAAGACTCTAGATCTAATTACCAGGATATAGGAAAGATCAGGATAAAGGAGCAAATTATACTATAAGTAATCAATCAAATCCAGAACGTGGGGCCTTCTCCAGGATTAATGATCTTATTGTACCATTAAAGGGGAAGAGTAACATTTTAGAAAGAGAAATAAAGATAAAAATCAAATGCAACATTGGGCCTGGTTGGGATGCCAGTTTAATATACCAAATGTTAAAAGACATTTTGTGACATTTGGGGAAATTCAAATATGGACTGTGTATTGGGTAATGTTAAAAAATTATTGACTTTTTTATGTTAAAGTTTTTAAAAAGTCTTTAGTGATTAGACACATACTGAAGTATGAAGGAGTAAAATGATACACTATCTGGTATTTGTTTTTTAAATACTTCCAAAAAAAATTGTAGGGATGATTGACAAATATTGATGGTTGTACCAAGACTTATACTACCAGTCTCTCTACTTACATGTTTTGGAAATTTCCATGACAGACAGACAAACAAAAAGCTGTTTAGCTGACCCACTGAACTGCCAAGGACAGCTGGAGAGTTAGTCTTAAGGACTGTGCAGCCCACAATGTATACCATTGCCCACAGAACTGACAAGGTGCCACTGATGTCCCTGCTAAGCAGTGACTTCTGTGAAGGTCCATGTTGACCCCACTGGCACTGCTGCCTTGGAATCTTTCCGTTTCTTTGTGTTACTGCCTCCCAATTCAAAGCTCTAGGTGGGGGTTTCAGATTGGCAGAACCTCCATTCAGCACCCTTAACTGCAAGGGAGTATAGAAAACCTCCAGTATCCTCAGCCTCTGTTGTGAGAGGAAGCTCCACCCCTCAGCACTCCATACGAGCTGGTGAGTTCCCCAATTGTGAGACTGGCATGCAGTTACTGGGCAACCAAAAATGACAAGTATCTCCTGCAGTCTACATATTTATGTTTCTGGACAAGCTGAAGGACTATAGAACAATGTTTTAATCTGATTTCTCTCTTGACTTCAGGTAAGTGAGGAATATTAAGATTCTGTTTCTACAGTTGAGTTAGAATTGTGACATATAAGCAGAATTCTAGGTCTGGAAGAAATATTTATCATTCAGTCTAGGACTATACTTGCAGCACTTTTATATACATAAAAATAGCCAAGGTAGATGAATTTTGAAGGGAATGGAGATAATTTTGCCAATATTGAGCATCTTTACTCCAGTTGTAGATACAGATAATAAAAAGCATTAACACACATACAAAAATGCATACCCAAAACCTTTTAGTTCTTACTAGAGTCAACAATTTTACTTTGTTCCTTCAACAAGCTTTAACCAATTTCTCAGTACTTGTGGTAACAAGTAAGGAGCAAATTGGAAAGCTTGGGTATCTCCAGGCAATACAGAGGCAAACAGAAATTGGCATATGGATAATCCATACAACTTTTAGTTAGACTTTGAAAAGCCACGTGGTGAGTGTGCATGTTCGGTTGTCATATCTGATGTCCTATTGTCAGATACCAAGGCCTTACAAAGTGTTTTAATTATAAAATGTGTGAAACTAAAAATAGATGAGGCCTCACGTATAAAACCATAGAATCTGCAGTGCTTTCCATATTCATTGTGTGTTAACCTCAACCGTGTCAATTAGAAAGTGTAATTTCCCTTGCCTCTTAGATTCGCAATTCCTCATCAGTTGCTATTGATCTGATAGCTCTTAGGGCTGTTCTTGTTGATTGTAACCAGTCAAGCATTTTGAAGTTAGAAATTACTTGTTTGAGAACATCAAGTTACCATTTTCAATTCAGTTACCGAGTAGCTATAAGATCATGTACAAGGGATGTGGAAAAATATTAGTAGCCCTTTCTACCCCCTTGTCTCTGTTTCTTTCTCTTTCACTTCCAACTATACGTCAGCAAGATAATCTCTTAAACTTCAGAGTGTGGCTCAGCAAAAATGGCCACTCAGTTACTTAATACTACTTTATTATAGAATGTGGCATTGCCTTTAATTTTGCATTTTTTAACAATTATATTTTTTCTAATCCTAGGAGTACAAACAAGTGATCCTAATGCTGTGGTCATAGGACTGGCACCAGAACATTTTCATTATCAAATTCTGAACCAAGCATTCCGGTAAATATACTTCTTTATATTTCACCTAGTCATACACTCCCATTTTTTTCCTCTTAGGTCTTTTTCACATAAGGTTTTGTGTGATTTTCTTTCTGACTGCCTAGATTGTACATAAGGACAGATACCTTCAAATTATTTCAAAGTCAGCATCAAATAATATTGTTTAATATCTTAGTTGTGTTTCTTTTAATCAATATGTTAAAATGTGATGATCATTGGGGTTTTTGTGGTTTATAGAATCAATATTCTGGAGCAGAAATTCATAATAAAATTTGAACATTTTTTTAATAGTGAGCTGACTTTTTAAATATTTTTTAGTTGTAAATGCACTTTTATTTTATTTATTTGTGTGCGGTGCTGAGAATTGAACTCAGTACCTCACACTTGCTAGGCAAGCACTCTAGCACTGAGCCACAACCCCATCCCCTCAACTTTTTTTTTTTAAATATATTTTTAGTTTAGATGTACATGCTATCTTTATTTATTTGTTTTTTATGTGGTGCTGAGAATTGAACCCAGGACCTCACACTTGCTAGGCAAGCACTCTAGCACTGAGCCACAACCCCATCCCCTCAACTTTTTTTTTTTAAATATATTTTTAGTTTAGATGTACATGCTATCTTTATTTATTTGTTTTTTATGTGGTGCTGAGAATTGAACCCAGGACCTCACATGTGGTAGGCAAGCACTCTACCACTGAGCCACAACCCCAGCCCTCAACTTTTTTAAATATTTTTTTTAGTTGTAGATGGACACAATACCTTTATTTTATTTTTATGTGGTGCTGAGGATTGAACCCAATGCCTCACACATGCTAAGCAAGCTACAACCCCAGCCCCAAATTTTAACTCTTAAAGCTAGCAGTTTTGTCCTGTATTATTACTCCTGTGATTCTCCACTGACTATGCTAATCTCGGTACATAGTATCCGAACTATCCTAAGAATAGTAGATGTGATTCTCCCTCCATTGAAAATCCAGGCTATGGAAAAGAACTGCACATATGACTGCACTTTCAAAGCAATTATTCGATGAGTGATAATGATAATCTGAACTGGAATAGTGGCAGTAGGGGTGAAGAAAAACAGATTTCGATAGTGTCCACATGACTTGCTGGATAGTTGGGTTGTGGGGGGTGAGGAAGAGTGAGTTAAGAACATCAGCTTTCTAGCTTCAGCAAGTGAGAGAGCAAGCACTCCGTCTGCGCTCTGGGAAATGATGAGTAGTTGGGGCCTTTTGGCCTGAGACCTCCAAGTGGAGATACTCCATTGGCTGTTGGTAGAAGCAAGTTAACACATAAGATGTGTAAATCTGTTAGGTGTGTGCATTTCACCTATGTGCACTTCTTGCTGCTACTTCCAAAAGGAAGACCGTATACATGTTCTCATACTCCCTAAGATAATTTGGATCAGAATTTACTTGTAGATCTGCAAGTAAAATTGTGACTTTCTTCCTTGAAGTTTCCAAATCTTGGCTTTTATGTCTTGTCAAACCACAAAATACTGTAACTTACCTTTGAATTTATGACAAGAAAATAGTCCAAAATGTTGCATAGGGATATGTTGAGATAGCTTTAAAGTTTTTTTAATAGCATAGTAAACTTTTAGTATTTAACTACAAGAATATTATTTTTAAGATTCCATTTTTCGTACCAGAACAAGGATCTGCAAGAATCATTCTTCCTTATATTTTTGTAGAATTCATTTAGTGGTGTATATATATCCTACAATCAGAATATTTGTAGGAAACTTAAGAGCACAATACCAGTTTTACACATGTGGCCACGTTGTTTGCTGAGATCTTAAAAATGGTGATACTCATGTAAAATCTATGTGGCCAAAAATCGCACTTTGAGGACAGCCACCTTTTCCCTGTGTGCATAGTCACTTTTGATCCTCAGTTAATGGAAACCACAATTACTTAATGCACTTTCATTTGTGATTCTCTCAGTCAGTGTGCTACTCAGCCTTTGTTTAAAACTAATTTACTATAGTTATTGCCTGGACTTCCACTGCTATGCCAGATTGCTTGAAAATATGCTTTAAGAGTATATGGTGGGCTAGGGTAATAGCTCAGTTGATAGAGTGCTTGCCTCACAAGTACAAGGCCCTAGGTTCTAATCCCCAGCACCGCACACACACACACACAAAAGGTATATGGTATTAGCTAGATATGGTAGCACATAGCTGTAATCCCAGTGACTTGGGAGGCTTAGTCAGGAAGATGACAAATTTGAGGCCAGCTTCAGCAACTTAGTGAGCCCCTAAGCAACTTAGTGAGATCCTATCTCAAAATTAAAAATAGAAAGGGCTGTGGATGTAGCTCAGTGTTAAAGCACCCCTGGATTCAATCCCCTGTACCAAAAATTTTTTAAAGTATGACTTTAAAATTTCTATTGCTTCACCTACTTCCATTATCCTGCTTTAGTTTCTTGGAGAATTCCTATCTGCTCCCCAAATAAGGCCTACAACTCTACCAAAGTTAAGTCAGTATTCATTTGAAATACAGAACCTGCATCATTATGCACTGTTTCTTACTTCTGAATTTACCCCCGCTACCTTTTATTCATTCTTTTAACCACAGAATTCAAGGAAAAGGTATTGATTGATTTTAGCTCATAATTTGGGAAGGACATATTTAATAGGAAGTTGGGAGGTCTCTGTCTTAGATGAATGCTAGGCTCAGGGTAATAAAAATGTATGTTGACATAATACTGGCTTTGTAATTGCTCGGATGCTGTCTAATTAGTACACTTTCCTAATATTGATTTTTTCACACACCACATTTTAAAGCATTACAGTGTACTTATAGGTCAACTCTAATTTCACAAATGCACTTAACAGCTGGGTGGAGAGTTAACAAGGATTTTAGGTCTCGCCCTTCTTTGCATATTGATGTTTCCACAGAGACTGTGCCTTTCATCCAGTGACAGCAGCTGTTTGGATTGTATGTGGCAAATATAGACATCTCAAATGAACCAACGATTAAATTACTCTTCATGTTGATAATGAGAATAAACACTGATGTTAAAGCCCGTTGGGTAGCTGCCTCGAGTGCCAGTTTCAGGGGCATGTTGCATTAAGGCAGACAGTCAACCTTCATATTTCACTGCCTCTTTCTTACTGTGTTTTTAATGGGCAAACACCTCCAAAAGTGCACAGTACAGTGCATCTATATTGTGCAAAGTACGTGTACAGATAGGTCTTAGATGCCTGAACAAATTGAGAATGATTTTAAAGAATCTATCTTGGGAAAAAATGGGAACCGTTTATAGGAATAAATATGATTTGAGTTTGGATTGTCTAAAACATTCGAACACTAAGAGCCCTTGGTAGCTTTTTTCCTTTTACCTAATGCTAAAAGATAGGAAGAATAATGTAGTGAATGTTCACAAACCTATCAGCCACTTTAAGAAATAGAAAATAGCAATACATTTGATATCTCTTAAAATACCTCCCCAATTATCCATGACCCATAAGAAATAGAATTTTGAATTTAGTGTTCTCAGTTACATGTATTTCTTTATACTTATAATACATATATGTAGGTAGCCCCAAATGTGATACAGAATTATTTTGCATATTTTATACTACTTATGTTCATCAATCTGCAACTGCAACCCTAAGAATACTAGGTAATTCATCAGTATGACTATCCTAACTCAGCTCATTGATTTTCACAGCAATATTACTTATAGCATGATCTCTGTAAAAATCTTCTGATCTGAATGAAAAACCCAAAGCTGGAGCATCTAAGTAATAGACCAATCATAAATTAAATTTAATGATTACTATTAGGAGGAAGACTATGTAGACAAAGAGATTTCTTAATAATTTTACCTGAACTTGGTATTAAGACTAAAAAATATCTAATCACAAAAATAATATGACTTCATTGTGGAAATGTTTTAGTACTCAAAAAGAATAAACTAAAAAAAGTACCTAATCCTGTCACCTAAAGAGTACCACTGTTAATATTTTAGCCCATAATTAGTTTATGTGTTTCTATGTACATACATATACATATAGAAATGTAAACCCTGTGTAGACTAGGTGGTGACCTGCATTTTGACAACCCAACAATATATATTATGCATGTTTTCTGTACTCTTAAATATTATTCAAAACATTTTTTATTCCTATAGCATAACCCATTAAAAAACAAATAAATTGTTTGACCATGAGTTTCCTATTGTTGTTTGTATTCTGGTTCTTGGAGTTAGTTTTGAATTACTGAGAACTGTTGGTTGACCAGTATTTGTATTTTTACCTTATTTTTGCCCCCTAGAAATATAGTTACCAAGTCACAAGAGTTTTGAGAAAACATTGCATAGAATTACTTAACCTAGAAAAAGTTCAAGGACTTTCTTTCCTAAATTAAAAGCAACTGATCATCAGCTTCTAGAGGAGCCTATTAGAATGTCTTTGTCTGAAGATAAAGGGCATCACAACTGTCACATTTAAAGACACAGGGAAGCCTGTTTAAAAATAATCATTTGAAGCTTTGTGAATGATGTCTTTCCTCTTATTGTTAGAGGGTCTGAGGGTCCTTCAGAAGTCAGCGATAGATTTCTGTGGTTTGGGGATTTGGGGATGGCATTCTTATCATAAATGTTTTCTGTTGAATGTTAGATTGCTTGTTTGGGGGCATCTCTTTCTTAAAAAAAAAAAAAAATAGCAAGTTTAATTACTCCAGTATATTTAATCCTTTAGTAAAGGAAGAAGAAAGAGGGAAGGAAAATGGTCTCTGTTATTACCACATTTGTATAGTAACTTCTGAATCTTTTCTGAGTATTTAGAGCCCCTGCATGAGGATTCAAAACAGTGTGGCAAAAGGGCTCAAATTAGAAATATTTCTGTGGACTTTTTCCACTTTTGAAAGAGCTAACTGCTATGCAATCTTCTTAATTAAAAGTCCAGACAATAAAAATAAAGTACTTTGGAGATGAGAAGTTGTTTTAAGACTTAAGTGCTTAAGGCATGTAAGTATTTCATTAGTACATGCCAGAGAAGAAATTTATGTACAAATCTGAAAATCAAAAAATACAAAATTAAGTTGAGTAGCAGAGTCACCACCATTTACACTTTATAATTTTGGGATAAATTCTTTTATGATTAAGGCAGCTTTTGCTATTCTCTAAAGAAAGATTTCAGGGGAATAAGCCACAAAAATACATTCTTTACTGATCTTTCTAAAGTATACAAATTATAAGCATACAACTCAGTAAAATTTTACACACAGATAACCTGTGTACCCCCACTGGGTTCACAATAAAGAACATTTCCAGCATCCGTGAGGGGTCCCTTTGCCATTCTGTCCACTCTTTCTCCAAGGGGACTACTGCTCTTGACTTCCATCAGTGTTGCCAGCTCTTGATCTTCATAGGAATGAAATCATACTGTGGTAGCATTTTAAAAATTTTGTTCTGCTGTTATTGGGCATCCATTGTTTCCAGCTTTGCTGTTAGGAGTAAAGCTGCTACATATATTCTTCTACATGTCTTTGGAAGACATATGCATTCAGTTCTCTTGGGTATAGATCTGGAAGTGAAATTGCTAGAGGAAAGGATAGGTGATCGTTTAGCTTTAGGAAATACTGCCAAACAGTTTTCCAAGGTAACTTACCACACTATACTTTCTCACCAGCTACAAATGAGAGTTCAGTTTTTCCACATTTTCCCCAAAATACTAAGAATCTGTGTAATCATTGCTATTGTTTGATATAGATAGTGGTGTACTACTGAGTTTCAATTTGTATTCCTCTGATAAGTAGTGTTGAAATCTTTCATATACTTGTTGGACATTGGGTGTCTTCTTTTGTGATGCACCCAGTCAGATCTTTCACCCTTCATAATTGGGTTGTCTTTTTCTATTGATTTGTAAGTTTTTTATGTCTTATAAATGTGAGTCTTTCGATTGGATATATGTACTTGAGGTATTTTTATTTTTATTTTGTGCTGGGGCTCACAGGTGCACTCAACCACTGAGTCACAACCCCAGCCCTTTTTAAAGTATTTTTTATAGAGAGACAGGGTCTCCCTGAGTTGCTTGGTGCCTCGCTAAGTTGCTGAGGCTGGCTTTGAACTTGGGATCCTCCTGCCTCAGCCTCCCAACCCACTGGGATTATAGGTGTGCGCCACGACACCCGGTTCTACTCAAGGTGTCTTATTCCTGCCTGTGGTTTCCCTTTTCACTCTCTCAATAGTATGAGAACTTGAAGTTCTTAATTTTGATGGAGTACAATTTGTCTACCCGAAGAACGTGAAGATGGGTCTCTTGTGTTTTCTTCCATAAGCTTTATTATCTTACCTTTATTAACAATTAGATGTAGTATCTCCTTGAGGGTTGTTTTTTTGGTACTGGGAATTGAGCCCAGTGGTGCATAACCACTGAGCCACATCCCCAGCCCTTTTATATATTTTATTTAGAGACAGAGTCTCGCTAAGTTGCTTAGGACCTTGCTGAGTTGCTAACGCTGGCTTTGAACTTGAGATCCTCCTGCCTCAGTCTTCTGAGTTGGTGGGATTACAGGCATGCACCACTTACACCTGGCTCTCTTTGAGTTTTTATGAATGGTATGAGGTCAGAGTTCATTTTTTTCCCCATAGGCATTTAGTTCAGCAATTTTTATGCAAAGATCCATTCTTTACAACTTCAAGAATGGGATCCTAATTAGAATAAGTTATACTCCACGTAGGTATGATGTCAAAATATATTCTATTGTCATATATATTTAAAAAGAACAAATTTTTCTAAATAGTGGGAAAAAAGATCCATTCTTTCCCTCCCACTGAATTGTAGTTGTGTTTCTGACATAAACTAAGTAACCATATACTATATATGTGACTCTGTTCCCAGATTATTTATCTACAATGTCTTGAATACTATAGCTTTACAATAATTCTTAATATCTGACAGTGTACATCTTTCAACTTTATTTTTCTTTAAGATTATCTTGGCTGTTCCTCATCCTTCTTATTTCCATGTAAATTTTGGGATCAACTTGTTAATATCCATCCAACATTAAAAAAAAAGCCTGCTGGGAGTTTGATACTTAATTAAATCTATGGATCTGGTAGAATCTGCATCTGAACAATAATGTGTCTTCTAGCCTTTGAAATTTATTTCTGTTTGTTTTGTTTTTCTTTTTTACATTATCTCATCCATGTATGGGTTTTAGACATTTTATTAAAATAATCCTTGTATTTCATGTTGTTTGATGCTGTTGTAAATAGTACTTCACTAAATTTTGTTTTCATTTTTATTAATACATAGAAGTTTTGTTGGGTTTTGTGAATTAACCTTGTATTCAGCAATCTTTTTACATTTCCTATCATTTCAGTGATATATTTATAGAATCTTTTGGATTGCATCTTCTACATAGGCACTTGACTTGGACTGTCTATAAATAATAACTATTGTATATCTCTCTATCCAATCCTTATATTTTTCTTTTTCTTACTGTTAGAATCTCTAGTGGTAGTGATAAATAGAACTGATGATAGTAAAGTAGCCTTATCTTATTTCTGAATTCAAGGATAAAACTTTAATATTTTACCACTCACAATATTTCTTACCAGCTCACTAAGCTATGGGAATATATTTGCTTTTCACTTTTGATTCTAACCAGAAATAGTAGTGTTGAGCTTTTCTTAGATCTCCTGTTTTAATTTGTCATTTCATCACTTGTTTATAGTATTCTTAGAAGTTTTCTATTTCATGTGGAACATAAAGTCCTTAAAAACTCAGTTTATGTTTTCAGTAATTAATGAAAGTATGACTGCATCAATGTGGTATTAGAGGTATTCTGGGGACTTCAATTAAATGTTAATAGAGTTTTCCTTAGATGCATTTTATGATTCACTATTATTTTAGTTTAAACCTTTGTCATTTGTGTTTGTATTTTTAGTTTAAAATACTTGAATGTTAATACTTCAAAGTTGTCTTGTCCAGTGGTTCTCAGATGGGAACAGTTTTTCCTCCTAGGAAACATTCAGCAATGCCTGGAGACACTTGGTTATCATAACTTAAGAAGGGTGCTATTGCAATAGCCAGATTGTGGAACCAACCTAGATGTCCTTCAATTGATGAATGGATAAAGAAACTGTGGTGTATATATACAATGGAATATTACTCAGCCATAAAGAATGATAAAATTATGGCATTTGCAGGCAAATGGATGAAATTGGAGAATGTCATGCTAAGTGAGATAAGCCAATCTAAAAAACCAAAGGACGAATGATATCGCTAATAAGTGGATGATGACACATAATGGGGGGTGTGAGGGGTTAGTGTTAGGGTTAGAGTTAGGGTTAGGGAGGGGGGCAAGAATGGAGGAAGGAAGGACTATATAGAGGGAAAAGAGGGGTGGGAGGGGTGGGGGGAGAGGGAAAAAATAACAGAATGAATCAAACAACATTACCCTATGTAAATTTATGATTACACAAATGGTATGCCTTTACGCCATGTACAAACAGAGAAACATCATGTATCCCATTTGTTTACAATAAAAAAAAAAAAAAGAAGGGTGCTATTGGCATCTGGTAGGTAAAGGTCAAGGTGCTGCCATATCGCCTCTATTTTATGGAATAGCATTTTCTGGCCCAAAATGTTAATAGAACTGATATTGAAAAGCCCTGATGTAGTTCAACCCCTTCATTTGCAACTGAGGCCCATAAATATGAAGTGATTTGCTGTTACCTATTTTAAATAGTGTAGATCCTGTACATCCTACGTTTATGAATAGTTGTCATTATTACCAGAAACATATTGTGAAGAAGGTCTGCATGCATCCATCGCCCCTGTTATCTCCCAGGACAGTGTGTATTATTTCCTGTGTTATAGGGCAGGATCCTGGGCATACAGAGTTCATCCAAAAACTGATTTATTCAGTAATCATTTTGTGAGAGGTGCTAGACTATTTTTTTTTTTAAGTCAGAAATGCAGTGATGAGTAAAACTGACAGGCACTGTGGAGATTATATTGTAATGAGGAAGACTGATCAAACCGTTGGAAAGGATTAAAAATTACAGCAAATGATAGGAAGGAGAAAAAAGGTGGGGGGGGGGTGAGACAGAGATGAAATGTGGGAGGAAGCCCACTTTATCTAATAGGGAGACTGGAAATGGCTTCATTGTTGTACCAAGATTTAGTTGAGACCTGTCAAATGAGTGGAAGAAAATTCTGTGAAAAGTGTGGGGCCATTCAGGCAGAGGGATCTCCATGTGGAGGCTGAAGCAGGAAACAGTTGAAACAGTTTGACTTTTTTTAGGAAATGAGAGCAAACTGCTGTGACTGGAGCACAGTCCGCAGTAGGGAAGCGACTTGAGATCCGGCATGTGGACAGGGTGGGTGAAGGCAAGGCAAGCCCCACAGGCCATGCGAAGGACTCTGGGCTTTATTCTGTTTGCGATGAGACATTATTGAAGGATTTTAAGCAGGGGAGCAACATAATCCCACCTGTGCTTTTTAAAACTCCCACTACTGCCTGTACAGTGAACTGGAATAATAGGGCAATAATAGGGCAAGAGTAATAGGGAGACCATTGAGAGGCTGTAGCAGAAGTTCAGGTTGGAGAATAAAACAGATTTGAAATACTTAAATTTTTGTTTTCAAATTATAGATTACTGGATATGATAATGAACAGAGATGGGGATGGTGAGGGAAGTGAGAAATCCAGGGTGGCTTCAGGATTTCTGACTTGTGTGCCTGGGTGAATTTATTTATTATTTTAACTGTAGACAGACACAATACCTTTGTCTTATTTACTTTTATGTGGTGCTGAGGATCAAACCAGTGCCTCACGTGTACTAGGCAAGTGCTCTACCACTGAGCCACACCCCAGCTGAGATCCACTGAACAAGACAACTCTGAAGTATTAACATTCAAGTATTTTTAATCAAAAATACAAACACAAATGCCATAAGTTTAAATTAAAACAATAGTGAATCATAAAAAGCATCCAAGGAAAACTCTATTAATTTTTAACTGAAACCCCCAGAATACCTCTACTATCACATTGATGCAGTCATCTTTTATTAATTACTGAATTGGGGGAGAAACATTTGGGAGAGTGGGGCAAGAGCGACCTGCTAGTTTGATGTTCAACAGATAAGAGGTACCTGACAGTGTCTTAAGCTCGGGGTAATTTCATCTCCACATGCTCCGTCTCGAGCAGAAATGGTGACAAGTTCATCACTTCCCTAGAGAGGTTAAGTGATTTAGAAAGAGAAGGAGTGTGTGTGGCAGAGGGTTGGGCTGGTTTCTGAGTTCCTGGTTACAGCACTGGCTCTGGCGCTCCCTGGTTGGTCTCTGGATGGTCTCTTCATCTGTGAAACAGGGCATGTTGGCTTTGATGTGCCTTAAGGTCCCTTGCAATAATATATTGTGGCTCCGAATTTAAATTGTCCCCATGGCTTTTCTCTCAGTGTTCTGCCTGAGTTTTTTTGTTGTTGTTTGTGTGTTTCTTTCTTTCTTTGTTTTTATGGCCCTGTTCCCTGGCTAGGAATTTTTAGCCTACCTGGAATTTACAGCCAGAGATTTTGGTATCAGACCTCTTTTTGCCTTTTTCCTTTGCTTCTTATACCTCCATAGGCTCATAGAAGATGTCCTGCTGATGTGTTATTTTGGTAACAAAACGAATCCTTTGTTACCAATCTAGTAAGTATAAAACCACATGCAAATATCAGGGTGTCTGTTTTTTATATTTTAAAAAAATATTTACCTGTAAAAGATCTTTTAGTCTGTGCATTGTTTCCTTTTTTGTTCATCATAAATATGCCTCAGCCCTTCCAAGATCCAGTGAAGCTTATGCTGTGCAGAGAACAGTTAAGGCAGGAACCACTTCCCTGGGAGAGATGTTTCTCTCCAGACTAGCGCAGAACCAGTTCCCACTTAGAGAAATGCAGAGGAACCTACTGTTTCAGCCCTTCCAGGGAACGCACAGAAAGAAATACTTACTGCCTTGGAATTAAGTACACACATCAATCAGGCTGATAAGTCTTATCCCCAGTTAATATATAATAAAATATTAACAAAGCTAAATCAAATGAGTTTTTAGTTTAGCTATGTAAGTGGAAAGCAATTTTGAGGTCTGTTGCATAAAGAATTCCAGTTCCGTGGTAGAGAAGCAAATAAATGGGATTGGAGTGGGTTGGAAGAGGGGGCTAGATGAATCACGCATTGCTAACTCATTGCTATCAGCTGTGGTTGAGGCTGAAGGAGGGGCTTTGCAGATTTCCTAATGCTGGATTTCAAGGTCTGCTTTCAAAAATAAATTTGTGTTAATATTAGTGAACAAATTTGAAGGATCTGTGCTGTGAGCAATTTGTAGTAACTAACAGTAAGCCCCTGTAATAGTCCAGTATTGGTTTTTACTTAATAAAATATTTAATCACAAATGTCTGAATTCTGCATCTCCCACAGGAAGTTATTTCCATGCCCACTGACAAGAATAATTTAGCAGTTTCATAGTTGAGCGCTTAATTACTCATAATTGTGAAGGGTAAGATGTGATGAATTCTTTCTCCATGGACATACTAAATATTTTAACTAAGTAGATGACTTAAAGTAAATTAAGCTAGTGAGGTCATTTATTCCGTTGGTTAAAAGCAGTTTGAGAAATATATCATGTCCTGCATTCCATTAGATAATAATTTGTGCATGACTACTTCTGCATGACTAAAGATGACATTGTTGGGCTGGATGGCAGATTTGGGGAGTGGAGGTGGGAGGTGAGTGTTAAGTTCCTGGAGATTCATTTTGTTTTATTTACCCTGAATCACCAAGGAAGATCCTCAGCTATCTGTAGAGTTTTGTTATGAAACTGATGAGAAAACTGTGCCTCCTGTTTGGTCTGAGGGTTATTTGCCCTCTGTTGGAATCAAGGAAGGGACTTGACCACAGGCTGTCCCTTAAACCTCATCAGTGTGTTCTTTGGGAAGATGGCCTGATTTGCAAACACTGTCACAAGTAGGGAGGTAGAATAAAGAAATGAAATTGAAAGCAGAAACTGTTAAATTTCTGAAGTAGAAAGAAACATTTTGGAGGCGAGGAAACAGTGTTTCTGAAGTGCATTTCCTAAGTCCTACAGCAACAGTGGAGCTGCGTTTCCAGGCCCAGGAGCCTCCTGCTTACCATTAGGAAAGGTGGAAACAACACGTCTCATTAAGTTAAGCTTCTTCCCTTGAGTGCCTTATTTAGCGTTAGTTCTCTTAATTCTCTTTCCCTGGTGATTTGGGTAAAGTGTCTGAAACCACGAAAGGTAAAAGGTTGAAGCAATCCCAAATTTAATAATCTATCACCTTTCTTTAGTGTATCTGAGTGTAATTCCCAGCAGTTCTTTGTGAATTCATTAGACAACAGCGAGTCATTAAAAGTTAATAAGAAACTATTTGTTTGAGTGTGAATAAAACCACTTTGCAAGTCAGACATTCTTTTCCACTCATAAAAGTCTTGCATTTAGCCAATTTTTGGGTTTTTTTTTTTTTTTTTTGGTCTCTTTAGGTTACTCCTGGATGGAGCGCCTCTGATAGCGATCCACAAAGCCAGGTATTACAAGAGGAAAGATGGCTTAGCCCTGGGGCCTGGACCATTTGTGACTGCTTTGGAGTATGCCACCGACACCAATGCCATTGTAGTGGGAAAACCAGAAAAGACGTTCTTTCTGGAAGCATTGCGGGGCACTGGCTGTGAACCTGAGGAGGCTGTCATGATCGGAGATGTAAGTAGAAGAGCCCAGGTTATGTCCTGCATTCCCCTGTCATGCTAGGAGAGCTGGCTCGGAAGCACTGCTTTAGGAAAGTGGACTTTTTGTTACTCGAGAGAGTAATAAACCAGCTTTCTTCTAGATGTTTGATGGTATTCAACTAAGCAACTGAAATTTTGATTGTTTCTGACAGTTCTCCATAGTGTGATGGGCATATATAATTTTTTTTTAAAGTTTATATTGCAAGTCAGTTAAATTCTTTTTATTTTTTCTGAAGAAAACTCCTAAAAAGCAACTCAATTCATAATAGCTAGATTATGGAACTAATCTAGATGCCCTTCAGTAGATGAATGAATAAATAAACTGTGGTATATATACACAATGGAATATTATTCAGCCATAAAGAAGGATAAAATTATGGCATTTGTAGGCAAATGGATGGAGTTGGAAAATATCATGCTAAGCGAAATAAGCCAATCTCAAAAAACCCAAAGACCGAATGTTTTCTCTGATAAGTGGATGCTGATACATAATGGGGTTGGGGGATGGTGAGGGAAGAATGGAGGAACATTGCATTGTGTAGAGGGAAATGAGGGGAGGGGAGAGGAGGGATTAGGGGTATGAAAGATGGTGGAATGAGACAAACATCATTACCCTATCTACATGTATGATTACACGAATGGTGTGACTATGGTGTGACTACATCGTGTACAACCAAAGAAATGAAAAGTTATGCTCCATTTGTGTACAATGAATCAAAAAAGAAAACCCCTATAAAAACCTAAAGTATTTTGAGTATTACTTATGCAGAGTACAACATACAACTAAGGAATTTTACCACTAGTGATTTTTTTTTTCTTAGCACATACTTTATGGAACAATTTCCCAGCGCATCACAAATAGCTAAAGATAGTGATCACCTCAGCCCTTCCAGTGGCAGAACTGAGCCGGGACAGTTAGAAGCCCTGACTGGTCACCTATGACCATAAGCACTTTCATCAGTTTCCCCAATGTACTAGGCAAACATTATTTCCCAAGTGTGCTGAGGTGGGAAAAGAGTTGGAAAGCAAGTGCCTCGTGGTAAGTTGGTGGCAATGGTTTATTTCAACTTTGAAAGAACCACATATCAAGCTGGATGGACCACCAAGATTGTCTGGTCCAAACCTCTTTGTTTTACAGAGTAGGAAACGGAAGCCCAAAGAATTAAGTCTCCTGCCTGTTCGTGGCTAATGAATTAGCACAGCTGGAAGTGGATCTCGGGCCCTGGACTCCCTAGCTGTCTAAGTCATGGTGGTCAAGTCTGCCAATCCTCCTACTGTCATCTTCTTCTATGATCTTTTACCAAAAATTGATAGGATAATGATTGAACTCAGTCATATTTTGAAATACCATGTTTTCAGTGACATCTTTTCCTCTTGGCAAGTCTTTAGTTAAATTTGCTAGGAAAATGAGTGTGGAAAAAGTATTTACCTGGGGACAGAGACCAGAATTCTTTTTTTTTTTTTTTTTTTTTTTAAGTTGTAGATGGACACAGTACCTTTATTTTACTCATTTATTTATTTTTATGTGGTGCTGAGGATTGAACCCAGGCCCTCATACATGCTAGGCAAGTGCTTCACCACTAAGCTACAACCTCAGCCCAAGAGCAGAATTCTTTATCCAAGAAGACTGGGGCAGGGACAGGATGGGAAGAGGAAGGGGCCTGCACCAGCTGAGTGAGGTGTTCACTGCTGTGACAAAAACACCCAACCAGAACAACGTAGAGGAGAACAGTTTAAATTTACCTCAGGGTTTCAGAGATTTAGTCCATGGTTGCTAGAGTCCATCGCTCTGGGCCCAGAGTGAGGCAGAACATCATGGCCGAGGGTGTGGTGGAGAAGCACTGCTCGCCTCATGGCATCCGGGAAGCAAAGAGCACGGGAAGGGGCTGCAGGGAAGGTGCACCCCCACCAGGGCACCCAGTGACCCATCTCCTCCAGCCACACCCCTGTCTGTCCATTGGAACTAGGAAGAATCGATTAGGTTACAGCTCTCACAATCCAGTCATCTCACCTTCGAACATTCCTGCTTTAATACAGAAACTTATTGGGGTCACCTCATATCCAAACCATAAAGCAGGGTTGTTTGTAATCCAAGAAAATGGCAATTTTTCCCATTTCCCTTCCTCCTCTCCCTCTCCCCACCCCCATTTCTTCAGTGGGGCAAATTTGACTATTACAGAAAAGGTTTTAAGTAAGACCTTAAACAAAGAGTTTGACATTCTGAAACTAATTTCTAAGGGCTGTTATTGAACAGCATTAATGATTTTCATGGAAAAAACTTCTTTGGGCATAATCTGAATGAATCCTTGCTTGTACATATGAGATAGGAGGACTGATTTTCTTTTCTTTTTTTTTTTTTTTTTTAAATGATTATTTTTTTTAGGACTGATTTTCTTGACCAGGCCTTGGAATTTTAATTGTCTTGCATTCATTGTTACATTCAACGAAGTATTTGTTTTGTTTTATATTCTGTTTTGGTGGGATTTTTAGTATTTTGTTAGTTTTGTGTACTTGTTTTGTTTTGTTGGAAGAGGTCTTAACTTACTATGTTGCCCAGATTGTCCACAAACTCCTACGCTCGAATGATCTTCCTGCTTCACGTCCCCCATGCTGGAAATAAAGGTGCACGCCACTGTGCAAGTGTATTTATCCCTGTCTTGAATAAGGATTGGATAGGGAGCTCTCTTTGCAGATTGATGTGTGATCCCCAAGTGTAGTGGAGTAAACCTAGATGTTGCAGTCTGATTAAGTATACTGCTTTGACTTGACCCTCCCTGTTGGAGACAGTTGGATGGAAAGAAAGAATAATATATTACATGGGCCCCCAAAACGGGATCTTCTGAATTGAGTTCATCACTGTCCACAGTTGGGTTTTTCCCTGTACCAGCTGTCAAATGCATAGAATGCTTTTTTTCCATGATCTGTTTTAAGGTCATAAGAGCATAGACTCTTCACTGCTGTTCGTGTTGAGTTACTGGAATTCCTTACTCTAGTGTACACTTTCCACTCAGCAGCGCTGTCCTCTCCAAATGTGGTTCTCAGAGTATTACATGTGGAGTCACCCTTTTCACCTTCTCCTCTTTCATTTTAAGGAAAAGAAAAAAAAGGAGATTCCAGGTGGCCATTCTAGCCTAATTAATTGTTGGCAGAGTGTGTTGGCAAGCAACAGAAGACTCTGGACTAAGTGCCTTTTTCTGCTTTTCCAGGATTGCAGGGATGATGTTGGCGGAGCTCAGAATGTCGGCATGCTGGGCATTTTAGTAAAAACTGGTATGTATCTTCTGCATATTATGCCTTTCCAAAAACAGGATGGCAGGGTTCACAGTTGCCAATATAATAGCCTTTGCCGAAATGGCAGAGCCCCAGACTCCTTAGTTCTCTTTCTACCATGAAGAAAAACGAAATGGGCTTAGGATTACAGGGGGAAAGGCCACCGGGAGGGCACCCACTGCACAAAGGTGGGAAGAGCAGCTGTCCCAGTGCACACATCGGAGTGGAGCAAGGACCACAAATCGTGGCGCTCTTCGAAAAATCGTTTTATCCCAACTCTATGATGATAAAGTTGATTTCTTTAGGAGCTGACCATCTATGTACTCTGATCCTCCGTTCACATTTGCATTTAAAAAAATACATAGAAGCTGGGCATGACACATACCTATAATCCCAGCAGCTAAGGAGGTGGGAGGATCATAAGTTCATCTGCCTTGGCAGCTTGGACTGTCTCAAAAAAAAAAACCAGAAAAGAAGTGACCTGCTCCTGTTTTTAATCCTTAGTATTGGCAGAGGTGGGGGCGGGCAGGGTGTGTGAAAAGGTATACATACATGCACACACATACAGAAAACTTCCTTATTTTCTTTTCATTTACTGGTTTTGGTGACCAAAAGCTTACGAAGTATTTCCTACACCAAAACTAGGTTTACTCTATATGATCTCTCAAATAAATTTTAGGAAAAGAGAAGGACCTTCTTGGGGAGGATTCAACTAATAGGGTGCTTTGACTGATTCAGTATCCTGTATTGTGGTCTCATCTCTCTGCTGACTTGCTGTGTGAGACTGAGGTCATGGCTCTTTCCCCTTTGGGCCCTTAAATCTCTCATAGTCCAGGATCCCTTAGGTTGTCTGACTTGTAGTTTCTTCAGGGTAAAGAAGAAACTCCCAGGCATGGGAGCTTGTGAGTGGGTCAGATATTTTTGCATTTGGAAACCTAATGGATTTTTTCCACCCCACCCTCAAATGGCACCTGCTGAATTCAAAACTAATAACACATAACAACCAGAAATCTTGTCCGAGAATTGTCATGAGGTTCTTGTAAATCAGATAGCAGATAAACAGTTCTGTAGACATCCGAGCTCATTCACACGGCTTCACGTAATGGTCGTGAACTATTTAACAGACTGTTCAGAAAAGGTAAGATTGAAGAGTCAGTAGAAGTTTTACCATAGGGAAATCTTTTAGAGAAAATGACTGTGACCTGTGTTTAAGAATACGTGATTACAGAAAAGTTACTTTAAATTTTAAAATAAATGGGAAAATCCAGATGGAGCTTCAGTTGCATACGAGGTGCAGAGGGAAACCCCATCTTCCGGAGCCGGTGCTCTGGAGTGGGCCATCCGAGCCCTGCCAGTGGTAACACCAGTCACTCCAGGATTAACAGTGTCTCTTCACATATCTCCATCAAAATGACTGTCCCCTACCCGGGAACATTATGGCCCTGTGACATAAGCGGCATGAGCAAGCGTGACCAAGTCAGGAAACAGGCCACATCATCCTCCCTGCGTCTTAGTGCTCACTCTTCTGCCTGTTCAGTTTTATCTCCTGGTTGTTAAGGGATCCTCAGATAACTGATTTTGCTCGTGGGTATTATTCCCATAAAAATTGCCTTGCTTGAGCTCACATAGTTTAGGCTTTATACCAACCTCAAAACTGGATGTGTACTCTGTCGTGAATGGCCTGTGTCAGAAACATCATTAGTCTTAGACCAACAGCATAATGATCAAATATAAAATGTGCAATTAGTAAAGCAGCTAAGTTCATCTCATAAAAATAGACCCTTTTATACTGTTTGGATTTGGTCACAAAAATCCAGAGTAAGCCCCACTGTTCTAAAACTGTGAGCTCTGTTGATAAAATTTAACCCAGTGTAGTGGATAAGCACTGGGCTTCCCCATGTTTAAAATTACTGAACTCTTTTAATTCATATTCAGTAAGAAGTACTTTGTGGATAGTCTTGCACAGTTTTTTTCTCAGTGGGTAGCATATGGTAGATACATAATATACATTTGCTTAGTTATATTTGTTAATAAAGCTTTAAAATCTCAAGGGTTTTTGTCTTGTTCTAACTAGAATTCATTTCTGTTTAGCATATGAAAGAGTCACACAGAAAGAAATGAGCTTGCTCTTTGTCTTACAAAGGGCCATCGATATGGCTACCTGTGTCCCCCGCTACACCCCCCCTACCCCGGTTCACCCAGGGAGGCACAGGCTACTGCGGTCAGGCAGGAGAGATGCCGCTTCCTCCCCGCTGACGTTGAGCACCTGCGTGTACAGGCAGTGTGAAGTGCTAGAATCGGAACATGTGCTTGAGCTACTTGTATCATCTGTACTTTGTAGAGATCCCACTGGCAAAACCACACAAGCAGAAACATTCTAGAAGCCCTTAACTCTATAGCTAAGAAACTTATTTGCCCCTTAGATCACAGGATCTAGGACGTAGGTGATACAGCAAGTTATTCATTAACATACCTGTGAGACCAAGTAGGAACCTTGAAAAGAAGCTTATACTTAAAGGGACTTAAGCTTGAGCGGGGGAAGAAGACCTGCTGATTGAGTTTCATATGGACCATGCTGCGGAGAGGTGCCTGAGGATGCTGGGGGCAGTGAGGTGTGTCAAGCACCTGTGCATTTGGTGCTGATTTTTTCTGTGTAAGAATTCATTCAGTAGGATAAGATAGTATCAGCACAGTGCAGATACACAGATGGGGTTGGGGTTTCAGGCTTTGTGTTTGCTAGACAAAGCCCTCTGTGTTAGTTAGCTGTTTATCACTGTGACCAAATTATCTGACAAGAACTTAAAAGAGGAAAAATTTATTTTGGGCTCACAGTTTCAGAGGCTTCGTCGATGGTTGTCCAGTTCCATTCCTGTGGATCTGAGGCGGAGCAGCACATCATGGCGGAAGGGCGTGGCAGAGAAAAACTGCTCAGCTCTTGGCCACCAGGAAAGAGAAAGAGAGTACACGCTTGCAGAACCAGGGACGAGATATCCCAAAGGCACACCCCCATCCCCACCTTGACCTGCTTCTTCTAGCCATGCCCAGTCTGCCTACAGATATCACCCTGGAGGCCATTCCCTGATTCACTGATGAGGTTACAGCTGTCATCTCATCCTTTTACCTCCGAATATTCCTGCATGGCCTAACATGAGCTTGCGGGGGACACCTCATATCCAAACCATAACACCTAAAGAGGGGGTTGTAGGAAAGGTGGATGTATTGTGTGGGCAGCTGGATTTAGGCAGAAAAAATTTGGATGAAGCAGAAAAATCAATAGCCGAGATCACAGGAAATGGAAAGAGAGCAAGAAAAGTGCAGAAGCATCCCTGGGTTGCAGGGCAAGTAACCTTCCTGTGGTCCTGCATTTCCTTCCTCTCCACTCTCCACTTCTTTTTTCCCTTCTTCCCACTTCTTCCTTTTACTCCTTCCTGTCATTCGTTCCATTTATTCTTTCTTAAAAAATATTTAGGGAAAGCTTACTGGTGATGACGTTTGTGCTGGGAATCCACAGGGGCACCTAGCAGACACAGTCCCTGCTCTGAGGAAGCCTGCAGTCTTTTTAGATGTGAGGCGGACAGTAGACTTTGTCATAAACGTGGAGGCCAAGAACAGTGTGCTAGGAGAGAATAACAGGGAAGAGTCTTTCCGAAGGGCCCTGGACCCTGTTAAGGATATGTAAACAGCGACCACGCACCATCTGATTTACATTTGCGAAGCTCTCAACCACTGTGGAATGGTTCCTCCGACTTGGGATATTGAGTTGGGTGCCAGGCCCAGGAACAGCAGGCTGCCTGGAATTCCAGGAGAGAGTCAGGCAGCGGACCTGCCACCTAGTGCCTACCTGCAACCTGTCCTGCCTGGTGCTGGCCTGGGAACACCCGCTACTCTCCCTTCGCCCCCCAGGCTCCCAGGGCAGCTTTTTAGCTGCGCCTACTATTCCAGTCACCCTCAGGAGCCTACAAGGTCTCTGCCCTCCCAGATCTGGATTTCCACTTAAAATCATTGGTTTAATCATCATTTCTGTCTTTAGGGCTGGGGTGGGGAAGGAAAATGATTTCATTAGTGTAATTTGAAGGGAACCTTAACCATCAGGCTACCAGTGCCTGAAACTATCATCCATTGTGAATGACCAGAGGGCCTGCGTCAACACTGAGTGTGACATTTCTTTGAACTGCCTCCTTGCATCCTGAAGGCTTAATAAAAGGTGCTTTGGGGGATGTGGATCCCCTAACTTACTAGAATTGCAAGGGTGGGCTGTACCAGCCCAGGTGCTCTGGGGCGTGATTAATTTAGCATTCCAGCAGTAGGCTTGGTTCACTGACTTCGTCTTCATTTCAGGGAAGTACCGAGCAGCAGATGAAGAAAAAATTAGTCCACCTCCCTACTTAACATGTGAGAGCTTCCCTCATGCCGTGGACCACATTCTGCAGCATCTCCTGTGAACCCTCGTGCATGTGAAGCAACTTGACACGCAGCTTCCATTGTCTGGAACGGATCCCTTACCAACTCAGCACTGCATCGCTGCTGCATCAGTAGCCAGGAACCATTCAGAGCTGATTGTGCTTTAACCCTCTTTTATTGTGCATTAATTAGGAAGAAAGGCATTGAATTGCATCCAGCTACTAAGCCTTGCTAATCCCTTTTGTTTTATTTTGTAAAAGAAGATGAGACCCAAAGAAAAGAGAAGCTGAGATTTTTCTGCCATTCCCTCTAAAATATTCATCAGGTTCGCAGGGCTGGGAGAGAGAAGCTCCAGAGGGGAATGATGTTCTCTGCTGTCTCCTGCTGGAAACCGGGAGGGGGTTTCAGACTGAATAAAGTTGAGTGGTGGTTTTTAAATTATAAAGTGATGCGTTGAAAGGTGCAGTAGCCTGATGTTTTAAAATCGAGTTCAACTGTGAAACCTAACAGAAGAGCCAAGTGGAGTACAGGACAGAGGCAGCAAAACGAATTGTCCTTCAGATATCTAGTGAATTTACTTAACAGATGTTGAAAACTAGATTTTCTGCTGTATTCCCAGCACGGGTGACTTCCTTTCTCTTCATTAGCCAGAGATGACTAATTTAAATTTAGAACCTGATTTTAATTTAAAATAATATTTCCATTAATAACCTATTCATTGCAGATACCTATTATACTGTGTAACAGTTGTTTTGGAAATTTTATGTAAAATTAAAACTATCAGTATTTTACAGATGTTTTAATTAGACATTGTTATTAACAGGAACAGTGCAGAAACTAAAATCAAGCCTTTAATGTCTTATAGACCATGCATTTTTGAAGTTAGTGTCCACCAGGGTCCTATTAAATGTACATTTGCAAGATTTCATTATTTTTGCCTCTGACACGATGGGAAAAATCTTTTAGAAGCTATTGGGACAGATTCAAGCTTTTATGTACTTGGTTACTACAGCTGTAAAATGAAATCTCCTCTTGTAGCATGGATTATTCTTCTCATGTTAAACCCACCCAAATGAAGGGGACTAAGTAGGTAATGATTTTCCTAGTGCATTTGCATACTGTGATAATCCTGGGCCTTTGCAATTGTTTTACAGGGCTCTTGGGCATTGAATTATTAGAATGTAATTGTACATCATTGTAGTGTTCACCTTATTGAAGTGCACGCTGATGTTAATGAGCTTCGGGTTTTGATGCTTGTTTAGAGATCAGCTCGGTCTTGGATGGGAGGGAGCAAAGCTAAATAAACAGTAGTTCGGTGAGCACTCTTCTTATTTTTACAAATGCCCCAACTTAGTACTTACGTCTAGAGTGCAAAAGACAGGTGCGGTATGAGCAGAGCTTCTGCACCAGCACATTCCGAGCCCTCTGACCTTGAGAAAGTCACTTCCCCTCGCAGGCCTCCTGTCTTTATTCGTAAGATGGGGATAATGGCAACGCCTACCCACAGGGTTGCTGTTGAGTATTAAATGCATGAAACACATTTAGTACTTGGACTGGAATGGGGCAGACGTAAGTGCTGTGTGCCTGCAGTGGTGCTGATCAGGTGCAGTAGGACTGGCCACAGTAACATGCTGTCTGAGAACGTCTTCCTGAGGAGTAAAGGAGGTAATATGCTGCACTTGGGCTTCCCAGGGCCCAAGCATGCAGGTAGAAAGCACTGTCTGGTGGACTGGCCACAGTCAGCTTTGGCCTTTAACCTGTGCGCTGGAGTTAGTGATTCCTGGCCCGGGAATTTATCAGATGTTTGCCCGTTGCCAATTGCTAACTCCTGTGCTAGCCCTGATTTTTAGGGGAAGTAAGCATAAAAGAAGGATTTGCCTTGATCCTTTCTAATCAAAGAGCTAAGGAGAATGCACAAGACATTGCCCAAGAAGTCAACTCCTGTGTCCTCCCCTCCAGTGTCTTCCCTGCCTGTAGGCTGGAGCAAGGTGCAGCCTCCTTCATGTCCAAGTGGCTTGTTATAGTGCCCTTGTATCATCACACATTTCTTCTCCCCACCAGAGAGGACTGAGTCATTCTTTTCTACATTTACTGCAACACGGGCACTCAAGTTATTGAACTCATAAAAACTAAATACTGTGGGAATGTAATGCCAGAAGACATACCTGTGGGCAGACAGGTAGGAAATGTTTCAATGTAGAGTTGCTGCTTTAAAGATGCATATCAGGGAGGCCCCATTGGACATTTGGAAATAATGGATTTGATGCTCTGGAGACAGGTTAGCGCTAAGACAAGACATGATGGATCAGGAAGTAAACAGTCACGCGCATAGCTAAGACCTGAGCAAACATAGCCAGCCCAGTGAATTGGCTTTCCTCCATTCTAAACTATCCCTGTGGTCCATGGACATCTTAGTTTGAGATATTTATTTAACAAATATTAGACCTGTCCACAGAGAGGTTCATGGACACAACTGAGAACCTCGTCTTAGATCAAAGTAACTGCAGACACTCCAAGTAAGTGTGTCTCAGCTGGTTATAGACCACCTTGAGCCTCACAAAGGAAGTGCAAGTAATTGACGTATCTGTAGGACTTCTTTCTCCACCCATCCCATGATTAGAGGATCATCTTGTGCTGTTGGCCACAAGGACAGTGTCTGCATCATTTTTACTGTAATCCTGTCTTGTGCCAGGAAAGGGACCAAGTGACACCTTGGTTCTAGAAAGATTATGAGAAGATACCCACTGTCAGGAGATGGCTGTGGCGCACACCCTGTGAGTAGGTGTCCAGAGCCCATCTGGCAGAGGACAGGTTCCACCACTTCCCTTGCCCCTCCAGAGCCAGCCACAGGCTTACTGAAGCTCTGCTGCCCGCCATTCTGCATCTGTCAGAGCTGAAAGTAACCCCAAGACAAGGAAAAGGGTCCCGCCTCACTCTAAAGGAGGGCTGCACTGAGCTTTCCCTGTAGCTTTGATGTCAGAAATTCCCTTGGAATGATGTTATTACTTCACCCTTAATCCCGCATTTAAAAACTTCAATAGTGTGTTGGACAGGGAAGTGAAAAACACACCTCTGCTTATTGTGTTCAGTTGCTTTTGGATCAGTGATTCATGTTGGATGCGACTAAAGTCCTTGTGCAACGATAGTTAAGAATTTTAAAACTACATTAATCTGTTTCACCAAAAGGTTCTGTTTTGCACTCGGACAGCAATTTACACAGGGCCTTGTTTGCATTATCATGCTTATTTGGCCTAAGTCACAAAGGCCTTTTCAGCATAAATGCACAAGGCCTTTACTGACTTTCTGATTACACCAGCCACCAAGGCCTACTATCCGAAAGCATGTTGCTCTCTCAAGGAGCAGTAACGAGGCACCCGAGCACCAGAAATCATTTATCATAGCAAACTGCTTATCTCTCGGTTTGAATACCTGACATTTTCCAGTGCTCATCTACATGTCACACACATCTAAACTGTTTGTTTCACTGGCTGATGTATCTGAGGAAATCATATTTTTATTAAATGCTTGGTGGGTGTAAAGCATAAGGAAGACAGTGGAATGCTGCTCTGACTTCTGCGATGTCAATCTAGTTGGGAATCGAAGCATGTGAAAATACATCTAACAATACAAAAGGCTCCAACAAGTTCAGAAAGGCTGTATAAGCCTCTGAAGCAGGAACTCTGCAGCAAGGTAAGTACTAGGGAACAAAAGCCACGAGTTCCGTGGAGCAAACACTGCTCAGATAGCTTTGGCCTTGCCATTTTCAAGAATGTGTCATTCATTCAATAGCAACGAAGAAAAGTACCAGTCAGGGCTTCTATCTGAGGAGGGTAGGTAGGCAACCAAACACCCGCACATCTGCTATAATGAGAGGGACTGCTAGGAGGAAAACCAAAACCAGTGAAAGGGAGGGTGGGTAATCTGGTAATGGCAGACACTCTCTGGCCCATCAGATAAGACTTGTGATGGTGATCTAAATGCAGTGTGGGAGTAAGTCGTGATTTCCACAGGCAGGTGGTTAACCTTAGCTGCCAGCACTTGAGAATCGGGAGATTCCAGTGAAAATCAATTTCTGGGTTTTCTAGGAAGATTGGAAGATCTGGCAATTTTGGATCCAAGTTTCCGCACTCATCTGGGGATGAGTCACTGCAATGCCCTTCATTGTATCCTTCATCCCCAGTGCTCCAGTCCCCTCCTCTGTCTTGTCCTTCACCCAGCTTATTTTACTCATTTGGTATCAACTTCCTCGTTTCTGTGGGCATTTGAGTTGTGACCTCTGCTTTAGAAGAAAGTATCACATTGGATAAAGTCAAATTTTCCTCTAACAGCCAACTTCCTACATAAATTTAGATATAATTTTTTACATATATGTGTGTATATATATACACCACACACGCACACACACATATATATATTTTTTGAGACAGTGTGTTGCTAAATTGCAGAGGCTGGCCCGGAACTCAAAATCTCTCTGCTTCCGCCTCACAAGTAGCTGGGATTACAGGTATGTGCCACTGTACCTGGCTTAATTTACATACACTTCAAATCCACTTTCAAAAAAATAAATATATAGACTCTAGTACATTAAACATGTATGTGTATTAGTTGTTCTTCCTCACAGCTCCACTAAAATAAGAGAAAATGAGTAAAGAAGCTATAAACCCACAAGATCAACCAACAATGGAATATTAGAGGGGACATCAGTGAACAAAAAGACAATAATTTGGATAATGGAAGGTAGATGGGATATTGATCATTAAAATCAGCACAAAGAAAATACAACTAAAATGTATCCAGTGGAACAACCTCAAAGACTCAAGTCTTGGAGGCATCAGGTAGCAAGGAAGAAAGGTTGAAGGCAGGTTAAAAAGTGAAGAATTGGCTAAAAGCTGATAAACATATTAGTTGGAGTCCCAGAAACCCTCCCCTGCTGAGCAGCCAGATGACCACCCCTAGGCAAAGCAGGAGTGTGGAGATTTTCCATTACACTCTGAAAAATGGAACCAGGTAATTTAAGGCCTTGGGGACAATGGGCATGATGGTAGGCCAGGATGGGATGCAGGACTGAAAATGGGGATTAGGTGCAAATCTACTTACTAAGGTACAGTTCCCCTTGGACTACCAGGGCCAGAGGGAGTAAGGAGGGAATTGAAAGTTAATCTGATTGGCCATTTAGAAAAGAATACTGATGAGTATCTGGCAGACTTGGGAATGTGTTGCAAGAAAAAAAGGAAAATGAACACTTAGAAAATCTTTTTCTTCAAAAACGAAGATCCCAGTTCAAAAACGAGCAATGCTACAGGATATTGTTCATCAAAATTTTATGGAGTCTAATTGTGAGAAAAGTCTCCATTGCCTGACCGAATAGCACATATACATGTAATTGAAATCTTCAATACTTTGCTGACATCAATGATGAAAAATTAAAGAACATGTCTCATATTTCCAAAACCATACAGTTGTCCAAATTAATCCAGTGTTCAAGAATAATGTCCTTTTCTGTTCTAATCATGATGTTCTTCTCCCATTTGCACTAATAAGCTAGAGGGCCTCTGCAGATTACCTCTGTAGCTGGGTCAGGATAAGTATGGTTTCAAACAGACTCAAACTCTCTTTGCCAGGCTGAGTATCTCGGAGTGAGATTCTTTGCTGAAGGCTTGGTATGAGCCAGTACATCCAGAAAGTCGGCCGTGGTCACTGTATCCAACTGGATCCCAGGCAAATCGCTGCTCTCTAGATGAAGACAACAGCAACAGCACAACAGTCGACCTCATGGCGATCGATACTCTTGAAAGGCTAGTAGACCTTCTTTCAAGACCATGCGTACTGCTTAATGGTTAATGCAGTAGAGCAAGACGAAAGAAGACAGTGGAAGAGAGAGAGTCTCTAATGTGCAACTACCTTAGCCCCAAAGCCCAGGCCAAAAAAAAAAAAAAAAAAAAGTGACTTAAATGTATTGTTATAAAAGTATTATTTAATATTTATACAGTGCCTCAAATGGCTCCAGCCCAACATCAGTTTGTGCCAGAGAAGTAATAGCCCAAAGCCTAAGAAGTTTATCATCTGTGTGCAAAGCAGACCCAAAACAGCACCCACAGAGACTGAGTGAAGGAGGATGATTTCACCAGCCCGCTCCAAGTGCAAAAGGCCACCAAAAACAGGCACCAGGCTCCATCTGCTGGTGAGAGTTGGAGTTTTAAACACACACTTTGCCAGATCACCTTCACTGTGATCCCAAGCATACCTGAATGGTGATTTTCAAGAGCACTGAAGATCTTCCTCACAGGTCTCATGGCTGCTTCTCTGCAGACCAGCTTAATGTCTGAGCCAGAGTAGCCCTCAGTCTCCTGAAACGGCACCCAAGCCAGCCATTGGTCAGCAGGCAGAATGCAGGTGGCAATTAATCTTACCGGCAGGACCCACCATCAGAGCCCTGGTTTAGATTCTGTGTTGGCCATGAACAAACACTATACAAAGATTCCTGGGTGTTAATGCTCGCAAAAAAGATGCTGCTAAGAAGTTTGGATAACCTCAATAGCTGGGCAACAGCTTCCTAACACCAGCCAAATGCACTGTAAGAGCTGCAGATAACTGGGCTAGCCTAAGGGAGCCCTTGTGCCCAAATCCAAGGATGACCAAATTTGGCAGGCAATTTTGTTCTGGTAAATAAGATTATTCCTGAGGGTAGAAAAGATAGTAGAATGAATCAGACATTATTACATATGTAACTATACAACCAGTGAGATTCTACATCACGTATAACCAAAAGAATGAGAAATTGTACTCCGTTATATAAGATGTATCAAAGTGCATTCTACTGTCATATATAAGTAATTAAAAGAAAAATTTTTAAAAAGGTATTCCTGCCTTTGAGGAACCTCAACATCATGTTCAAGTGTCCACCCAAAGTAGGTAATGTGGCTACAAAACTCTGGGATTGGATATTAGTAGTGATATGGGGGAAAATGATGTGTACCCACAGTTTTTCTGTTTGGAAAGACTCACTTAATCATCACAATAATCCTCTGTGACTTGTCTGCTACCCATTTTACAGATGGAGAGGCTGAAGTTCAGAGTAAGTGACTTCCCTGAGGTCAAAGCTAATAAGCAGTGTGGGGCTGTGGTTCAGTGGTGGAGTGCTCACCCAGCACGTGTGAGGCACTGGGTTCGATCCTCAGCACCACATAAAAATAAATGAATAAAGGCATTGTGTCCATCTACTACTAAATATATATATAAAGCTAATAAGCCCAAGGCCACAGGATTTGACCGTAGGTTATCGGTGTCCAAACTTCAGGCTGTTTCCGCCAGCTTGCACTGCTTCTGTTTGAATGTCCCCAGGTGACAAGGAGTCCATTCTTTCATGAAGAAGGGGCCCACTGCATTGTGGGGCAGCTTGGATCTTTTCCAAGTGTCTCAAGAAAGCAGCTCCTTACGTGACCCTGTCTTAGACTGTTACATGTTGGACCCTCGAACCGAACGCCTCCCTCCAGAGCTGCCCACCTGACTCAGGACGCTGTACTCCAGCTCTGTGCGCAGCTCCAGGGCTCTGCTCTTGCTCACTGGGGGCAGCCAGTGGTGGATCATGGCCTGCCTGGCCTCCCGGCTGGGGAGATCAACCAAAATCCTCTTCTCCAGGCGGCGTAACATGGCACAGTCCAGCTCCCTGAAGTCGCCATAGAAACAGAGGAAGTAGGCAGGGCAGCAAATACACTACTTCAGCAACAACTATAATTTGGGGGTTTAAATATTTTATTATTTGTTTGTGTGTGTGTGTGTGTGTGTGTGTGTGTATTTTGTTTGGGGATTGAGCCCAGGGGTGTTTAACCACTGAGCCACATCCCCAGCCCTTTTCATTTTTTATTTTGACAGGGTCTTGCTAAGTTGCTGAAGCTGGTTTTGAACTTGCAATCCTCCTGCCTCAGTCTCCCGAGCCACTGAGATTACAGGTGTGCATCACCAGGCCCCACTGTGATAACTATATTTTAAGAACAATTTAGCATTGCAGGAAGCAATTCTACATTTTAACTGTCACTTTACACCTGTGCCTGAGTGGATAGGACAATTACAATTATGTCATGTTTGGAGAAAGAATGGTGAAAGGAAGAAAAAAGAAGGAAGGAGAGAGGGAGAGAGAGAGAAAAGAAGAGAGAAAGAAGGAAATGGGTAAGGGAGGGAGGGAATCTTAAAACTCCCCATGTAAAGGAGGTAATTTTAGGTGAAAGTATGGGGCAACTAACAACTAAACTTATGACCACTGCAGCTATAACATGAATTATTGAACCTGATCTTGCCAATCAGCAAATTATTCCTGACGATAATTTGGGCACTCTGGGAAGTACATTAACTCTTCCCAACGTCTCATCCATTCTGGAGTGAATAACCACCTCACTCCAGTGCTCTGGTAAACTCAGCACCAATATGCTCCTTCCTGGGTGCCCAATGCTGACATGACCTTTGAGATTCTCACTCCTGCTTAACAGTTTATGTAATTTTGCATCTGCAGACCAGTTCCCTAACTTCTTAATATGGGATTTTCAAGCAAATCGAAAAGTAAAATAAAATAAGGAATATCTATATACCTACCATCTTGCTTCAGCAACAGTTAACATTTTGACATATCTCCTTCATATATCTGTCTATTCTTGCTAAATTATTTCAAAGTAAATTACATCAAGAAATACAGTCCCAAAATTATTTAGTATGCATTTCCCAGAAAAAGGACATTTTCTCATATAGTTACATAGTTGGGACATCTGGCAAAATTGACACTGATTCCATAATGTGTCTATTGTTCAGTCCATATTCAGCTTTCTCCAATCAACCCAAAAATATCTTTTATAGTTTCTCCAACCTAAATCCAAAGAACATGTATTGCATATGGTTATGTCTTTTAAATCTTTTTAAATCTAAACCAGGCTCTTTGCCCTGGTGCCTTTTTTAAAAAGATCAGGATAGTTTGTAGAATGTCCCTCGTTCTGGTTTTGTCTGGTGTTTTCCTTGTGGTGTCCTGTAAATGGTTCCTCTGTCACCTATCTAAGAGGGAAGTTAGATATAAAAGCTTAGTTAGATTCAGGGTAAACATTTGTGGCCAGCATATTTCTTAGTGATGCGTTTATTCACATGTGCGCATTGCTCTGTTAGTGTTGAAGCTCTGGTTACTGTCGTCATCTGGAAACTGTGAAGCTTTCCGTGGTGAAGGAGGCATCTTCTGGCAAGACAAAGATTCTACATACGAGACTTTGGCACCATATAGGTACCCAGTTCCCATCCTCTTTTAAGCAGTGATTTTAGCATCTGTTAATGAGCTGCATTTGGAGCAATTATCCTGCAAGTAGTAATTTAAAAACAATTTTTTTCATTCCAAATATATTATTTGGAATCATTATTATAGAATTGTATGGCACTATTATGTAAATTAGAACTTTTCCTTGTTAAATGGAACTATCTAGTTACTGTGGATTAGCATTCCTATTATTAATAGTTAATTTTGAGGTTGAGTCTATGAACTGTGCCACCCCCTGGCCCCCAGTAGTGGGGACTGAACCCAGGAGTGCTCTACCACTGAGCTATACTCCCGGTGCTTTTTATTTTTTATTTTGAGACAGGTCTCATTAAGTTTCTAAGGCTGTCCTCTAATTGAGACTCTCCCACCTCAGTCTTCCAAGTTGCTGGGATCACAGGCCTGTGCCACCATACCTGGCTCCTATGAACTCTTTATACGTTAAAAGTTCAAGCTCCTAAAAGGGCACGAACATCTATGTGAACTTCTGGTGTACAGATGGGAAATGCCTGTGTGCTCATCCAGCTTACCCTTTGATACAGAGTAACAATGAAACGTCACCAGATATTTGTCTCTCCCAGAAACACTGTGAAGGCCCAACTCCTTCTATTTTTCTTACACTCATTTTAAATCTATGTCAAGATATTTTCTTTTAAACTGGAAAAATGAGACATATTTTCTGGGAGCATATCTGAACCCCAAATCACATTGAGCAGATCATGTAGAGTTTGTGTCTGTTCTTCACCCTCCCACCCTGAGCTGAGAATCTACAGTCCAGCAGTAACGTGACCTATGTCTTTTCTGCATTTGGTTTCTTTACCAGCCTCACCCTGTCGAAACTCATCCCACAACAGGACCCAGCCCTCATTTCCCTCTCTCAAGGTTAACATTTATGCTCAAGGCACAGGGTCAAGGAAAGAAAAAAATATGCTTCACAGCAGAGCGTTCATCACCTAGCACTCTTGGCTCCTCCTAGCTCACACACAGTGATAATGTGCCGCAGGCAGACACCAAGAGAGATGCCATGACTTTGGATTGGTCAGTACCCCAACCACCGTAGTTGTGCAATATTTTGAACGTCGCCCCTGCGCATAATCAAAATAGATACATTGTCCTTCACACTCAAAGCTGTTCCAACAGACGGCCATCTGTGTTACAAAGGTCAGAATGAAAACGCTTCATTGTTGATGAATTTTAAGATTGCACTTAAACTTGGGGGACAGTGAGCACGGTCACCTCTACTTGCTCCTGAAACTCCTAAAACAATAGTGAAGGGTTTTGGAAGTGGCATCAACCTACAAAAGCAAAGAAAAAGGCTATCTGCGACCCAAAGTCCAGAGGATCTGGTTCAAAAAGAGAGAAATCTTCAGGACGGTGAGGTGAGAGCCCGGGATCTCTACACATGAAACACAGCGAAGGCTCACAGACCTGGGAGCCTGGTCCACTGCACTCTCCAAAACCCGCAGCCACATGGACAGTTTACCTGGACCCCAAAGCCTTGTGCCCGAGCACCTGTGCCAAACCTCCAGGTACCTTCCTCAGCCCTCAGCTAGTCTGCCGGCTGTCCCATGGGGTTCCTGGAACAGGCATCACTGCAAATTTCAAACTTAGAAGCCAAATATAATTCAAGTTTGTTCCTTCGACAGCAAGAACAGGAGGTGGAGAGGACAATCAATTCAATTTGAAGCTGGAAAGAAGGCTTTGGAATACCTGTTTGCAAAATGAAATTGACAGAATGATGCATCTGAAGGTACGGAGCATCAGCATGGACAGCACCCGCTCTGTCTCCACCTACCCCAGAGTGACTTCTTCACTGGAAGACCAGGATGCCTTAGGAGCATCCAGTCATGCCGAGGGAGGTGGGAAGACAATCCTTCACCATAGATGTCTGTATTGATCAACTAATGCCCTAAAGCAAGAGATTCACCTCAAAACTGCTTGTGGGCACAAAATAAGTGCAACTCTCTGACAGCCAGGCCTGATGAATGCACTTTTAATGACATCAATAATAATACAATCATAAAAGGGAGGAAACAAAGGACAAATGGAATGTACCCAGGAATCATTCTTTATGCCAATATATTCGTATAAAAAATGTAACTTGTGGCAACCAGAAAATACTCCCCTTGGCTCCGGGACTTTGATTTTTACACTAGTTATTCTGTTCTCATGAATCCTTTCTTCTGATTATTCAGCACTTCCATTACTGAGAGGGCAGAACCATGGGCAAGCATGAGATACAGAACACACATGAAATACAGCAGAGGCTCACAGCCCTCAGAGGCTGGCCCACTGGGCCTCTGTCCACTGCTGGATAAAAGGTGCAGCACCTCTGGCCACATCAACAGCCTCCATGGACCATTTGAGCACCTGCGCCAAACCTTCAGGTAACTTCCTTAGCCCTAACAAGTCCTCCCTGCTGTGCCATGCAGTTCCTGGAACAGAGATCATTACCAGACTTTAGAAACCAAATTAATTCAAGTTTGTTCCTTCAATTATTAAAATATATTAAATTAGACTAGCTCAAGCGGGGTACAGTGGTGCATGCCTGTAATGCCAGCGCTCAGGAGACTGAGACAGGAGGATCACAAGTTCAAAATCAGCCTCAGCAATTTAGTGAAGTCCTAAGCAACTTAGAGAGACCCTGTCTCAGAATTTTAAAAGAGGAACTGAGACAGACATGATTACCCTATGTACATGTATGATTGCACGAATGGTGTGAATCTACATCGTGTACACCCATACATACGAAAAGTTGTACCCCATTTGTGTACAATGAATGAAAATGCAATCTGTAAAAATAAAAAAAAATTTAATTTAATTTTTTTAAAAAATTTCAAAAAGGGGATGGAGGACTGGGGATTTGGCTCATGGTTAAAAGTGCCCTCCCTTCAATCCCTGATACTAAACAAACAAATAAACTAGCTCAGCCTAGTAAGAGAAAAACATCAATTTTGTAACCAAATTCTTTGTAGCCCATTCATAACCAACAGAAATGAGTAGCCAAGACAACGCTTGAAGAACAGATTAAAGAATTCTAACATTCTTCAGTAGATAACGGGGCCCAGCATTGAGGGTTACTCTGTCTTCCACAGTGGGCCTGAAGGGCCAGAACGCTACCTATGCATTTCCCACTTGGGCTAAACTGATTTGATTGCTGGTCCCTGAATCTACCTTTTGCCATCTGAGTTCTGACTCAGACCATTTTCTTTGTCTATCCAAATTGAAATCACTTTTATTACAGGTCCAGAGCAAGTGCTTTGTACTCAGTAAAGGTTTGGGGTTTATTTTAATATCTGTCATCAAAAATTGCTCTATTTTTATAATTTTATTCTACGTATTATCTGTACCTGCCACCTGGTGTTGACCATAGCTCATAGTTACTGGTGTCTACGTCTCAGGCAGTGTCCCATCTGATCAGTTCCAAGGGCCAAGGATCATGGCCATTTGTCTTGAATTCCCCATCCCTCTGCCAGGCAGCCCGCTCAACAGCTGCTCAAGAAGTGCTGCTTAGATGGATTGAGGATTGGTGTAGGGCGACTGGCTTTTTATAAAATGGCCTGCTTCCTCAAAGTCCTGGAGCTTTTTATAAAGGTGAATATCCTGTTTTGGAGATTAGCACGTCAGTCATCCTCAGTTCTAATGAATGAAGAAAAGCTGCATCAACTGGCAATGAGACTAAATAAAACACTATATTTTCATGTTTAGTGAAAATCAGGGAAACAATGAGACTCTGAGATGATCCATGCAACTCAGCTGGCTGGGCAGTGCTTCTGAAGATGACTTGAAAGACACAGGTCCAGAGCCTCCCTTCCCATTCTGAGGACGAGCCCACAGCATGGGACAAGGGAATCCAGCAGGAGAGTCTGCAGCAATCAGCGCAGGTGTGGCCCACTGATGCATGGGTTAAAAGCACCGTTTTTGTGTAATGAAGAATGCCATTTGTTTCTGATTACTACAATATCAATTAAAAAGATAGTTTCCTCAATTACTCCTGCCAGAAAATTTGTTTCCAATAATCCACAGAAAAACATTGGAAGGCTTTGTTTCCAGTAAAAAAAGTTGAACTAGGTACCAATAAATTCCCCATTACACCTGTAATCCCAGCAGCTCAGGAGGCTGAGGCAGGAGGATCATGAGTTTAAAGCCAGCCTCAGCATCTTAGCGGGGCCTTAAGCAACTCAATGAGACCCTGTCTCTAAATAAAATATAATAAAGAGCTTGGGATGTGGCTCAGTGGTTGAGCACCCTGAATTCAATCCCTGATACCAAAAATAAAAATAAAAAATAAATCCCTAAACACTTTTTCAATGCACAGCTGAGCCCACAGGAGGCAGGGTCAAAATTCTTGAAGTCCAAAAATGAAGAAGCAGAAAATCAAAACTGAGCAGTCAACATTGAAGCCATGACTGATTTGGAGATGTTTGCCTTGTGGTTATAAAAAAAATGGTTGGGTTTCAAAGGTTTCATGTGGGACAACATAGAAAGCCTTGGACCAATTTAAGATGGGAGTGGAGTCAAAGCCACCACATAAAGCAAAAACCCAGGACAGCACAGGCCTGCCATGAATGGGCAGGTTAGGACATCTCCCCACTAGCAGTGGAAGGCAGCAGGGAAACTGGCCTTGCGCTTGGGGTGGGAAGGCTTCACTGACGGCCAAGCATCCCAGGCCTGCCCTCACCGGCATGGTCCAAACTGTCTTAAGTTGAGAAACCAGCTTGGCGTGGTTTCAACACTGACACCACCCAACGAATTTTCCTCCGTGAGGGACACAGGAAGAGTCCACCTCGTTAAAGTGATTTCACCATCTAAAATTACCAGACACGCAACCACGGCCACAAATGTGAGTCGACAGGGAGGACTAGCAACACTCCACCAAGGCAGAGTAGAAAATAAGTTGTTTAAAATGTATGAAGAGGGAAAAGAGGGAAAAGAAAATGTCAGCAAAAGACTTTCGCTTCAGGACACAACAGAGTGGCCCCTTTCTCTCTAGTCTATCCTCAGAGAGCTAAAAATCCCCGGATATCACAAACAAACAGAGGGAGACAATAGAAGATGGAAAGAGGGCTAGGGACCTTGGCACTTAAGAAATGACATGGCAGTGAGGGTCCCGGGTTTTTTTTGGTTTTCTTTTCTTTTCTTTTTTTTTCTTTTTTTTAATCTCCCATTTATCCCTATGAGGTGCTGGAGAAACACATAACTTGGAACTCAGATAAAAATGTCCCAAGAAAAGACTGCTCTCCTTCACCAAAAGACCAGGCAGAGGAGGTCTGGCAGACAGAAAGCCTTTCTGGTCATACCTGCTCTAATGCACTCAAACACCAGTGAACCCCCTCATCCACTTGGAAGCATCCCATGGGACCAGGTTGAGGGCTGAGTCATGGGAATAGGAAGGAACAACAGGTTTATCAGGTGGGAACCATATTAAAACCCTCCAGAAAAAGGAAATTCAAATAAATTCTGATGCGATCATACAGTGAAATTCTATATGGGGTTAAGTAGGTTTTCAAAGTTGTCCACATTGTCTCAAGCCAAGAAAAAAAACAGCCAGAGAACAACATGATATCCACACACAACACAATCACATTTTTGTTTAGTGGGTGTGTATTCTACACACCTACACACACACACCAAAAAGAGTGTAGAAGGATTTATATTCTTTTCAGGGTGTAGTTACAGGACTATTCACTTTCAAAAAATACTGACATACATAATAAACGTGTATTACTTTAATAAATAGCTGAAACAATAAAACATTTTCCCTCTTGGGAAAATAAAGTTACCACAGAAGGATATACAGGCAATAAAAACAACTAACCAAACCATTTTCACCAGAAGTGTAGACAAAGATAGTAAGGTTTGTCATGGTGAAATTATGAGTGTTTTTTCCTAATTCTCAAATTTTCTATCAAAGGCTTTTAATAGTTTTATAATTTTTAAAAAGTTTGGTTTTCAATTTATGATTTACACATCAACCTGCACCCTGCAAGGTAGAAAAAGTGAAGTCGCTGATAGAACCAAACAAACTGAGCAAGGTGTGAATGGGGCCAGGGCAAAGCCATGGCTTAGAAACTTCCTGCTGGCCAGTCGCCTGCTGCCCCACTGGACCTCCCAAATCCTGCTACTCCTTTGTCCTGGTTGTGCCAGTAACACCTGGAACCACACATGGAAGATCATGGACTTGATGTGTTATGGGACAATTTCAAGAAAAACAATCTGACCACCATAGGCACAAAAGTGCTGCAAAAGATAAAACCCAGATCACAGGACTGGAAGCAATTGTAGCAAAAGATGCTTTCGTCAGGCTGGGAGCATTAACGTCATACAGGTCTCCCGAAGGCCTGTGAAGGAACACTGGTCTGCTGAGTTGGTCCTTAAGGAAGGATTGGGGAGTCAGATAAGTGTGAGATGTGAAAAGTACTGCTTTATCGTTTCTCGTTTGGGGACAGTCACCATGTACAATGGCATCTTAAAGACCCACAGCCGCACCATGCGGGAAGCCTGCTGAACCTTTAAGATTGGCATCTCCAGAACGAAACAGACCAATAGACCTGTTTTCTGCACCTGATTACCAACCACATTTGGAGACTATTGATTCCTTCAAGGCATGAGGCTAACAGGTAGGACCTAAGAAAGCACAGAGTCTCCTGGAGCCCAGAAAAACCTGGTGATTGTGGCAAGAACCATGTCTACTGACATCTTCAACTATAGGCATGTCTTTCTACAGAAATATCTTAGCAACGAGCCAGTCCGTAGGCGAGTCTACCTAGGTGAGAGAGAGGCAGCCAAGCCAGCAATAGTCTCCGAGGTGCTTCAAATCTGACTGAAAAGTGAGTAAGTAGAAGTCACACAGCAATGGCACAGGGGACCACTGCTGCCCGCTGGCCCCCAAACACACCAAGACAATTCCACTCCCAGTGCAATCAACTCTTGACGCTCATGCTTTCTCCTAAACATTTAGAAGAAAGTTCTCTTTTGGTTTTTTGAACCAGGGCTGGTCATACCAAGTATCTCATGTTTAAGTGTTCCTGAAATTTCCAGCTCTTTTCCAGTTTCGCCATGCTTCACACAGACGTCTTCACACCTTATTCGTACAAACTACCAGGGAGTTAAATAGACATCTAAAGATGGCATTTGCCTTAATAGCCCTATTCAGTACTTTGTTTCCCTCTGGATTCCCAGGCCTGAGTTTGCAAATATTCGACAATCAAGGCTGGTCACATTAGCCCTAATTGTGCTTGCTAAATCCCTTACGTGGCTATTACTTTAAGTGGTAATATTAAAGATGTGACATTTGTTATGTCTCTTATTGCTTATTTACACATGAGATGACACAGATGAGCTGTTATTTCTTGCCTCCTTGCCCTCTCTGAGAGGCTATAGATGAGGGAGGATTCTATTCAGAAGAGGAAAAGGCCATGTGCCATCTCACTGCAGAGAACAGGAAAACAGTGGCCCCTTTGAGACACAATGGATGTCTCGGGACAATGGTCAGTAAGCAAGCAGGGAAGGAGAGCCTAGTGTCCTGGAAAATGCCATAGATGAGAACCATCACTAACCGGAAGTATTTCTTTTGGGATTTAGGACTGGGTCTTTACAGACTCCGATATGTTTTAGTTCTTTTCCTGCAGAAGGACAGTCTACTTGAATCAGGTAAGCCTCTCCCCTCATCTAAGACCCTGAAGCCAAGAAAGTGGTCTCTTTCAATATTCTTGATAAGGCATATCTGTTCTTCATAGAGTCTTTCCTCAGAGAAGGACTTTGGCAATATGCCACAAGAGATATTCAAAAAATATCTACACCCTTTCTGTGGTAATCCAACTTCCAGATGTCTATCCTAAGAAAATAGCCAGGATGGGGCTGGGGTTGTGGCTCAGTGGTACAGCACTTGCCTGGCACGTGTGAGGTACCAGATTCGATTGTCAACACCACATATAAATATAGATATTGTGTCCATCTACAACTGAAAAATAGAAAAGAAAAAGAAAATAGCCAAAGTTTATATTCAAAAGTTTTTATGCAAAGAAGTTTATTTCAGCATTATTTATAATAAAGCTTGAGAGTATCATATATGTTCAACAGGAAAGGAATGATTATGGTATGTTCACTTGTGGGAATTTTGGGCAACCACCACAAATTCCAGTTTTTAAGGATTATTTAATGACATTGGAAGTGTTCTCACTATAAAGTTAAGTAATAGAAGCAGGACACTTGGGAATGCAAAGCTGCACAACCTCTATGGAGAGAAAGTTGGCAGTCTCTATTATAATTTCACACACATACACATTAACCCTTTGACCCAGCAAGTCTACTTCCAGAAACTACCCCAAAGACAAACTGGCAAATACACCAAGTGATATGCACACTTATTCATTGCAGAATTATCTTTTTTTTTGGGGGGGGGGCGGGTGCTGGGGATTGAACCCTGGGCCTTGTGCTTGCAAGGCAGGTATTCTACCAACTGAGCTACATCCCCAGCCCCTGCAGAATTATCTTTAACAGCAAAAGAGTAGAATTAAGCCAGATGCCCATCATTAGGTGACTAATGAGATAAATTATCATGTACGTAAAATGGAGCACTACACAGCCACCAAGGCAGTAAGGAAGTACTTGTGCACTTTTTAGAATGATCTACAAAAATTTTTGATATTATATTAATAAGAGAAAAAAATCAAGATAGAACAATTTGTGTAACATGCTCCCTTTTGCTTAAGAAAACCAAGTTCAGTTATTTTATGGGATTCTTTAATAAACTTGAAAGTTTAGCTGTGAAATATGTGACAGCTTTCCTCTATGAACTGCCTGGCAAGTCTTTCTGTCCATCCAGTGACTATCAACTGGGGGTGATTCTGCCCCTCAGGGACCTGGCAATGTCTGGAGATGTACCTTCGTTGTCACAACCCAGGGAGTGATGCTACTGGCTTCCAGTAGGTAGAACCCAGGGATAATTCTACACATTCTACAACTCACAGGGCAGCCTTCATGACAAAGAGTTATCTGTCCCAAATGTCAGCAGTGCCAAGGTTGAGAAAGCCCACCTTAGTGGGCTCTTCCTCTTAATTAAGCCAGGTCTATACCATTTTTCTCATCAGAATGTTACTATCAGCTGGGTGTGGTGGTGCACGCCTGTAATCCCAGGGGCTTGGTAGGCTGACGCAGGAGGATTGCAAGTTCAAAGCCAGATTCAGTGACTTAGTGAGGCCCTAAGCAACTTAGCAAAACACTGTCTCTAAATTTAAAAAATTTAAAAAGGTCTGGGATGTGGCTCAGTGGTTATGTGCCCCTGGGTTCAATCCCCAGGAGGACCCATAAAAAGAAAAAAAAAAATGATAGTATTTAAATTAAACTGAGACTGTGCCTATTAAACTATGGCACTCAATAAAAACTTTAAAAAATTAAACTGAGAAATGGATATATACACAAATTTATATGTGTATGTGACCAAATTCATGCTCAAAGTATAAAATATACACTGAATCTCAAAGATTTAGTATGAAAAATATAAAGTAAAATATGGCAATAATATCTATATTTATTATATATTAAAATGATATTTTGGATATATTGAGCTAAGTAAAATATGTTTTCACAATCAATTTTACCTGTTTATTTTTACCTTTCTATTCATATGGCTACTAGCAAACTTGAAAGTATACATGTGCCTGGAATTACATTTCTATTAAACAAAGCTACCGTTGAATAACCCAGTACGGCTCCTCTGAAGAGCTCCAGGCTTGGGGAGTGGGACACACACAGAAGTTCAGCAAAGGCAGAAAGAAAAAGAGGAACTAAAAAGTTCAGAAAGTAAGGAGAGGAGGAAGGGGAAGAGGGACAACAGGAAGAAAGGGTAGGTGGGGAGACTTGTCACAGTGAAAATGAAGTCACTCGTATCAAGTGCAAACAAAAAAGTAATATGAAGCCAGGAAGTTATGGAGGAGGCAATCTCATGCCTCTGTGCCTGACACCAAGAAATATTCACAAGGGCTGGGGCTGTGGCTCCGTGGTAGAGCACTTGCCTAGCATGTGTGAGGCACTGGGTTCGATTCTCAGCACCACATATAACTAAGTAAAATAAAGGTCCATTGACAACTAAAAAAATTTTTTAAAAAAAGAAATATTCACAAAAGACTGTCAGAACCAGAACCTTTCACAAAGGTCACCAAGCCTTACACAAAGAGAATATTTCTGCAAGGACACCTGCCAACAACTGGCTGTTCAATCTTGAAATGACACCACCCTTGTCATTGATCCTTGAACACTCTTTTTTTTAAAAAAAATTATTTTATTTAATTTATTTATTCTTATTCAGTGATGAGGATCGAACCCAGTGCCTTACACATGCTAGGCAAGCGCTCTACCACTGAGCTACAGCCCCAGCCCCCTGAACACTCTTTATTAATCCTTGTGGGATTCTTGTACCCAAATTTCATGCCCTCCTCCTTACTGTGCCTTTTAAAACTCCCCCTTGCCTCAACTCCTTTGAATTTCACATATGCACATTGTTGACTATGCATTCCTATTGCAGTGCTCCGCTGTTCCCAAATAAACTTACTAATATTTGGAGAATTTTTCTTTGTAAGTTATTTAGGCTGACAGAAGGAAGGAACTCATGGCCATGGAGTGGAAGAAAATATTTACAAATCATATATCTGGTAGAAGACTTGTATCCAGAATATATTTTAAAACTCTCAGTAAAAAAAAAAGAAAAAAATTTTTTACATAAACAAAAAAGTTTGAAGACATTTCTCCAAAGAATATGAGCAATTGGCCAATAACTACATGAAAAGATGTTCGATATCATTAGTCATCATGGAAATAATGCAAATCAAAACCACAAGGTACCACTTTTTATCCACTGGATGACTGTACTATAATCAAAAAGACAGAAAATTACAAGTGTTCATGAGGATGGGGGGAAATTGGCATCCTCCTCCATTGCAGCAGTGAATGTGAAATGGTGCAGCACTTTGGAAACCAGTCTGCAGTTCCTCAAATGACTAAACGTAGTTACCACATGACCCACTCACAGGTATAAAATAGGCAAATCTATAGAGACAGAAAATAGATCGGTGGTCGCTTAGTGCTGGGGGTCGAGGGAGAATGGGGTGATGGCTAATGGGTATAGTTCCTTTTGGGGGCAAAGAAAACTTGGTCTAAAATTGATTGTGGTAATGGTTGTAAAAATCCTATAAATACACCATAGTCAAGTACCGCATAATGACGTTTCAGACAATGATGGGCTGCATGTATGACAGTGGCCCCAGGAGAGTATAGGCGAGCTCAAAATTCCCTCTGCCTCGTGATGTCATCACATCACTGTACAATGGGCACTCGTGTGCCTGTGGCGATGCTGGTGTAGACAAACCCACTCCGTCGCCAGTTGTATAAAATAGAGCGCATACAATGATGAACCGCACATGGATAATGATAATAGCTAACGATAGTAAATGACTGCTACTGGTTTATGTATTTACTATTCTGTACTTTTTATTGTTACTTTCTAGCGTATTCCTTCTACTCATTTTCTAAAGGTTTGCTGTAAACAGTGTGCAATGTTTCACAGACAGCCGCCATACATGCCTCACATTTGCCAGGTCTCTGACAGCATCAAGAAGCAACATTGAGGGCTGGGGAGATAGCTCAGTTAGTAGAGTGCTTGCCTTGCAAGCACAAGGCCCTGGGTTCGATCCCCAGCACCGCCAAAAAAAAAAAGAAGAAGCCACATTGAATGGCTAACGGATGCCATCTAGGTTTGTGTAGTACACTTAATGACTTTCACAGAAAGACAAAATCACCTGACTTTGCATGACATGATTGTACTTAACACCATTAGACTATTCTCTTTAAATGGGTGAACTGTGCAGTACCCCAGTTACAGGTCAATAAAGCTTTTGTAAAGCTCACAAAACTAATGGAGTTATACCAAACAATCATAACGAGAACAGAGGGAGGGAGGGAGAGAGAGGTTGATGACTGATCATTGGTCACTGAGGAGGTGGCTAAGGTATCACCTTGCAGCTCTAAAAATCAAAGAGGAAGGATGCTGCTTTTCTAGTATGAACTACACTTCAAGATAACCAGGTAGCCTACTGATGAGGGGAAGTCCTTGTTATAGAGAATAATTTCACCTATTAAGCAGAAGGGATGACAGAATCATACCCATAGTGCAATAATGGATTCCAGCAAAGACCATCAGCAGATACTGAACCATCAATAGGATCAGTATAGCAGAGGAGCCAGACTGATGGACTTGAACCTACAGGCCAGTCTTGGCATAACCAAGATGCCAAGATGGTTGGAGGAACCAACCATCGCAGACCCACAGACAGACACAATGTGATGTATGCAGCATTGTCTATGGTGTTTGCCAAAAAAATCCTATTAATGCTGAATCTAAAATCAATCTAATTTTTAGTCTAGAGTAATTATCAGGGTAAGAGGAAGAGCTAACTACTACCATGAGGATACAATGAGCCAAATCCAGGAAGTGCGGACGTTCTGCAGGACAATCTCCTGGACAGGTGGGGGGTGGTAGTGAAGTCTGTTTTAGATTAAACGAGATTTAAGAGAACAACCAATTATGAAGTGCAAGCATATTTACTACCAATTCAGCAACTCAACTGTAAGGACATTTTTGAAACACACCCATCCCAGTGGACTCTCACGGTCACCCTGGGGCTTGTAAAGTGGTTATGTTCAATCCTGTCTCAAATGGATGAAGGAGATTCCTTCCTTAAAGGATTCCATTTATCAAATCCCATTTATCAACTACAACAAATTTAGCTTAAAAATCTTAATTGGCTTTCAGATTCCAGAATCAGGTAACATATCATAAAACAGAGTAACTGTTCCAGTGAGCTCAGCAGAAGGGCTGGTTTTTATAGACAAAGGTTGAAGAAAGCAGACATGAAGAACAAAAAGTGGATTGATCATTTCAAAATCACATTTTTTTTTTTTTGTAAAGCAGAAACAGGGAGCAGGACAATAGAAAAACAAGTGGTTAACATCATGTTACTTTAAGTTGGTTTTTAGGGTGATTAAAGCAAATTAATTTCATTATTATACCAATCAAAACTGGCCAGTTTGGGAATTTTCACTAGTATCTCTGCCTCTTGATTTCTCAAAATGGCAGATTACAGCTTGGTTCCAGTTTGGTGACTTGGAATTAGCATGGGTGACTCCATTTTGATTTTTAGTTTGGTCTGTTGGGATCCACGCAGGAGTTTAGTCCAAAACAACAGCTTCCAGTTATTTTTACTTAAACTGACATTTAAATCACAGTTCTGTTCAACTTCACTTTAATATTATGTATATCTATATATCTTCAGAATTATATTTTGAATGTAATTGCTCATCACCTGAGCACAATAGATAAAGTCTTAGAAATGCACAGGCAGGTAGAACCATTTTTAAATTATGAATACATTTTAAAACAACAGATCGCATGTGAATACCATGATTTCTTCTCAGTGACTTCTTGTTTAGGATCCCAGATGATCAACACATTCTATGAAAGAGTTTTCTCCTTTTATCTTTGAATGTAGAAAAAGAGATGGGGGAGAGAGGGCAGGTGGGCAGAGGTAGAGGCAGAGTCACAAGTCCCAGCTCAGTTACAGCACTGCTGTTGACTTTGGATAGATTGACCTCTCTTGACCTTGGTCACCCTCTGAGAATGGGAAAAGCAACATTTCCTTTATCTGTCTCCTGCCTCACCTGTGGCTCTAAAAAATAATAATGTATGTGAAAATATTCTTAAAACTATAAAGGGACTATAATTATTTTTTAAATATATTTTCCAAATAGATATTGTTTTTCCCTAGTCAACAGCTCTTATTTCCCAATTCCACTTCTAGAATTGTTCTGAAACCACTCTGGGATGCAGTTTGAATAAAAGACACGGAGAGTAGATTATATTTTCAATTAGAGATTATTTAGTTTTCTATTTACTGTACAACATTAAAGAAAAGATTTTCCTCCTAACTTAAAAGTTTAATTTTAATGCTGATAAAATCCAAACATTATTTCTGGAATATTCTTTGAGACCTGGAGATTTTAAGCATTTCTTTACTTAATTTAAACATAGTACAATCATCCCTCAGGATCCAATGGGGATTGACTCTATTCCCCCATGCCCTGTGGATACCCAAATTTGAGAATGCTCAAATCCCTTATATAAAATGGCACGGTATTTACACATAACCCTACACATTCTCCTATATACTTTAAATCCTCTCTAGATTACCTGTAATGCCTAATGCTATGTAAATGTTAGGTGAGTCACTGTTAGACTATATTGTCTAGAGAATGATGATGAGAAAAGTCTTTACATGTTCAGTCCAAACATAATTTTTCCACAATATTTTCAATCTGCTGTTGGTTGAATCTGTGGCTGCAGTACCAGTGAGTACAGGAACTGACTATATATAATTTAGCTTTTAGCTTTAAACTCAAAATGTCCATTTTAAATATTGCCAGCAGTAGCCCATGCCTGTGTTCCATTAAGGCAGGTTCCTTCATGGTACAGATAGCAAGGACTGGGGCCATGAACAGTAAGCCTTCCAATTAATCTTCCAGGGCTGGAACCAAACAACTAGGCTTTGCCTAAAGCAATCTCTATAAAATCTTCACCTGTACTTAGCGGCTCATGAAAATGTATTCAACATGTACTCTCTTGATTTCTTACCATGGCAGGTTAGAAGCTGCTAAGACAAACACCAGATCCTCCGAGCGCGCCAGTCCATCCATTTGCACCAGTAACTCTGTCTTCATACGAAGGCTTCCTTCGTGTTCTCCCCTACAGAGGGACAAGAAGACGTGATTCTCTCAAGTGGCAGAGGCTTTGCCCTTGTGACAAGAGTGGCACTCACAGCAGTGACCCAGTGACTGCAGAACGGGTTCTGACCTGATAGCAAACGAAGCCACTCATGTCAGTTAAAGAAAATAAGCAGTATGATATTATTTTCACATAGAAATCAATAGAAAAAAAGGAAATAAATAGAACGATGGTATTTAAAAGAAAACCAAAGGTTGGCAGTAAACTGGAAAGTAACTGAAGGATGAACTGTGCCAATGTGTAACTTAGATATAGCCCAGCTATGTCTACCTGCGGCATTGTTCACTGCTTTGAAAAATGGAATAATTGAGAATAATCCCTTTTCCTTATATGGCAGGCGTGAAAGCGCTTTTTTACAGTATTTCTTTTAGTATAATTTATAGATCTAAATTTTTCAAGAGAGATGAACTACTATACTGAATCTGCTTCATTCTCTTCTAATAAGAGGCAAGATATTGACATGGAACCTGTGGTTTCTTTGCATAGCAGAGTGGAGGCACTTTTCTGCACAAATTTGCCCTCGAAGCCCTCCGCAACCCTTGCCTAAGATGTTATCACCAAGAAAGAACAAGTGAGAGAACCTGACCAATTCAAACTGGGTTTCAACACTGACCACATTCCACAGACTCTTCTTCCTCTTCATCTGTATAGATTTAGTTATAAGGACAAAAAATACCTCTCTTGGGCAAAATGGAATTCAATTTTCTGTGCAGGTGTGGGATGGCAACCCAAACAAGGTAGAGTTTGATTATTCCTTATGCCAAATGCTTTGATCAGAAGTATTTCATATTTCAGATTTTTTGGGAATTTTGGAATATTTACATATACATAATGAGATATCCCGGAAAAAGGACCTAAGTTTAAACACAAAGTTAATTTATCTTTCATGTACACCTTATACACATACCTGAAAGTAAGTTACTCAATATTTTTAATAATTTCATGCATAAACCAAACCATGGTGTTGAATTTTCCACTTGTGGCATCATGTTATAGCTCAAAAGTTTCAGGTTCTGGAGCACTTCAGATATTAGATTTTCAACTTGGGGATGCTCAACCCGTATCTTAAGATCTATGCTCCTTAGTACACAACTATTATTTCCTAAGAGAGAGGCTCTTTTATGGTGTAGCGATATGTTTATTTAGCATTTGCCCATAATTATAATTCTTTTCACTTCAGCGTACCTGCCATTATTTCCTGACTCTTTAAAGACTCTAGTTTTAGAATATTCAAACTTCAGACAAGGAAACTGAAACTCAGGGCAAAACTTGAAGCCCATCGGTGCTGTGGGAGACCCTGGGGAGGAAAACCTCCACAGCAAATGTTAAGAGCCAGTACACAGGTCACCACTGCTGGGCAGGCCACATGGGACCTGTCTTTGCAGTGGGGATAACTGAGGTGGCAGGGGCTCCCAGCTGGATGTACAGTCTCCTGCCCCTGGCAGGCTCTATTTAGAGAAGCAGAGTGCCACGGCCTGCAGCTGACAGCAATGGTTAAACCATGGAAAGTGTTCCACTTCAATCAACTGCATGAATCCCACCTGACTTGGGTGCATCCTCCTGCTTGATTTTCCCTGCCAGAAAGATGATTTACAATGTGTAAAATGTCATAAATTATATTCTAGTTATATTTTCAACAAGTATAACTACTGTGCTTTTTATTACTATTCTGCTTTAATGATACACCATTAAAGGTCACTGATAAATGCAGCTGTGTTGAGATTTTTGAGATCTGTTTTTGCAAGTCAGAGATGCCAAAAATAATAAAAAGTTTCAATGAAAAATACATCTGATCAAAGACAGAAAGCCTTAAAATCAAGCAAACACAAAAACAACCCTACTTGGCCTTTTGAGAGAGTAGACAGAAGGTTTATTACAGTCTAAGAAGTGTTCCTTCCTGCTGGGGACATTAGCTGACACTTAATCTTTACAAATAACATATGTGACATATTTAAAATCAGACGTGCTGAGCCACAACCCGATGTCAGAGAAACGGTGGCTTCCTGGCCTCTCACACCGTCAAGGACCACCTCCAGGGAGTGAGATAGAGACTCGGCCCATTGCAGTGGCTGAGTGGGCAAGCCCCATTCCCCACGGGCAGCCCTCTGGCTCCAGAGGAGGCGGTCACAGGCAGCTATTTTGAGCCACAGGACTGCTGTGGCAGCCTGGGATCCTGGGACTGGATGATCTTCAGGCCTACAAACCACTCTGTGGGGTCGGGGGAAGGGAGGCTGACATTTCCTCCGGTTATAAAAACTACTTAAATCAGCTATTCAGTTAACAGGATCTAATTTAAAGACCTTTCCATGTGTCTGCAGAAAATTTGTGGGCTTTTTAATAGGCTCATTCTGCTGGTAAATGTCGATGGGCTTCCGACCATCAAACACACTTACAAGAGGGGAGAAATGATGACCAAAAAAACCCCGTCTGTTACCCAGGAGCCATGCCTCTCTGACTCATCACTGACTCCAGTTCGTCCAGGAAGATCGTGGAGGGGGCGTGATAGCGGGCAAGTTCAAATAATACCTGGGTGGGGGAAAAGCAAGACCAAGTTCAAATTCATAGTCCTCACTCATCATATGCATAAGACAAAGTCCTCAGATGCTCCCAGAGATTAAAAACTTATAGTGACTGTAATAATAAAGCATTCATTCTGCTTTCTGTTATTTCACAGTAACTTTAAAATCATCACCATGATTTTTCCTGATACTACCACCCCAGGGGGTTGAGTGGTCCAATTATTTCCATTTATCACTTGATAAAATTAGAGCCAAAGAGAGTGGGTGGTTAGTTCAAGGTTACTAATCCTAAGTGGGAGAACTGAAGATAAAACTCAGTTTCCAAGCTTCCCCTTGGTTAATGCTGAGGACACCCTGCCAATGGTATGTTCCATGTGGACACAAAGCCTTAGGATTTGTAAAATCATTTCATGGTTTTTCACTTAATCTGTGGGGACAATAGGAAGGTCATTCTCAGAAAGAAAAGGAAAGGATAGGGTTCCAGTCATGGTTAACAGGGCTGAAAATGTTTGCCCCTTTCTGTTCCCTAAACACTCCATAGGGTCCCACATCACCTGCTGCTTGGTACAATCAGGTACGTGAAGGCAATTCTTGATTGAGTAAGATGTGCTATTCCAAGATAAAATGTTATGAACTGAACAAGAACAGGAAAGCAACCAGCAAAAGAACAGACATATAAAAACAAAATAAAGAGCTCCAAAGGGAGATGGGGCGCTGATGAAAACAGTATAAAAATCTAAAGCTTTTTTTTTAAACCCTGAAACGGATCTCTTGAGCACCATATACAATTCTTCACTGGTTGATCGGAGAAAGCAGAGAGATTTAGAAAAGAATAGAGATTCTTTAATAGCCATGGGGGATTTATTCTCTATGTCACTTAGCACTAGCAAAGCACCACAGAACAAACAAGAGGGGAGGGGCTCAGAAAAAGCCGGAGTGTGGCTCTCCTGAGCAGCAGTGCGTCCTCCTCACAGGACTCCCTTTCCTAGAAGGGGACATCCTCACCTTTGCCATCGCTGGGGAAGGGGTACAGCCACAGTCATGTGTCAGTTTTTTCCTTTCAGAGAATCTCAGTCTAATGACATGAGAGAACCAGGGCAAAGCTTGGACGCTTGTGGCAAATGCTTTATTAGATATAGGGGAGCCCACCCAATTAGAAAAAGGTAGGTTTCCTTCCTTGTCACCCAAGGGAAAGTCCCAATACATCCGACACTGGGAATGATTACAACAGCAGCAATCTCCCTAAAGGAAAGCAGAACATTAGAACCGTATGATTTTTAAGGAACTCCCTCAGGTGCAAGGGAACAATCGCCTCAACCAGGCCAACTGCCACCCAGTTGGAAGGAGAAGCACATCGAGAGCCTAAGTCACCATCTTGCTCACGTCACTGTTCTTCCCACTCCCAAAGAATAAATAGAATCCTAGGTAAGTGCTTCTGGAAGCATTAGTCTAAAATTTTCAGAGGTACTTGGAGGAAGTTAAATCATACAGTTGAGGGAGGGGGTGAAAGATGTAAGCACCAACAGGTATATGCATTTGCTAAAGAGATCACTCAACTATTCGATAGTGCTCAACTCCTAAGAGGCATGAACATTAGAACAGGAGGGAGGAACACAGCCCAAAGATTCCCTATAAATAACTCTTTAATTGGAATAGAAAGAGAAACAAATGTCAGGAAAAGCTTCTCTGACTTAGGGGAAGGTCCTAAAGGGCTTTCTTTATCTGAATGCTTCACAGCATGACCAAGATTTTCCAAGTAAGGATCTTTCCAAGATCTCCAAAATAAGGAGAAAATAAAGTTTCCTTTGTTTTTTTGTGGAGTTTCTTTCTTTCTCTCTTTTTTCTTTTCTTTTCTTTTTTTTTTTTTGGGGGGGGGGAGGGGGTTACTGAGGACTGACCATAAGGGTGCTTTACCACTTAGACATCCCCAACCCTTTTAATTTGGTATTTTGAGACAGGGTCTCACTAAATTGCTGAGGCTGGCCTTGAACTTGTGATCCTTCTCTCTCGGTCTCTCAAATCACTGAGATTACAGCGTGTAAACACCATACCCATCAGGATAAAATAATTTATAAAAAGAAAAAAGATAGATCCTTCAAGGTTGGCAGAGGTTACCTACTTGTTCTTGAGTTATTTTTTCAAATAGTCAAGTAAAAATGCCTTTCATTAAAAAAAAAAGAATATATTCTAAGCCTACAAAAGATGCTCAAGTTAATTTCAAAACAGAATGTACATACAAGCCTATTGAAATGCACATTCAATCACTAAAATATATTTCATTCAGATTGACAAAGATTTTTTTTAAAGTTTTGATACTACACAATGTTGGGCAGAGTGTGGGGAAGCAAACACACACACACAAACCATTGATGGGCCTGTAAGTTATGACAATCCCATTGGCAAATAATTTAGCAATCAGTGATGCTCATTCCCTCTAACCTGGCAACTCTACTTTGAAGAAATTGCCCTCTGTACTACATATGCACAGACAGGTGAGTATAGAAGACTGTCCTCCTAGCTCTGTTCATAATCGCAGGAGACTGGAAGCAACCTAAATGCCCATCAATAAAAGATAGGTTAAATATACTTGGTACATCCATGCAATGAAGCAGCATGTAGACATATGAAAGAATGTGTTTTCAATATAGTAGTCTAGAACAATATCCAAGTTACAAAGTATGGGGGTTAGCAAGGTGCAGAAGGGAATGTATAATGTATTCTTACATGTATTTAAAAAGAAAGAAAAATTTACAATAATGTTAATGAAAGTAGATAATGAAAGCATGTTCTGGAAGTCTAAACTGCATCTGTTAATAATGGATACCTCAAGGGAGAGGATTCAGGAGTCTGTTGACCCTTTTTTATTTTTTTTAACTAAAAATTAGTTACATTTAAATATTTGGTAAAGGAGTATGAGGTGGGGAGGACTCAGTTCTTCTAATAAAACAATACTGAAGCCGAAGCAAACTTTAGTTAAATAAAATGTTCACAAAAAATGGAGAGTTCTAATTAATTGACTTTTCTAACCATCCAACATTAAATAAGAAACTCCATTTAGCTTCAAACACTGTTAAGAATATTCATAAAATATCAAAATTAATACTTTTGCCTAGGCAAGTCTTTTCTGGAAAGTACTGTTAATCTTTCTTTGAGCATTTGACAATGTCTTGTGCCTATGGCTGTAAACACTAATTTTTATGACAGGAGATGAACCTAAGTTGATTCTGGGGTACATCTTTCAAGGGTTTTGTTGTTACTCAGAATACATAAATGAAATACCCCCCAAAAAACCTCAGACTAACAAGGATTACAGGTAGTTGAATTTCAGCCAATTAAAATCCAGTGAACCAGAATTCCATGGAAATTGCAAATGTAGGAGCAGATAAATACCAGCACCGTTTTTGGACCTGGTACTAAGTTAGACTTAAGGTAAAGATCCAAGTAGAAGACGTCAATGAATGTTTTCACAAGTTACAACCCTGAAAGTGATAAGAATGTATAGAAACATACACATTTGAAACAACTTGAAAATAACATCAAAATAATAAATAATAGGTTATGTTAGGTAAATCAATTCTTTTAAAATATTCCATTATAACTTTCAAGTAGACCATAATGTTTTGGAAATGAGTCATTTCAAGGGAACGTAATTTCAGAGTAATATTTTAGGGTAATTTCTTTTCAGAAAATACATAATACTTTATATTCACTTAGTATTGATTACTTATCAGTGTTCTACAAAAGGCAATAGTTTAACAGAATTTCTGGAAAGAATCCATTTTACATTGAGGCATAAATCACAAACATAAGTTTTCTTAAGATGGTTGGAAGACACAGTAAATTTTTATAATGTAAAATGTGTCCAAGACTAAGAATGAAACATTGTAAAGATTCAAACAACCCTTTAGGAAGGAATAAGCCCTCCGGCTGTGAGCACTGTGAAGGAAGTTTGCTCAGAGCATCTGAAAGAATAATTAAGTTTTAAGTCTCCTGATTCTTCTATAGAGTCCTTGGCACAGGGAACCAGCATACAGTGGTAGCTTCTGAGTAAATGTTGACTGAAACTACTGCACGTACTTAATAATGAATGCTTCTACAAGAGGCCACTTCAGAGACAATATTTTCCCCAGATTTCATTCCTAAGTTGCATGAATCAAAAGAAGACTGTTGGTAAAATTTCAAAAGAAAGGAGATCATGTTTTCTGATGGGAGCATGATTTATAACCACATATAATAGTCAATCCATATCTCTAGCTTTTGGTAATCAAGACCTAGGACAAAAGCTAACAAAGGTATCACTTAAAAACAAGTAAGTGCTAACATCATTTTGTTTCCTCTGTATTCTTTTTAAAAGATACCAAATTAAGGATTCCTACCCGAACGAGTTTTTCGGAATCCCCTCTCCATTTGCTGACAATGGTAGATGCAGAAATGTTGAAGAAGGTTGTTTTGCATTCAGTGGCCACAGCTTTGGCCAGTAAAGTCTTTCCTGTACCTAGAGACACATGGGGATAAACATGATCCCTGTGCTTAAACTCCATTTCCCGGCTGACAGACAGAAGTCAGTCTCATGCTGGAAGGAGAAGGGGTCGCTCAGCTCTCATCTGCCCCCTCCTCAAGCGGACACAGTGGCAACTCATCCACTGCACATGAAAATGAAAAGTTGTGTTTACCTGGAGGGCCGTAGAGCAGTAGTCCTTTCCAGGGAGAAAGAATTCCTGTAAACAGCTGTGGATACTGTGGGAAAAAGGAACAAGGAACAGTGATAAGGTTTGGTACCAATGCATCAGTCTGTGGCGGCTTAGCATGGAGAGCCGGTACTACTAGAGCAAAACACAGCCCAACTCTACAATTCAGGGCTTCCACAGAGTATTTGGCAATTTTTTTTCCACTATTTTAAAAAAACTTGTTCTTTTTAGATATACATGACAATAGAACATATTTTGGCATATTATACATACATGGAATATAACTTATTCTGACTAGGATCCCATTCTCGTGGTTGAGCATGATGTAGAGTTACGCTGGTCATGTATCCATGTGTGGTATTTAGCAGGCTTTTGAATGTTGTAAAGCAAGTACAAACTAGAAGATAAACAATAGAACTGCAGGGCACTGTGGTGCAGTCCTGTAATCCCAACAGCTCAGGAAGCTGAGGCAGGAGGATCACAAGCTCAAGGCCAGTTTCAGCAATTTAGCAAAGCCCTAAGCAACTTAGCAAGACCCGGTCTCAAAAGAAAAAAAAAAAAAAAAAAAGGCTGAGATGTGGATCAATGGTTAAGTGCCCCTGGATTCAAGCCCTGGTACAAAAAAAAAACAAAACCAAAAACAAACAAAAAGAACAATAGAATACATAAATGAAGGTGTATGTAAGTGAAGCACAAAGCTCTGGTGAAGCCTGTTTTAGGGGTGGGAGTGAGGAGCAACCAGGTGTGGTGGCACTCTCCTGTGATCCTAACTACTCGGGAGGCTGAAGCAGGAGGATCAGCCTAAACAACTTGATGACACTCTATCTCAAAATAATTTAAAAAAAAAAAACAGGGTGTAGCTCAGTAGTAGAGCGCTTGCCTAGCATGTGTGAGACCCTGGGTTCCACTCCAGCTCCACATAAATTAAATAAATAAATAAGGATCATTCAGTGACAAACACATTGGAAGGCACTGACTACAGAAGGGTGTGCATGGACCTCAGTAAAGTCTCTTCCCTTAGTTCAAATTCAAATAATCTGGGCAGTGGGAAGGATGTGTAGAGAACAAAGGAAAGGAAGAATAGAAGCCAAGGGCTGGGCTTGTGGCTCAGTGGTAGAGCGCTTGCCTCGCACAAGCGAGGCCCTGGGTTCAATCCTCAGCACTGCATAGAAATAGATTTAAACAATAAAGGTATTGCATCCATCTACAACCAAAAACAATTAAAAAATCTCAGTTGGCCCTTTTAAAAAATAATAATAACAGTGAAATTATAGCTTGCTCTTAATTTCCTGCTAATGCTGATACCAAATCTGAATAGCATCACATGCCAAGTTTGAAATGCCATGACGATAACACAGTTAAAGAATCTCAATGAGATGGGCCATCCTTTCTAAAAGTGTTGTGCTACGTTTCTACACGCAAATTTCTATTAATTCCCAACACCAGGGTATTTCTTACTTCCATATTTGAGTAGAGGAAGAAAGACGGGGGAAGAAAAATCAATTTATTGGTTTTGCCTTCTCACAATAAAAGCATCCAAAAAACAAGGACTCCATGGGCTCACTGGTAAGAATGAGTAGGTTATTTAATAAAATAACCCTGACTGCAGAAGATTATAGAAAATGGCCACAAACTGTTTACAGCTCCTACCATGAAGAGACAGAACTGTTTCTCCACCCCTGGAACCTGGGCCTGGCCTTGTGATTTGGGCCAATGGGACATCAGCAAATAAAATAAAAGACTTAAAAATATATGAATAGCAAATAAGCAATATAAGAAGAGACCCGAAAAATGCTAAGGACGTAGAACTTACCCTTCTTGCCTCTTTCTGGGGGCCCTCTGTGAACAGGACTGGATTCCCCCACTTAAGGACAGAGGCCTCAACTGTCCCCCTTATCCCAATTTTTCCAGTCTCTCCAACCTTTCCAGCCATGCTGGCTGATGCCCTGGACGTGTGATTGAGCTGGGTCAGTCCACCATGCGGAGAAGAGATGAGCTGGCCCAGCTGAATCTCGCCCAAACTGTCTACCCGCAGAATTACAGACAATAAAGTTAGTGTTTTAAGGCACTAAGTTGCGAATCAGTCTGTTATACAGCAGAAAACATGAGATTCACTGACTTCCTCACCATCCCATTTGGAGAGAACTGTTTTTCTATTCTTCTACCTGTTTCATGAGCCATGCAGAAATTTGTCAGGAATAAGTAATGAGCACAGCTTGCTGGCCCTGCTGGCTCCTGTCTGGAAAGGTACTGTCTACTCTTCACATTTGGCCCAAGCGATGGTAAGGGAGCATCTACAGAAACCAAGGGAGAGGCCCTCTTCTATGGGAGCTATCTCTGCCATATTAGGTTTCTTTTTAGAGAGGAAGGCTCATTTGAGCTAACGTATAGTGACTAACAAATCAAATTTACATGACAGAGTCCTAGATCTTCAATGACCACATCAAGGAGACACCTGCCTGGAACCAATATGAGACATGATTTTAAAGTGTCCAGAATGGACTAGGCCTGATGCTCTCGTGTTGACAAAGCATTGTGACACAGGCAAAAAGTTAACTTGTGGACAGAAAATCAGCCTGCCCTGCCCTTCCTGACATGTGTGACACACAGCTTGTCTGATGGATAATGAGCAGAAATAATCCCCAAACCCCACCCCACCACTGCCATCCTTACCCTTATAGGATACACAACAGCTTCTTTCACTAACTGCTTGGCTGAATCCAGTCCAATAATGTCATCCCACTTTATGTTTGGATTATGGAGATAAATGTCCTGCAATGCACATTTGATCATTTTGTTAAAACTAATTTTTTCCTCCACAGCTGTAATAAACATGGGAGCAGACTAGTTGACCTACAATAGAATATAAAGTGCTGGTGATAAAAACTTTTCATATTAGATATATGTATATGTATACATTGTAATTCTGGGTTATTTACTAAAGGGATACCATGAAAATATTCAATGATGTTTTTTTTCCCTGAAGAAGACATTGATGCTATAATATGACTCTTTTAAGAAGGAAAAAATATCTCCTAGCAATGGACTCTACCTGTCTTCAGTCAATAACAAACCATGCTGATTTATGATCATAATCAAAGAAGTTACAGACTATGCCTTCAAATTACACTAGTTTTTATAGCAAAACCTAGTTCCTTACCGGCACCTGGCTTCTCTCTTGCTCTTTGATCTGGCAAACACTTTCTTAATTTGTTGCATAAAAGAGATAATGCTCCTCTGAAACCAATTTCTCTTTTTTCCCTAGTGATCACTCCCTACTTTCAGCAGGAGCAATTGCTTCTGCAAAATTCAAGGAAGCCGACAACAGAGCAAAAGCAGTTTTCCCTCTTACAGGAGAGCCCTGTAGCAACCATCTAGGGTAATCAATTAAGGTAGCTTTTACTGATAACTAATTTACAGTTTTCAAACTCCAATTTTACAAGACGCCTCAGAACAGTCACTCAGGGGCCTTTCTGTGTAGGAGCTATTTCAGGCAAACAATGTCTAGAGTGTTAACATTAAAAAAAAAAAAAGCCTCCTTCCAAAGTCATTCCGAGTGACTACAGAATGAATCTGGAAACTATCAGTTTATTTATTTAATTTCTAATAAGTAATATGAGCAGTTTTTTAAAAGTACATTTTTAAATGCCAGTGAGATGTCAGGGCCCTACCCCTTTCCCCTCCTCCACCAAGTGCCCCAAACCACAGCAGTGCCTCTTTTATGAGGGAAACTATTTATAGAAGTGATTTGGGTCATGTGTAATGTGCATGATCCATTCCTGGATGGGACGACAAAGAAAGGACTCAGTCTTCCAAAATCTTGGGAGAGCCTACCCTGTCTTTAGAGCCTAGTTGTGCAGGCAAGCCTACCAGCCCCGCATTCTTGTTTCTGCGGGAAATCTTCCCACGTGCTGAGGCTTCATCTAGCTTGGTATTCAAGGCATCCATTGATAATAGTATTTCTTGTCCTCTTCTAAACTGACACTGGGTTTTGCAAAGTAGTGTTTAATTTCCCAACCCAAGTTCCTCTTTGTGTCATTCTGAACTTATCAGTTCAAACTGAACAGGTCTCATTAGGTGGTAATCACTCCATTAGCAGAAGTATTCAAGCAGGAGCTGAATGGCCACCTCCCTTGGTTCCGTGGAGAGAATTCCACACAAAATCCTTGCAGGTCACTTAATATCTGTAGCTCTGGCTTCAGTCTTGTTATTCTTTTGCAAAAATGGTAATGAGACTATTGATTTTTTTTTTTTTTGGGGGGTACTGGGGATTGAACTTGGGCACTAGACCACTGAGCCACATCCCCAGCCCTATTCTGTATTTTATTTAGAGACAAAGTCTCACTGAGTTGCTTAGTGCCTCACTTTTACTGAGGCTGACTTTGAACTTTGGATCCTCCTGCCTCAGCCTCCCGAGCCATAGGGATTACAGGCGTGTGCCACCCAGTCCGTCCAGACTATTGATTTTTGTGAATCTAAAACATACTTTGCTCTGCTTTCTTGTGCATCCCTACAATCTGGCCCAATCCCTCACACCCCTCCCCCGCCACATTGGTAAAAACGTCCCAGCTGGTCTCCCCTTTCAATGGCTTTGCCATCCTTTCACCTCTCTACCACTAGAACAAGTTATCCACAAGCACATTTGATGACCATGGGGTTCCCCCCTGGGGAACACCGGTCAAAAGTTCCTTGTTTCTAGAAGCCAATTCCCAGCCCTGGTACTGCTTGGGTGCCCTGCCTCAGGAACCCTGGCTCTCCAACCCCATTTCCTTCCACTCCCTGCTTCTTACTTGAATTCAGAAACCTGCACAAGTGGCACCACTTCACACAGTTGTGCTTTTATCCCAGTGCCCCCGCCCCCACTCTTCCTCTCCTTTGCTTTGGGCTTTTTCCTAGCATCTTCTTTCTCCACAATACCCGTTCTTCACACTCAAAGCACACTTGCCCACGTGACCAGAAACTCTTGCAGGCAAGGGCTGTGTCTGACTTGTCCACCTTTGTGTTTCCAGACACAGAACATGCCTGATACATCTCAAGCATCTCCCTGAACCTGCCTTCGTTTCAGTCTTCAATTAAAAACAAGATCAGTGTAAACTGAAAAAGAACCTATAATTAGGAATCCATTTTGATCCCAGGAAACTCACCCAAAGTCACACAGCTAGAAAGAAAAGGATCTAGAAATCAAGGTCAAAGACCTATGTCATTAGCCATGAAGCTTCACTGCCTTTATTTAAGATTGTGGGGCATGAGCTCGAGAAGTCTGAAGTCTAGGTGGTAAAAATCTTTCCTACTAATCTGTTTTTCATGGAGATTTCCAATTATGAGCTCATCAGACTCCCAATCTCTATTTGTTTGACTTTTTAAACAAAATGCAGATACGTTCTTTCCTTCTCTGAGAGGCTTCTTTCCTTGACTCTGGGCCCTGCTGTAAAACCTTTCACCTGTCCCTTCTTTCTCAGTCTTTTTGTCTTTTGGTTTTCTTGGCCTCTACACTGAGATAGTGGGCTTTTTATATTGTAATTTTATGATTCTATAATTTATTTATCATGCATTATTGTGCCTCTAAACAATATGAGTGCCTTCGCAAGTGGGGGCACTTTATAAATAAATGATCATATTTATTGTTATTAATAAAAGAAGCAGCCCGCAATACTCCAGGAGCCCCGATCTGCCTCGGTAAATTTGTGAATTGAACAGCAGAGCTTACCCGGCTCACCACCGCTGCCAATTCTCGCATCTCACTGTTCATGCCAATAAATGCACTCAGAGGTTTCAGCAATCGTTCCTGATGAGAGGAACAGAAAGGCTCACGTTACAATAGTGCTTCATAATTTAGGAAGAAAAACAGGATCTTGGTGAAACAAATGGCGACAGGCTGCTGTGACCTCCGACTGGATGACAAGCTTTCAGGGTACTCACTCCCAGTGCTGACGACCCTTCCAGGGTTGAGCTGGATTGGGGCAGTTTGAGAGCTGGATGGCACACGTTGGCCACTTACTGAGGGGTCCGGGTTACAGTCGAAGGTGTTCAAGGCAACTTCACCAGTTGCTCCTCTGATGGCGTCTGTGAGCAGCCCTCGGAAGTCGATGACCGGGCCCTGGAAGGGAGTGACGGTTATTTCCGCATGAATACGTGCGCGAAGATGATCTGCTGTGGGTCAGTCTCAGTAAAACAAACCACATCTACATCTCCTGTTATGTAGGGCAAGCACAACGGCAGGCTTTAAAAACACCTGCGTTGATACAGAAAACCATGACGCCTTCCAGTCGGGGCACTCTGAAGAAACTGTAAATAATTCTTCAGAACAAAGTGGATTTGAATAAAAATTCACCAGCACTTTCCCATTCCTAGCACATGTCTCTGCTTCTTAACGCAACAACGCTCCCTGTTTGGTTTCGTCCTTTTAAAACGTGACAGGGACAGGAAGAACTCACTGGTACGAGAGCAGAGCCACGTCCTGTCTGCTAACTGGATGTGCACGCCTCTCTTGGTAGTGCCTGGTACAAAACATGTGTACAGGACACTGTGAGAGTTGTTTATAACTGTCGAAACACCTCTGCTAGTGGGGAGTGACATCCTGGTTTTGCATTTGTGGAAGCAGGCCAGAGGAGTCAAGGGATTTGCTCAGGGTCATACAGCTAACAAGGGACTTAAGGCCAGGATTCAAACCCACATACCCTCCAAAGCCACCCTGTCTCCTCTAGAGTCAGGCAGGACAAAGCAAGGATGCAAATATTTCCAGTAGCCAACATTTACTGTTATTATGTGATAGGCCCTTTACTAAGTCTCTCCTTTCATTATGATGGACACGACACTTATTGCCTTTTTGCAGAAGAGAGAAGTGAAATTTGGAGAAATTTTTATAGACAACTTGCCCAAAGTTACACAGCAGGGAAACGTGGCAGAGTGAACCCAGCAGGCTCACTGAAGCCCATGCCCTCGAGAACAGCACACCTGTGAAATCCAGTGTGTGGGGGGATCCCGAAGTCAGGGTCCCTCCCATGACAAGGACAGACCCATTAGGCGGCTCAACCCTGGATATACACCCTCATTCGGCCTATGCACATTTAAAATGCCAGGGAGAAAATCATTCACACTTTACCCGGAGAACATTTCTCCTGGAAAGAGAATTTATAGCCAGACGATTTCAAAGGTTAAGTGCTGGGTTAAATAGTCCCTTCCTTGTGACCCAATCAGAAATGTCCATTTATATCAATGTAAGTATTCACAAAAGAAACCAAAGCCACAAAACTGCTAGGCACAAAAGTGACTGAAAACATGACAAAAGCAGAGAGGGTGAAGGACACCTTTCCTTCTGGGGGACATGGACTCAGTGGCTTCATGTCCAGCAATTGCTCAGTTCATTGAGGTCCTTAAAGGAAGTCAGCTCAGGCCAAGGAGGCAGCGCCCCTTGATTTCCAGAGAGATGCTCACTGCCACCTCCATCTCTCTCTCTCTCTCTCTCATTCTCTCTCTCTCTCTCACACACACACACACACACACACGTAGTTTGCCAGAAGAGCTGGCCAGAATAAGGAAACAAATAAGCCCCTTGGAGGTGGGGCAGTTCGCTCCAGACCATTGTTCCACAAAGGTGGTCCCTGTCATCCTCATCCAGTTACCTCACAGCAACCTCTGATCGTAAGGTTTTAACTTCCCTGTTTGACAAAAATACTGCTTATGTTCATTAAAAAAGAAGTGCTCACTTCCTGAGTTCTACTTACTCTTCGTGGGTGGGCATTTTCCTCTGCACTGTCTTTGTGGATTCTTGATATGTTTAAGCCAAAGTCAGCGGTCTCCATGTGAGTATTATGGATGACCTGAAGACAGAGGGACATGGTGAGCAGCCAGCTGAGGGAGTTACTTAAAGTTGCTGGTTATAGTTGCCAGTTCACCCCGCAAAACCAAACGCCAGACACCAGCTCTGTAAATGGGGAGCCACGTTTGTGAACCAACAAACATGTCCTATGTCCTGAGGAAGGCACTACCCCTGGAAGACTTGAGATCACACAGGCCATGAGCTCCAAGCAGCTGTTCCAATGGAGGAAAGAGCTGTTCCTCAACCCATCCCCACTAGCTTGACTGGTCCTTTCTCCTGCACCAGGATATTTGTGGCTGGTGTGACCAAGTCTGGAGATGCAGCAAGATCAACCAGCCTCCTGTGTGACTCACCTGCCCCAGGTCACATCTCCTCCCTCTCAGTCAGACCCCAGTGGCCACAACCAGAGACCCTCCTTGATGGTGAGGGATTCCTTTTCACCAACTGGGTCTTGTGATTATTCCTTTCTATCGGAGGAATCTTCCAGCCAAGAATCTTTTACATTAATTCTTTGCCATTCCATTCTCGATTTTTATTGTTCCTCTTTCTTTGAAAGCCTAGAAAGTTTTCTCCTAGTTAAGAAGGTTCTGGACATGGATCTCCTGAGTCAGGAGGCATTGATTTCCCACCTGTGGGGTTCTCTCCTCTTACTGCCCTTTCCTCCTCTAGAAAGTTCAGTGTGGAGGTCTGGGGTAAGGACAAACCATGGTTCTTTGGAGAAGCCTACCAGGAGATTCTGAGATCCGATCACACCTGAGACTATCCCTGGCCTCCACTTAAGAAACCCAGGATATACTTGGGGACACTGAAGACTTCTTACTTGCAGTTACCTCAGCTGGGCTAAGGGAGCTGTCCAACAGCCAGGCCCTACCTGCCGAGGCCCCTCATCCTGCACTCAGTCTAGGGGAAGTACGGGGGCAGGAAGGAGTCCTCCTGCTCAAATTAAGGAAAACTGAGCAATCTACACATTTGTCCCTGATTTTAATGCAGCATACTTTCATAAAACTTTCAGAAAATTCCACAATTCAACTAAATCATATAGCAATTTTTAAAAGAGAGGGTCCTCAAAAATTAAATAAATATGACCTTTTTTCTTGGGGTTGTTCCTCAACCAAGTGTAATACTACCAACATCCAGCAAAGTCCTCCTCACCTGTTTTGGTTGCTCCTTGCTGAGAGATTTCTTTTCCCCCATTTTCCCTGCTGTGGTTTTGGATCGTGGCCTCTGTTGATTGATCTTGGGAAGATTTTGACAACTGTCACTCATCACCCTAAGGAAGGAGGAGAGAGATTATCCTAACCACTTCACTTGAGGTAAATAAACTACTTGTATAGCATACGTAAAGAAAGTCTCGAGAGATGTACAAATTTACCACAATAGGGCCTTTCTATCTGCTCCACCTTCCCAACTGGTCCCTGACTCCCTCCAGGCTATTCAGTGGACTCTGCCAAAATCAGGCTAGAGGGTCCCAGAGACCCTCTCAGAGACCCCAACTCACCCTCTTCATTTGTCCTTCACACCACAGCATCCGCACTTTGGCAGATGGCTTTAGTTCTCAGGAACATATTGTTTCACAAGAACCCCTCTTTGTTTCTTCCTACTTTCTTAAGAGCATCAGACCCAGGAAAATGTGTAGGAGAAAGGAGTTCTCCTACTCAAATTAGGAAACATCAGAAAAATCTAGGAATTTGTCTGTGGTTTTAATTCAGCACACTGAATATACCTTGCCTGCTTAGAATATCTCTGAGCATGTTGTGTGCAACAAACATCAAGAGAGGCTTGTGGGAGGAGTGAAACTCTCCCATATCTGTTGTCACAGATAATTCACATTTGCAGAACAATTTTTCATCAACTACTATTTACTTCAGGCAAAACAAATCAAAGGAGCTGGAATTGATGGAAGTCATAATAGTAGGTAACTCTGGTACAGATGGGCAGTATTGACTGGGAAGGGGCAAAGGGAGCCTGCTGGTGGCCTGCTTGTGTTGGTTACAGGAGCATATGCATTTGAATATATTTACGTCATACATCACCACAAGGGCAATCCACATCTTCACGGTTAGGCAAACTAGAATTCAACATTGGAATGTCTGTATTTTGTAGTAGAAGGTGACATCCGAGAGCAGCAGGATCTGCTTGGGGGCCAAAACATGAACTCCCATGTCATAAGCTGTGTTTTTCTCTCACTTCTTTTGTCCCTAGGTATGTGAGACATCTGCAGGAGGTTCACTACAAGTATTTCTCCTATGTTCTAAGTGACCTCAGAGAATTGCTGTTTCAACTCCATTTCTTTGTAAAAAAAGAAAAAGTTTCTCATCACTAGTATAAACTCATAGTCATTTAGCCAGCAAGGAAACCATGTCAACAATACCACCAAGGTCCACACATGGTGGGCCCACTGGATAAGCATCACACTAGGTGGACACTGACCATTCTCATTTTCTTTTTTCATCTAAACTAGGAGTAAGAATGTCTGGTCTTTGGGCTTTTGCTGGGACAAAAATGAAAGAACTATGAGAAGAATACCAAGCATCGTATAAATGTAAACCTTTATTAGTAGGGTTTATTTAAATAAGTGAAGCTATATAAATAGTTAAACTTGCCTCAAAATCCCTGTGGCTGGCAAGGAACGGGGACTCTACTTTTCCACTTTGATTTCTCACTGGACGCAACTTATTCACAAGATTTTCTTCAATATGACTAAAGATGACAGCGCTAAAAAATTCTTCAAATATGGAACCTTATGAAAATTCCCCCTGCTTTAACTTTAGCCACCAGTCCTCGGTGGGCCCAGGGAATCCTGAAGAGAAGGCCCACTTCCCAAGAGAGGGTTGGGTTGCTCTGAGGACCATCCTCCCCAGCCCTCTGTTCAAGTTAAGTATCTCCAGTTGCTCATCAGTCCTGAAGTTACCTGGCTTCCAGATGCCTTCTCATCCTGGTCACCTTCTCTTTGTCCACAGCCCTCAGGCCGGAAAGAGTGATCTACTTTTTTGTCAGTGTATTTCTACTGTCAGACCACATTAGCAGTCACAGCACCTTCCATTGAGGTGGACTCGGGTGTAGTCACCTGCAGCTTATTCAGATTGCTAGGTCTGAATTTGCAATGGAGGTGCTATTTGTGGGGCATCTTTGGTTGGGGTTAAACCTTATTCCATTTAATTTCATCTTGTTACTTGGGGCCCATGCCTCCAATAGTCAAGACCTTTTGGAATTCCAATTCTGTCATCTATCACATTAGATAACTTTCCTCCCTTGAGTGTTCAGCAAGGGTGGGAGCTTGCTCTCCGCTGTGACAGGCAAGATTAGCAAAAGACACTTTGATTTGCGGGTAGCCAGTCTCATGACACCAACAGTCACTTAGTAACTGCCTGTGAGCAAAAAATCATGCCCAGAAACACCATTCTTTTCTCTCCTGACTATCCAACCTCCATGCTTGCCGCGTGCAGACATGTACTCATAAAGAACAGAGGAAACCCTACACTGTCCCACATGTCACCACACTCCATCCCTGTAGGGAAACAAAGCCCTTCAAAAACACTTGTTCACAGAATGTCCACCTGGCAAAGAAGACTGAGGACATTCCAGGCATGAACATGTGGCTGAAAAAGAATGAGAATCCATGCATTTGAAAGCTGGCCTCTTAGAATGCTCCTCAGTGTTTCTCCTTGCAAGCAGCTTCATTTAATACTAAATCTGACTGGTGGTACAGAAACTACAAATAAAGAAATAACCCTTGTGTCAAAATAATAAAGCCATGGTGGCATAAGCCTGTAATCCCAGTGGCCTGAGGCAGGAGGATTGCAAATTCGTAGCCAACCTTAGCAAAAGCGAGGTGCTAAGCAACTCAGTGAGACCCTGTCTCTAAACAAAATACAAAATAGGGCTGGGGATGTGGCTCAGTGGTCAAGTGCCCCTGAGTTCAATCCCCAGTACCCCCCAAAATAATAATAATAATAATAATAATAATAATAATAATAATAAAGTCCTAAAGAATAGCCCGTGGTAGCCTCGGGCAGAGTGCCATCATAAGTACCATCCTGAAAGACACCTGGGCTCCACCACCTTTACTGTAAGTGACACCAGGCAGCCCTGTGAGGTATCCCAGTCCCTCCCTTCTCAGGCTGCAGACAGGGATCTGGATCCACAACAGCAGGGAACTTAGTGGTGGCATCCAGAATTTATGCCTCATGAGACATAATAAGTTGCTTTGATGTCAATCTCAGTTTTCTTTTTTTAAATCACATTCCAAGATTTTTAAAAATGTTCTTCTCTGCCTGAATGGTCATTTGGCTCTGACAGGAACCTCTTTTTCACCTGCCTCTGAAGATTCAGCTTTATTACAATAACAAAAATCCATAGCCACTGCTGCCCCAAAGTTGGCCATCCATGTGCAACAGCACCCTGGCACCCCTGGGCATTTCTGAGAGGGCCATGACAATGCCGGGTAGGGGTGTTGAAAGTGGGAAGGGAGGAACGGAAGGCAGCTCACGGCCGCACCACCAACGCTGCCTAGGAAGGGAGAGATGGGCAGGACACTGTTTCAGTCAGCTTTTTCACTGCTGTGACTTAAGGACACAACCAGAACAACTGTAGAGGAGGGAAAGTTTACTTAAGGGCTCATGGTTTTAGAGGTCTCAGTCCATTGACAGCAGGCTCCATTCCTCGGGGCTCCAGGGGAGGCTGTAGGAGGAAGAGTGTGGCGGAGGGAAGCAGTTCCCATGACGATCAGAAAGCAGAAGAGGCTCCGCTCTCAGGATATAAAATATATACCCCACAGCCACAACCCCAGTGAACCACTTCCTCCAGCCACACCCCACCTGCCTCCAGTCACCACTCAGTTAATTCCATCAGGGATCAATTCACTGATTAGGTTAAGGCTGTGACCAATCCTTTCTCCTCTGAACCTTCTTGCATTGTTTCACATGAGCTTTTGGTGGACACCTCACATCCAAACCAAGACAGATACTGAGGCAAGAGTGGGGGACCTTGTGGGAGAATGTGTCTATCCAGAATGGCCAAGAGACAGAGGGGCTCTGGTGAGAAACTCCTAGTCCCACATGAGATTTAGGTGTGAGAGGCTGGGGAAAGGCATGTAAGATGTGTGTGGGAAACGGAGGGAACAGGAGGGCAGGTGCGGTCCACCGAGATAGCTCTGGGGAGGTAGAACCATCAGGCTAACGCCCGGATTACTGATTATTTTTAGTAATCCAGGAGTGCACAGAGAAATTACAGATCCTGTTTAGAAAGGTAAAATAAATTGGACCATGTGCTGCACACATGTAATCCTAGCAACTCAGTAGACTGAGGCAGGAGGATCACAAGTTCCAGGCCAGTCTTAGCAAATTAGTGAGACCCAGTCTCAAAATAAAAAGTAGAAAGGGACTGGGAATCTAGCTTATTTATAAAGTGCCCTTGGGTGCAATCCCCAGGACAAAATAAATAAGTAAAAATAAAAATGGAAAATAGTATTCTTTGGGTGCTCTATGAGCCAGGAACTCAGTATGGGACAGAAACTTGTTCCATGCTTGTAAAAAGGACAGCCAGGAACTGGGCCTGGGTCTTTTAACCTTTGAGGTTCACACTTCACATGCTACATGGCCTAGAAAGACAGCATCACTCAATGCAATTATTTGCAGTTAAACTGGACAAAACACAGACATTGGTCCAAGTCCTGGACAGTTGTAAGTTGAGGGGATTCCATGGCTGGGCCCACTAAAGTCACATAACCACAGTTTGGTATTGCTGGTCATGGGTCACAAAGGGGCGTTAGAGATTCTTCTAGAAAGATGCCACAAACTTCCAGAGTTGAGTTGATCAAGATGAATTATTGTTCACTTTACCTTCTGTTCTTCCCTCCACTTCTTGGTGGTAAATTATTTTCTTCTGTGGCAGGACAAATATTGGGAGAAAAGGAAAGAATTTAATCTTAAGAGAATTTAATCTTAATCTTAAGTATTTTTTGGCATGTTTCTCCCTTTACATTGTTCTAAAAGTTTGTGCTATAATCTTGTGGACAAGATACTCATTCTGATCTAGCTAGAAGTGAAGTTGCCAGGGAGAGTTCCCCAACATCTCCCCCAAGTCCTCAGACAGGAAACATGGGGAGACCACGTGCCCAGAGGCAACTCCAATTCAGACTGGCTTGACTATTGCCATTTCATTGAATTTTCATGAACCTGATACCATGTTGCTAGGGTGCAGAGGAACCCCACATAGATTATGTGAGTCTGGTAAGAAACACATACGAATTATACTCTGCAAGTTTACCTTAAAATAAAGACCTCGTATGCAAGACCGTAGAAGAATGTGCGGACCAAGATGAGAGCCAGTCATCTAGAAATCAGATCAGGTAGGTAACAGTGCTAGCTGCCCCATGCTTAGGAGGCAAGTCTTCCTCAAGGTCCATACCTACCAAACAGTCAAGAAAGCCAAGCCCTGAACCCTGGATTGGAAGGAAGCTCAGATAAAATACCTCTCAGACCCCTTCCAGCTCTGGGTCTCAGCCTCGGCTACTTTTAATTGATGTTCCTCTCGGTTTCCTGGTCCCTACATGAAATGTTAAAGTCTGTGGCTTAACAAGTGCCTTGTAAACAGGACAATGATCTCTCTTGGTTTATAATTACTTCCCCCACTTACAGACTTCTAAGTCAATGTTACTACAAAACCTAGAGCCCTGGTTTTAGATCTCCCCTCCAGCCAGCCTCCTTGAAGGCTAACCTATACTGGGTCTTTGCATTATATTGATCATTATCTGGATTGATGGCTTTCAAAAGCATTTCATTATCTATACATGAGCTATTAGCTTCACCAATACTCATTTTCATGTTATTTTCAAGAGAGATAATAGGTCTTCCTAACAAGAAAAAGTCTTTGTCATTCATCGTCTTCCAAAAGCCCTCTCTGTCTCTGCAGAAATTAATGCTGCCCTTCTAAAAAGCACCTGCGGTACTCTGGGGTTTTACTTTCATTGTCCTAAACATACATTCCTCAAACAAATGCCAACATGACTAAAGGGATGTCAATATCCAGACAATCATGTACAAGTTGTCTGCTCTGGATCTGAGAGAGGAAGAGGCTGCACCTTCTTTCTGGTCTCTTCTTCCAGTGCAGGCTGCAGGGCGCCATCTATCTGAGAATGGGGTGATGAAAACTTATTTCTAGAAAATAGTCATGTACCTGCATCTGATGCCTTTTTAACAATTTTGGGGTATTTCTGGAATTTTACAAAATAATAACTCTCGTATTCCATCAAAATAGTTTCAAGATCAACGTTGTCACAAACTTCAAAGCGTCGTAACCCCAGTTTAGTTTCTTGCTCCAAAGCATTGGCTGCATCAATATATCTGGCAGTTTTATAGAAGAAAAAGAATTAACTCTGGGTATAAAGAACAAAGGAAAATAGGCATTACAAGTCCAAAGAGACTCAATACAAAGAGTAAACCTTAAATAGAACATTAGATGAAAACTAGAGATTTTCCTACAGAGTAAGAACCTTACTTTATGTTTGTGAAGTATATCCAAATATGTCTTTCAAAACAGTCACCTCTGGGAGCTTCATACTTACTCTCAGTGATGTCATCATTGTTCAAAACAATTTAATTTGCTTTAAAGTCAAATAATCAAATCAATTAAATGTCTTATAAATTACCTTTATTCATCTTTAGCCAAAAATGGGTATGTTCCTAAATTTATTACCTGTTTATTCACCAGTATTCATTTTAGGTAACATTTGGAGATTGCTAAAATCCAAATTCAACCCCAAAAGGAAGACTTGCCTCCATTAGGGCAATTCAAAGGTATGCGTCATGAGCCCTGAAGGAAACCCCAAGAATCTGTCAATGAGCATCATTGAAGGAATTCAGTATAAGAAGATGTCATCTGCTTGGAAAGGTTGTTTCTAGTAATTTGAGTTAGTCACATTACGCTAACAGTGCTTCGGTGTGTAAGTAGCTTCGTCACCACTGTTCTGAACTGTCATTTTCGACTTGTTTTGTGGTAAGGCTGTCCAATGTAAGTGGACGGCATGAGAAGCAAGGGTTTTGTCTCAAAATCCTCTGAAAATAGAACGACTCTCCAGGTCTCAATTCTTAGTTGTTAACTTCTTGTTAAAACCAATGCCTTTCTCTCAAAAAGTGTGCACATGTGCAAATACTCATAAATTATTATACAATTTGAGGTCTTATCCAAGCACCTCAGGTTAGAGTTCTTTCTGATTCAAACCTGGGAAGGCATGAGGGGGAAAACTTTATTATTATGCCTTTTTCACTGCACTAGATTGAGGTCAATTAGAAAATTTATTCTTTAAAGAGGTTGCCATGATTATTGCCAATGACCTTTAAATGTATTTCTCTCTCTCAAGCTAATTTTTTTGTAGTAGGAATTGAAGCCAGAGGCGCTTTACCACTGAGCGCTCTTTTAAGTTTTTATTTTGAGACAGTATATCAATGAGTTGCTGTGGGCCTTACTAAGTTGTTGAAGCTGGCCTTCTGCCTCAAACTTCCAAGTTGCTAGAATCACAGGCATACGCTACCATGCCTGGCTCTCAAGTTAATTTCAAAGAATTCACACACCACAGTCAGCCAGTTGACTGGGGAGTTAGTCAGCTTATATACTTACTGATATCTCACCAGGCTTCTTTGCTATGTCTTAATCCCCATTTTACAGGGATTGAAAACAAAATAAGTTTAAAAAACAATTTTGTTTAGTATAAAGTAATACATGTTCATTTAAGAAACAACTAGGAAATACAGATAAGTCAAAAGAAAACTCAACTGCACAGAAATAACTCAACATCTTTCTTTTAAAATGACTAACCACATACAGGCACTTGTAAAGCAATAAATAAGCAAAGGTGGAAGACAGGGACGTGCACTTTAGGTTGCTTGTAGTCCTTTACTGAATCCCATTGCATTCTGAACTATTTCAAGAATTGTGGAGCTTGAACTTAAAATGACTAGAAAAGAGGACTGCAGACCCCATGCTTCCCAGATAGCTGATCAAAGGAACAAAATTGCTTCTGCATGTTTCTAATATATTGTTTGAGCTGGAACCAGGTCTTTTGTAGTGCCACTCGGGTTCTTGGCCAACAGAGTGACAGGACAGCACAGTAGAAAGAGCACTAGTCACTAATGGACAGTAGCAAGCAAGTGAACAGGATGCAAGAGGAAGGCTGTTACATTCCTCAGGCCCCAGAGGATGGACATGTGGGGCTGAAAGGCCAGCATCCACGACCCTCCAGAGTCTACTCTCACTAATTCCCACTCACACATTCAAACGCTGGTCTTAAGTGTTCCGCTCCTGCCGTGCCCCTTCTTCCTCTGCACCTCTGCCCATCACACCTTTCTGTGTATATTCTACATGTCTTTCAAATCCTGCTCACATCACCTCTAACAAGGCTTTCCCAGGTTGATCATTCCTATTCACAATAACCTGTTCTCTTTCCTGAATTCCCAGTACTTCATTAAGGAGAGGTATCTCCTTTCTTATATGCTAACATAGATCCTTTAAAATACCTATAGTCAGGGGCTGGGGAGATAGTTCAGTCGGTAGAGTGCTCGCCTCCCAAGCACAAGTCCCTGGGTTTGTATCCTCAGCACCGCAAAAAAAAAAAAAAAAAAATACCTATAGTCCACTTTTCATCTTGATAATCCTCTCTTTCACCCCTTTCCCTGCAGGTCTCTGGAAAATCATCAACTCTAGTAGAATTCTTATTGATTTGAGAGCAAAGAGCCATCTAGTGGCAAATTGGGGAAATGCATACATTTTAAGTAGTGTACAGTAAATTCTTCTGGCCATAATAAACACTGAAGACGAGTTAGGTATGCTGACTTATTGTTCTTCTTGTTTCTACAGTTCGTCTTTCTGAGACAATTTCTGGAGTGTAAAATACATTGCAATAAAAATCAGGGAATGTCTGTGTAAACATATTTGTCTTGCTTTCTATTCTACCCATCTATATTCTAGTATGTTCCTCAGTGGTTAGTCAGATAACATTTACTGAGCAACTATTAATATTATTCTCATAGTTCTGGGTCCTATCATGATGAGCCTAAGTTTTATATGAGCCAGTTAATCTACAAAGATAGCATTCTCAAAGTGTTCCATAGGAAATTAGTCTCTAAAGATAGTCTCAGAAAAAAAAAAAGTTCCTTGGTCACATTGGTTTGCAGGACCCTAAATACCTATGTTAGCACAAATATTCCCATTGCATATAGAAAATTAGATGGTGTGAGAAGTCCTGAAATAAGGGGACTTGTTTACCTTAGTTTAACCTAATGTTTGTTAAGGTTACCTGAGTATAAAACTAATTTAAATAACGCCTAACAAAATTATTGTTCCCAATATGCTACACACTTCTGGAGTCTTTAGATAGAGCTGATATTCCATTAAAAGGATTGATAAAATGGACCAAATTCACATTTCATATGCTTTAAGTCTGTTGCTAAACCGGGTTGTGTATAAAAATAATAAAATCCAAATCCTGTCTCTTCCATAGTAAAATTAGTAAATACTCATAGGCGCTCACTTTGTGTCAGGCACTATTCTATTCTAAGCATGTCACATATTTAATTCACATTAAACATGTGATCTTGAGGCATTTAACATAAAAGTATTCTGCTGGCCATGGTGACACAGCCTATAATTCCAGTTGCTCAGGAGGCAGAGGCAGGAGGACCACAAGTTCCAGGCCAGCCTGGACAACTGAGAACCTGTCTCAAAATAAAAAAAAATTTGTAAAGGGCTGGGGATGTAGTCAGGGGTGGAGTGCTTAGCTCACGTGTGCGAGGCCAAGGGTTCAATCACCAGCACTACACACAAAACACAAAGTCTGGCTCCTACGTCTATGTGCTTAACCCGGAAAGCTTTTCCTACCTTAAGAAGCCAATACCCCTGCCTTAGAGTAGACATCTGGCACATTCTCATATGCTGCCCTTAGATTTGCTTTCCTTAGGGACTGGTGAATAACTCAGAACAACCCACGGGCCATATCACACTGCTTGACTCATCAATTTCAAGAATATCTTCACATCATAGATGGGGACACAGAAAGGACTGAAATTAGGTCTGTTCTTCTCAGAGTATTGCTTTCTCTCCAGTGCTATGCATGGATACAGAAATTTAGCTGTTGAGCGTCAGTTTATGACCTGCCCACTCATTTCTCTAGTTTAAGACTGTTGGTGATGGGGAAAGAATTGTTATGGTTTGGATGTGAGGTGTCCCCCAAAAGCTCACGTGTGAGACAATGCAAGAAGGTTCAGAGGAGAAATGATTGGTTGTGAGAATCTTAACCCAATCAGCGATTGAATCTCCTGATAAGGATTAACTCAGTGGTAACTGAAGTGTAAGTGTGGCTGGAGGAGGTGGGCATTGGGGCATGGCTTTGGGGTATATATTTATATCTGGCAAGTGGAGACCTCTCTGTTTTCTGAACATCATGTGAGCTGGTTCCCTCTGCCACACTCTTCTGCCATGATATTCAGCCTCGTCTGAGACCCTTTTGGAATGAAACTGACTGTATACGGACTGAGACCTCTGAAACTGAGCCCTTGAATAAACTTTTCCTCCCCTGAAGTTGTTCTGTTTGAATTTTTAGTCAGAGCAGTGAAAAAGCTGACTAAAACAGAATGAACCATTTTCTCAATAAAATTTAAGTCCCAAACATCAGAAAGCAATGTCTGATAAAACTGTGAGCTTCAAAGTAAGTGGGGATGGGGAATGTTTTTGTGTTAAAGACATTGTAGTAATTTCATCACATTTATCAGGGGGGGAAAGTCATTATCAAAACTTTCACATTAAGATCACATTTTGCAATTAAAGAGCTTACAAATTGTCAAACAAGAGAATAAAGTAAATCAACAACAAATTTTGTTCAAGGTGTAGTGTTAAAATCGTTGACCAAAATGCATGCATCGTAAATTTCAGCAAACAAAAACAAAAACAAAACCCCGACTCTTTCAATGACTTAAATAACAAAATGATGCTTCAATACAGTTGCAAAGATTTCATTTTTTTTATTTTAAAAGATTATCATTAAAAAAAAAACTCTTGAAAAAACATGGCCCACGCATATTCTGATTGTTCTGAGATGACCCTGAATCAAAAACAAACCTCCCAATATTTTAAGGAAAGAAAAAATTAAGAAGAGAGTTATTTCATTTCTATGCTATCTTTAAGCCTGCAGGGGAAAGGAGAAGTATTTTGAATACTAAGTAGATCTGTTAATAAAGTTTTCAATGCATAATGAGAAAAAACATGTAGGTAAGTGAGAAAATGAAAGTCTGTCTCACTTTTCCAGTAGGAGGACAAGAAGAGAGAATAAGTGGAGCACAGTGGATTTTTAGGGCAGCAAAATAATTCTGTATGACACTGTAAGTACTGATGCAGGTCACTCTGTATCTGTCAAAACTCAGAACTATACAACAGAGTAAACCCTGATGTAAACTGTGGACTTTGGCTAACGATGTATCAAAATTGACTCATTAACAAATGTACTGTGTCAATTCAAGACATTAATAATAAGAGGGTTGGGGATGTAACTCAGTAGGGGCACCCCTGCCTAGGGATTTGATCCCCAACACAGCAATAATAATAGGGGAGGGGTTGGGGTGCAGCCCAGTGGTAGAGCTTGCCTGGCATGCATGACCCCCAACACCACAAAAAGGTAATAGCAATAATGGGATAGGGGAGATTCAGGGAAGGAGTGGATGTGCGGGGACTTTACATTCTACTCAATTTTTCTATAAATATGAACCTGCTCTTTTAATTGTGTCTGGGAAAGCGGAGGTCAGAGAAAGAGGAATCGTCTCTGTAAATGTTTGTAATGTAACATACCCTTCTTGTGTTAAGTAATGCAAAATCAAAATGAGCAGATTTTTTCGGCGTGCTTCCGTCCTCATCTCGCACTGTGAACAAAGAAGAAAATTTAGATGGGATGGCAAGATCTAAGGTGGCTTTTATAGCAATAAACCCTTGAAGGTAACAGCAACCTATCAAACCAAGTGGCATGACTTAAAGGCTGGAAGCAGTCTGAAGTCTCTAAGGATGTATAAAGTTGTTTTCCACCGTCTTTTCCTTCTTAAAGCTGGCTTTCTGAATTGTAAACTTAAGGGACAATGATTTGAATTAGGATTGCACTTTACCGGTTGAACTTCCTGTCAAGCTAATTGGCCTTTTATTGCTCACAACAGGGAAGAGACAAATACACTCCTGCTATTTGGACCAGGGTAAGGAAAGTGATTATAAAAATAAAACCATGAGCCAGAAATCAGCTGTGACAACCTGCACTTACCAGCCACTATATCTTTAATTCACTCAGTGTCCCACCCAGTCCCTGCACAAATGCAGAGAACTCCAATAAACCATCCAGGGGTGACTGCATGGCTAGATTGCACGCTGAGGATAGCAGAGGCTCATAAGAGGAAAATTCCAGCATAATAAGGTCCTTATCCAACTTATTCAAACTGTAAGCATTTGTACTTTTATTCCCAGTGTTAATATGCTGTGTTTAGTAATCTGGTATCACAAATTCTCCCAAAATGCATCACAAAATACTAAATTCAATGGTACTTTCATTAATTGAAAATAACCAACTTCATCTAAGGAGAACACAGATGAGAACTGGGAAAAAAATGAAAGTCCACAAATTATGTCATGAAATCTATGTACAAACACTCGTGACAGATATCAATATACATATTTCATTGAGAACATCTTAAAGAATAATTTTATAATGAAATTAAACATGCATATAATTATCTAAAAATCAAATAGTACTAATTTTTTTATGTTTAAGGTAGTTTTTATTGTGGTCAAATGCATATAACAAAATTTACCATTTTGGGCTGGGGAGATAGCTCAGTTGGTAGAGTGCTTGCCTCGCAAGCACAAGGCCCTCTGTTCAATCCCCAGCACCGCAAAAAAAAAAAAAAAATGTACCATCTTAACCACTTTAATATACAGTTCAGTGGCATTAATTGTATTCACATAGTTGTACAACCATCCCCACCGTCCATCTCCAGAACTGTTGGGGGCTGCAGACCCCATCCTAGCCTGGCTTTCAGGATTTCAGTGTGGCCCTAATGCCGAGACAGTGGATTGCAACATCAAGGACTTCAGTGCGGAACCTGGCACTAAGCCGGGGCAACCTGGTTTGCAACAAACAGCTGACAAGGACTTCCACACTGGCACTAAGCCGGGGCAACCTGGTTTACAACAAACTGCTAACATTGCTTAAGGAAGTTGCCCCAGCACTAAGCCAGTACCAAAAAGAATTGCTCTGATTGGACGAGGTGACCCATGCCCATCATGAACTCTCTTGATACATTAAATTGAAATCTTGTTCTTCCGTGAAATCTTGTTCTTCTGTGTACCCTCTTTTTACCCCGTTTTATACTACATTGTAATCTTGCTCTCCCCACATCCTCTGTAACCTGATTGGCTCATGATTCATATAAATATGACTGTAACTGCCTTGTAAGATCATCAGAGGATGATCAGAGGAGGAAGAGAGAAGAATAAAGAGCTCTGATGAACAACTGATGTGTCGTGTCTCTCTCTGCGGGCAGAAGGAACGCAACACAGAACCTCTTCATCTTCCCCAACTGACACTCGATCCCATGAGGCTCCACACTCCCCACACCCCAGCGCCTGGCATCCGCCTCTCCACTCTCTGCTTCTATGGATTTGCTTGTTCCGGGACCCTCCTGTAAGTAGACTCACACGGTGTTTGCCTCTTTGTGTCTGGTTTATTTCACTTGGTGTACTGTTCTCAAGGTCCATCCGTGTTGGGCCATATACCAAAATTTTCTTCCTTTTAAGGTTGAAAATAATATACTCCTACAAACCTTGAATGAAAACGAAGTCTTCTGCCCCATTCCATTACCTCACCACTCACTCTCACTCCCTAGAGAGAATGACCTTAATTATTTCAGCTGTTTCTTCTGATATTTAATGCCATACATCTAAATAATGCCACGGTTTTATGATCAACCTATGTAGGCATAAACTATTTACTCCTGTTCAGGTGGAAGAGAATTAACGTGCTTTATACCCTTCTCCTCCTCTCCTCCTCTTATTGTTAAATCAATATTCAACTGATTGTATTATTAGGACCAGGTAAATATTGCTCACTGCTGAGCCAAATATTTCTATGATTATTTTTCATTTCCATACAATGATTCTTTTTGGGGGGGGTGGGAGGCATTGGAGATTAAACTGGGGTACTAAACCTCTGAGCCACATCCCCAGTCCTTCTTTATATTTTATTTAGAGACAAGGCCTCACTGAGTTGCTTTGGGCCTCGATAAGTTGCTGAAACTGACTTTGAACTGGCAATCCTCCTGCCTCAGCCTCCCAAGTCACTGGGATTACAGCTGTGTGCCACCAGTGCTGGTTACAACAATTTTTTTTAATGACTAATTACCTCATTTTTATTGGGTTACTTTCCACATACCTATTACTAGTTACCAAACACCAATGAGTTCTATCACTTTCCCCACTGTTGATTACATCAGATAATGTGTCCATTACCCCCTCAGCCTCACCACGGCTTCCCTCCTGACCTCTGCCCTCCAGCTGAGTTCCTGTATGAGTTTGTTGTAGGGACACAAACCACGGAATTTCCTTTTTAACTTTCTTTAGTTAGATCCCCTAGAAACTTAGTCTTCCCCTTTTCCGCTCACTCCCTTGTTTTAATAGCATACATTCTTTTGAGTAAAAATGGATGGGAAGTAAATGTTGTTGAATATTTGCCTGCCTGAAAGCATCTTCTACTTTCAATCTGATCGTTTGAAAGGGCAGGACAAGGAGCTGGACGCAGTGATGCAGGCCTGTACTACCAGTGACTCGGGAGGCTGAGGAAGGAGGATCACAAGTTCAAAACCAGCCTCAGCAACTTATTGAGGCCCGGAGCAACTATGCAAGACCCTGTCCCAAAATTAAAAGGACTGGGGATGTGGCTCAGTGGTTAAGCACCCCTGGGCTTAATCCCTCAATCTTTGTTAACTAGGGATTAACAAAAACAAACAAAAACTCAAAGTGCATGACATTATCATATTTTTTGACATTATCACATTAGTCAGGGTTCTCTAGAGGAACAGAATCAACAGGAAGTATGATTATAAAAGGGGATTTATTAGATTGGCTTACATGACCAGAAGTTGGATAGTCCACAATGGCCGTCTACAGCTGGTGAGCTGGAAGGACAAGTAGCGGCACAGTCCAGGAGGCAGAAGCCCCAGAATAAGAGGGATCAACAGTGCTACCCTAGTCTGAGACCAAGGCTTCTGGAAACTACCTGGAGAATCAGTGGCAGAGCCCACTTTGGAAGAGTGAAGAAGGGAGAGTCCAATATCCTCAGACGATTAAAGCAGCGATCAAGAACCTGGTCAAGAAGAGCCGAGCTTGCATCTGCCTCTGCTTCCTTGTTCTTCCAACTTTTAGTCCATCCTATTGGACGGAATAGGGAGGGGCTCCACTTCAGTTCACTATCCCACATTCCAATCATTCCTAGGCTCACCCTCATCGACATGCCCAGAAGCCTCTTAATCATTGGCATCTCTTAATCCAATCAAGTTGACAATTCAAATTAACCATTACAGGCTCTTTTTCCATTTACTATGTTGGCCATCATCAAGCTAGTTATTTCCACATTTTCATTCTTGGAAAATTTTGTTTTATTATTTGCTTAAAAAATTACTTATGTTCTATTTTTAAGAACTCCTATTAACTGAATAAAGACATGTTCTGGACTGATCTTTTAATATTCTTTTTTCTTACAGTGTTCAATTTCTCTCTCTCTCTCTCTCTCTCTCTCTCTTCATATTTGTTAGGCAATTTCCTTGACCTTGTCTTTGAAACATTCTATATAATTTATTTAGAGAATATTTTTAATTTCTAGGAACTTGTTCTTATTCTGATTGTTCCTTTTTTATAGCATCCTGCTTTGTTTTTGTTTTTGTTTTGGATATGCTATTATTTTATGATTTAAAATCATAAAAAAGAGGTTCAGTCATGTTTAATTATTACTGTTTAAGCAAGTTAACAGGGGATTGGGGATATAACTCAGTTCATAGAGTGCACACAAGACTCTGGGTTCAATCCCCAGCACTGAAAAAAAAAGATATCTTCATAAAATAAGTTACTATTTTGCCTGCTTCCTTGTGAGATTGTAAAATATATATTTGTTCTTCATCCCAGCTTCTTGCCATATAGCTCTTAAAATCCTTGGAATTTCCAAAGTGACAGGCTCTCTTTGTAGCTAATGAGAGGACTAGCAGCCCATAGGTAGCTTCACCAAGGCAGGATTAGAGGGTTGGGACTTTCAGCCCAACCCTTCCCCAACCTCTGGGGAGAGGAGAAGGGCTAGGGATAGAGTGGACCAAGAATGACCAATGATTTAATCAATCATGTCCACATAATAGAGCCTGCATAAGCAGGGCATGGTTGCATAACCCAGAGACTGAGGAGGCTGAGAAAGCAGGATTGCAAATTTGAGGCCCTAAGCAACTTGGTGAGACTATCTCAAAAGAAAAATAAAAAGGGTTGGGGATGTGGCTCAGCAGTTATGTGCCCCTGGGTTCAGTTTCCAGTATCAAAAACAAAAGCTTGTATAAAAACCCACACTGCAGAATTGGGAGGGCTTCTGGCTAGCAGAACACAGGCAGGTTTCTGGAGAGTGGCATGCCCAGAGTGGTCCTGGATGCTCCACAGTCCTTCCCTCCTGCTTTGTCTTATGCATGTCTTATCTAGATACTTTGCAGTTATAAGTAAATGTAAGTAAAGTTATCTGAGCCCCTCTAGTGGCTCAAACCCAAGGAGGGGGTTGTGGGAAGCTGATCTATAGCTGGTCAATCAGAAACACAGATAAAACAATTTGGGGTTTGAGATTTATCAGCATCAACAATTAAAAAAAACTAAAAAATGGTCAAAACATAAACTGAGTTAAGTAGACAGGCAGCCATGAGCTGTGGGTAGGGGGAGGGCAGTGAGGGTGGTAACTCACAGGGAGGACAGAGGATATGTGCTTCAAAGTGGACTCGGGGGTCTCAGCACTGAGAATCCCAGGGAACTTTTTTCCAAAACAGACAAGCATCTGAAAAACAGGAACTCGTATGCCAAACCTCTCCCAGCCGTAGTTAATTATAAGCCCTTAAGGAAACTATTGTTTCAAGACCACGTTACACCAACCTCTTGGGATCAGGCCATCACCAAAAACAGGTCACAGTCATCCCTGTGACCGGGTCATCATGACCCCCAAAGAGAAAATTTGCTGAGAGTTTCCAAAGGGTAATAAACCACTTAAGGGGAAATGAGGAATCATGACAAGAACAAAGGAACCCAAATCCATTAAACACCCCAGACTCTACAAGAGCTACGCCTTTTTCCCCAGAGCTGGTCCATTCGGTACCTGTACTGGTATCTGTACTCCCTCTTTTTCTAACAAACTCCTATCTGTACTTGGTGTGACTTGACTGAAACTCTTCCTGTGGGATCAAAGCACCAGTGAATGAGAACCCCTGAGGTCACTTCAGCCCAAGGGCAGGTCTAAGACACTGATGCCTCAGGAAAGAAGATATATCAGATGGCAAGTAAGTAAATGAAAAGATGATATCATATGTCATCAAGGAATGACAAATCAAATCAACAATGAACTACCACCATGAACCTGTGGGGTGATTGAAAATCCAAAACGTTGACAACACCAAATGCTGACAAGAACGCAGAGTGACAGAAACTCACCCGTTGCTGGTGGGAGGGAAAACAGTATAACCACTTTGGAAGAGTTTGGCACTTTCTTCAAAGACTAAATGTGCTCTCAGCATCTGAGTCAGCATTCAAACTCCTTAGCATTCACCCAAATAAACGGAAAGCCTGTGTTCACAAAACAATCTGCTTACAGATGTTTATAACGGCTTATTCATTATCGCCCCAAACTTGGAAGCAACCAAGATGTCCTTCAGTAGGTAAGTGGATAAATAAACTCTGGTACATCCAGACAAGGGAATATTTCTCAGTGCAAAGAAGAAAATGAGCTATCAAGTCATGAAAAAGCGTGAAGAAAATTTAGATGCATATTAGTAAGTGAAAGAAGCCAATTTAAAAAAGGATACAAACTGTGTGATTGATTCCAGCTCCGTGGCATTCTAGAAAAGGCAAGATTATGAAGACTAAATGAGTCAGTGTTTGCCATGGGCTATGAAGGAGGAAGCACTGAACAGGAGGAACTCGGGAGTTTTAGGGCAGCAAAATTATTCCATATGTTGCTGTAATAACAGGTACATGTCATGAAGCATTTGTCCAAACCTGCAGAATACATGTAAGAAACACCAAGTATAACCATAAAGGAAAATGGACTTTGGACAATAATAGTGTGTCAGAGTAAATTCACTGATGGACTGATGAGATGTTGACAATAAAGGAAAGGCAGAGGCAGGAGGTATATGAGAGCTATCCTTTCTGCTCAATTTTGCTCTGAAATAAAGTTTCTCTAAAATAATTAAGTATTTTTTAAATAATAATTTGTTTTTGAACAAATTTGTCAGACCTACTGTAGTTGTCCCTTGGTATTCATAGAGGATTGATTCCAGGGCCCCCTCCCCCCACTCCCACCTACCTGCTATAGATAGCAAAATTTGAGGGTGTTCAAGTCCCTTATATAAAGTGATGAAGCATTTGCCCAAAACTAACAATCATACTCTCGTATGCTCCAACTCATCTCTAGACTACTTTTAATAATAAATACAATGTAATGCTATGTAAATTTGTTTATTGTATTATTTAGGGAATAATGAAAAGATAAAGGTCTGTTCATGTACAGTAAAGACAATTTTTTAAAAACTTTTAGTTGTAGATGGATACAATACCTTTATTTTGTTTGTTTATTTTTATATGGTGCTGAGGATCAAACCCAGTGTCTCACACGTGCCAGGCAAGTGCTCTACCATTAAACCACAACCCCACCCCCAGTAAAGACAATTTTTGTCCTAAATATTATTGGACCTCAGTTGGTTGAATGCAAGGATTTGAAACTCTCACCTACAGTGGGGTTCACAGCACATTTAAATGGAGGTTTAACCAAAAAAACAAAGAACCCAATCAATAAATAGGCTAAGTAACTGAACAGACACTTCACAGAAGTACAATCTATCAACAAATATATGAAGAAATGTTCAACATCTCTAGAAATTAGAGTAATGCAAATCAAAACCACACTGAGGTTCCACTTCTCTCCAGTCAGAATAGCAATTATCAAGAATATAAGTAACAATAATTGTTGGCAAGGATGTGGGGGAAAAGGTGCGCTCACACATTGCTGGTGGGGTTGCAAACTGGTGCAACCACTATGGAAAGCAGTATGGAGATTCCTCAGAAAACTTGAAATGGAACCATCATTTGACCCAGTTATTCCACTCCTCAGTATATACCCAAAAGGACTTAAAATCAGCATACTATAGTGATACTGCCACATCAATGTTTATAACAGCTCAACTCACAATAGCTAAACTATGGAACCAACCCAGGTCCCTTTCAACAGATGAATGGATAAAGAAATTGTGGTATATACACAATGGAATATTACTTAGCCTTAAACAAGAAATGAAATTATGGCATTTGCCAGTAAATGGATGGAACTGGAGAATATCATGCTAAGCCAAATGAGCCAATCCCAAAGAACCAAAGGTTGAATGTTTTCTCTGATATGTGGATTCTAATTCACAATAAGGGGGGTAGCTAGGGAGAATAGAGGTACTTTGTTTTAAACAAAGGGAAGGGAAGGAAAGGGAGGGTTATAGGGGTAGGAGTGATAGTAAAATGAATAGGACATTGTCACCCTATGTGCATATATGATTACATGACCTGTGTAACTCTACATCATGTACAACCAGACGAATGAAAAGTTACACTCCATTTATGTATGTTCTATCAAAATGCATTCTACTGTCATGTATAACTAATTAGAACAAATCAAAAAATTGAGAAAAATATTCAAATAAGTGGATGTTTACTCCTTCAAAGTAGTCCCTTGGCAGATCATATTCCTATTGCGTTGTTCAAAACATTTCTGAAAGTCTTATTTTAAAATTGTCTTCAATATAGATTTATGATGAGTTTCACCCCAGTCCAAATTTGCCAAAATAGCATGTGGCCCTTGTAGGAAAGTGACACAATGAATACAGGCAAAAGAGGAAAGGAAACATTTTGGTTATATTCTTTAAGTCTTCTTACAAAGTAAGGGTCTCATGTAATTTGATAATTTGAGTTTTTTTCTTTAAAATATTTTGTAAATATTTTTTCAGGTCATTAGTTTTTTCTAAAACTCACTCTTTTTTTTTTTTTTTTTTTTTTTCTCTTTTGGCACTGGGGATTGAACCCAGTGACTCTTTGCCACTGAGCTACAGCACCAGACCTTTTTGATTTTTTGTTTGTGTTTTGAGACAGGGCCTCCCTAAGTTGCTGAGACGAGCCTCAAATAACATCCTCCTGCGTCAACCTGCTGAGTCTCTAGGATTATAGGCATGCACCACTGTGCCCTGCTAAAACTAGACTTTCGATGACTGTCAAATCAAACATCTGTTGAATAGTCCTATTATTTGAAGGTATGCCTCTTTCAATATACAAAGTATTTGTGAATAGAAGATCTGACCATTTATTTCTAAAATCTGAATTTATATTCAAGGACAGATCTGATAACACTAAGGAGAGCTTTAAAAGCATGTGACAGGGCACTGCAAAACAGCAATCCTGGGCATGTTCTTTCTTCTGTCCATCATGAGACCCCTAAGTCAGAAGGCTAACAAACCTAAAAATAAATTACCAACAAGAGAGAATCAAGAAGGCTATTACAGGCTGCTTCTCACTCTCGAGATGGCTTACATTCTCCCTTAAATGTGCTCCTGCTTTCCTAAATGAATCTGTTTGCACTTCTCAGAGAAAAAAAAAAAAAAAAAAGCAATTGCAGTAATTGTCTTAGTTATTCTTGCTATTGTGAAATATATAATTCATACAAAAGAGCATGTATCCATTTTTAATAATAATAATATTAACAAACACCACACCAGTTGAGATCCAGAGCAACTTCAGTATCTTGGAAACCCTTTTCAGATGTCCTTGCAGATGGTTCCCCTCCCTGCCAACCCATGTTAATCATTCCCTTTTTCTTTATGGTTTTATCGAGTATGTATACATCCTTAAAAATATATTTGTTTAACTTTCTCACCTTTAAACTTTATGTGAGTGGAATTTGCTTTTTTTTTTGTGACTCCTTTTGTTCAATTGCACATAATTTTCCTAACAAAAGTTCATTTCAAAGATAAGGTTTAGATATTAGCTATCTAGTCCATCAAATTTTCACTTAAGCTATCTGTTTCTATAGTTTTCTGGTTTGTGGGAATAACTTCACAGTCTCTTATCAGGCTGCTCTCTTATGTCACTCAAAATGACTTGTCTTTCCCAGGAAATGGAAACATCATTAAAGACCAGGCCACAATACCTGGCATGGTGCCAAGTACTAAGTAAAGGTTGTTCTTCATTAATTTTTCCTATTAGAATATGTATTTGTCTTTTTTCCATCCCCTCAGCTTTTGTAAAGTAAAATTGAAAAATAAAAATTGATGAGGCAGGAGGATCATGAGTTCAAAACCAGCCTCAGCAATTTAGCAAGGCCCTAAGCAACTCAGTGAGACCCTGTCTCTAAATAAAATATTAAAAAGGGCTGGGGATATGCCTCAGTGGTTAAGTGCCCCTGAGTTCAGTACCCAGTACCAGGAAAAAAAAAAAAAGTGTGTATTTATTCACATACCCTACACATTTTTGTGGTTGGAAACTAATATTCCTGATATATTCACTAGATCATTGTTTCAAACTGCAGATCATGAAATCAACTTAATGGCTTACAAGCAACAAAGTTCAATGAAATACAATTATCACAAAATGTACAGCAGGTACAAAAGTTTGGTAGTGCTTCATGAAACTTTTGTTGCTTTTGCATGTGTATGTGTACACACACGTGTGCGTATATGTGTGTGCATACTGAATCCCAGTCTAAGATATTTTATAGTTGGTCACAGTAAAATGGTCCTTTTCCAAATAGCCTGGGCCATCAATGGCTTTTTTTTTTTTTTTTAATTTGATTCGCCTTGCCTGTAGTGCCATCTACTGTAATAAGAGAAGCACGACATGAAGTTCCCAAGTGATTTTGTTGCATAAAAAAGATGTCCAGCATCGTAGCATTCAGTCTAAATCAAGTTTTCAGAAGAAAAATACAACTCCCCATAAACAGAAAGAAACAGAATTGATACTCTGTGTTTCTAAATGTATAAATTCTCAAACCCATGCTTGGAGTGTGGATTCCGGAATTTTAGGGCCTAGAAGGTACCTGGAGACCATTGTCAGGATGCCCTGATTCAGAAGAGTTAAGGGGTTTGCTCAAAAGCCCACTAAGAGTTGGGAGCAGAACCCCAGCTACTGGACCGGGCTCTTCCTCTCCTTTATCAATTCCTTATCACTCTCCACTCTACCCCTCTCTTCAGACCAAAGAAGCTATTTTAACTTACCAAAGCCTGGCTTCCAAATTAGCCAAAAACAACTATGGTTTGCCATATGGTATTTCTTTTTCTTTTTTTTTTTTTTTTTTTTTTTAAATTATTTATTCACTTTTTAATTTTATACAGACTGCACTTTGATTCATTGTACACAAATGGGGTACATCATTTCTTTTCTATGGTTGTACACAACGTAGATTCATGCCATTCATGTAATCATACATGTACATAGGGTGATAATGTCGGTCTCATTCCACCATTTTTCATACCCAGCCCCTCTCATTTCCTTCTACGTAATCTAAAGTTCCTCCATTCTTCTCTCTCAATCCCAAAAAACCAAAGGCCTAATGTTTTCCCAGAATTTTTTTCTTTTTCTTTTTCTTTTTTTTTAATTCATTTTTATTGTAAACAAATAGGATACATCTTGTTTCTCTGTTTGTATATGAAGTAGAGGCATACCATTTGTGTAATCATACATTTACCTAGGGTAATAGTTTTTGATTCATTCTGTTATTTTTTTCTTCCCCCCCAACCCTCTCCCACCCCTCTTATCCCTCTACAGAGTCCCTCCTTCCTCCATTCTTGCCCCCTTCCCACCCCCTATATGTGTCATCATCCACTTATCAGTGAGACATATGGTATTTCTTAATTGATAACAAACGAATGCTGTGTCTCACAATTCCTCAAGCCTAGTATCACACGTTGCTAACATTAGGGACCATTTTTAGCAATGACTAGCTAGACTTCCTTCAAAAAATGAGTCACCTGCTGCAACAGGAGTAGTGTATCCATAGATTATACCTTTTAATTGCTGGAGAGGCATAGGCCTGTTATAAATAAAGCTAATCCAGCCCATATCTGTCCATCTATCTATCTATTGAAAGATCTATATGGGACACCGACTTGCCCATTTCTTATGATATTTACACCCATCCACAGTTAGAGGGTCTGATTTGGCGTCCTGACATCCTGGGGGGGCAAATCCTGGGGAACACTTGGCAAACTGCCAGGGTCTATGCCAGTATTAGAGGCAGTGATTGGTAGATGCACAACTGTGAGTTGCTTCCTTCGAGTATTTCCAGACCTCTCCACCCTCCACTCTGGAAGCAGGTGTTTCTTCCTAATGTCAATATGTACTTATGCAAATGCTCTCTACGACTGGATTGCTGAGAAAAAAAACATAAAAAGAGTACTTGGGTTGTGCTCCCCAACAATGCACAGGACTCATTAACTTCAGCTGAATTTCCTAAAGATGGGGGCGGGGGTGTGGGGAAAGCCAGAAAACTCATTAGAGGGACAAAAAATAGATCTTGGGACAGATGTCTAAAAGGGACCTGGGGACTGCAGATGTGGCCTCAGTGGTAGAGCAATGCCTAGAAGGCACAAGGTCCTGGGTTCAATCCCCAGCACCACAAAAAAATAAAATAACACGGTGGCCCACGCCCGTAATCCCATTCAAAATCACTATGCTAATCATTATGTCTGCATGGAAAATAGCTGCAACTCCACTAAGCATTAATAGTTTCCTCGTGTTTAAGATATGTGACACACCTATAATCCTAGGAACTCGGGAGCCTGAGGCAGGAGAATCCAGAGTTCAAAGTCAAACTCAGCAAAAAGCAAAGCCCTAAGTAACTCAGACCCTGTCTCTAAATAATAAAACACAGAATAGAACTGGGGATGTGGCTCAATAGTCGAGTGTCCCTGATTTCAATCCCTGGTACCCTCAAAATTAAAAAATAATAATAATGAATAAACAAAATAAAAGGGGGATGGAAGGACTGAGGAGAATGAGCAGATGGGGGTGACAGTTAATGGTACAGGGTGTTTGGCAGGGCTGATGAAAATATTCTAAAACTGATCGTGGCGATGGATGTTAATTGTGCATGTACTAAAAGCCACCGACCTGCACACTTCAAATGGGTGAGTTGTATGGTATGGGAATTATACCATACCATTTTTGCATTTTAAAACGTAAGGCAGTTTTAAAATGCAAAAAGGAGGAGGAAGGGGCAAAGGAAAGAAGGTAATAAACTTATTAATAGATAATAAAATGAGCATGGAAATACTTTTTAAATAAGCTTAATTTAATTTAAAAATAAATTATTATTTGCCCCAATATATAGTCTGACTGAAAATGGAAATCATTCTATTCAATATTTTGAAGTTGTTCAGAGTGGAAATGGTAGAGGTGAAAAGAGCTGCTTTCCAGCCACACCGCCTCGAGGGCCTGCTCATCACCCCCAAGAGAGCCTGGCTCTATTTCGGTTTGTGACAATGACCTTCTTTCCTTACTCTGCTTGCCTTACTCCTTACCCTGGACTTCACCAAGCTTGCTACACCAAAGTGACCATAGGAACCGACTCATCAGACAGAAAACAAAACACAAAATCATCTAGATAGACATTTCTCTTTATTGTTTTTTCTCTTTGGTTTTTATAGTAATTTGTAACCCACATAAAATTGAAGACACCATCTTAAGTATTGTTAGTACTTCTTTGGTTCATTGGTATGAAAAGAAGCTTCTTTCAAAAAGAACCTTAAATTTTTATGATGTGCCTGGTTCCAGCACTTGGAAGGCTGAGGTCCAAAGATTGCTCGAGTAAGTTCAAGACCAGCCCAGGCAACTCTTTAAATGACTCCATGGATTCCAGAAGAAGTGTGAAGAATATAATTCTATAATTGAAAAATTATTACTATTTTTTTTACCACGTTATTTTATTTTTTTGTGGAGCTGGGGATTGAACCCAGGGCCTTATGCATCTAGGCATCGCTCTACCACTGAGGCCACATCCGAAGTCCCCAGGCCCCTTTTAGACATCTGTCCCAAGATCTATTTTTTATCCCTCTAATGAGTTTCCTGGCTTTCCCCAGACCCTCGCCCCCATCTTTAGTTCCAGCTCAAGACCCTGTCTCAAAAAATAATAATAAAAAAAAGAAAGAAAAATCTCAAATTTTCAAAAATGTAGGAATTTTTGCATTGTGTCATTAGAAGTTGACAAGAATATGTATGCAGATACCATTGTTAAAAATGTAAATTACATAATCCTTTTATAGAGCAAATCAACAAAAACCTATCACAGTGAAAAATACAGACACCCATTAACCCAGCTATTCATTCCACTCTTAGCATTTGATAATACAGAAGACAAACAGCACTATGTTATAGAAATACCCCATGGGTCCATGGGTGCACACACATGCACATACACACAGACATGGGAATCCAGTGTTACTGTCCACTATCCATGGGTGGTCCAGGGTAAGGAGTAAGGTAAGCAGAGTAAGGAAAGAAGGTCATTGCCACAAACTGAAATAGGACCAGGCTATCTTGGGTGGCTTTCACAGCCTCCATACCAAAACTTGAGCTGGAGCATCATAGAATCATATCCTTCACACTTCTTTTAGCATCTGTGGCATCCATTTAAACAGTGCCATTGACCTAGGGAACATACTTGGATAAGCAGGAAGCCAGAAGATCTAACTCGGGATGGAGTTAAACTGATCTGAACAATGTTGACCATATTCTTCAACCAATATAAGAAGCCTGTATTAGCCAACATCACATCACTGTGACCAAAATACCTGACAAGACTTATAGGAGGAAAAGTTGATTATGGGCTCACAGTTTCGGACTTTCAGTCCTATGAGCTCAACTTATAGGAGGAAAGTTGATTATGGGCTCACAGGTTCAGAAGTTCAGTCCTATAAGCTCAACTTATAGGAAGAAAGGTTGATTATGGGTTCACAGTTTCAGAAGTTCAGTCCTATAAGCTCAACTTAAAGGAGGAAAAGTTGATTATGGGCTCACAGTTTCAGAAGTTCAGTCCATTGTTAGCCAGCTCTATCACTTTGGGCCCGAGGAGAGGCAGAACTCTGTGACTGTTCTGTGCTACTCACCTCATAGTGGCCAGGAAGCAAAGAGAGAGAGGGGAAGGGGCCGCAGGGAAGATGCACCCTTCCAGGGCATGCCCCAGTAATCCACCTCCTCCAGTCCCACCCACCTGCCACTCAATTAGTCCATCCAAACTAGGATGAATGGATTAGATTACAGTTCTGATAATCTAATCATCTAACTTCGGAACATTCCTGCATTAACACAGGACTCAGATCCAAACCAAAAAATATTTCCACAATTTTTTGGTTTTTCTTTTTTACTAAAATCACAGTGTTTGCCGGAGTCCTGACATCTATGACAGATGATGGGAAGTGAAAAACACCCTTTGGTTCAGTCATGTTGAATCCTGTTTGGTAAGGAGGCCATTCAGAAATGACTTTTGTAGTATGGATACTATGAAGCAGCTTGTACTTGGGCTGACCAGGCCTTGAAATGATAATGTGACTTACTTTGAGACAATTTGGATGGAAATTCACCATATAGTAAGAGCAGAAAAGAGTTGGAAATGAGAAGACATGATTCAAATACCTAGCACTAAATATTTAAGACAAGCTTCTAGTACTTCAAACACAAAATGCAGTCTTACAAATTTGTTAATTAAAAGTGTAAAGTTTGCCAGATCTACATCTTTCCACCCATGCCATTCAAATTAGCATAGAAAATCATCTTCTGAATTAAAAAACTAAGAATGAGCTACTAACAAATGGTTGATTTAACTTGTTAAGAGATGGTGAGCCCCTGAAATGGACACAATTAGATGCTCAATTAATTTCTGTCTACCAAAGAAAGGAGGCCCAAAAGTGAACATCTAATCTAGATGCCTGTTTCAATAATCTGACTGTTTACTTCTTCCTTCATTTCCTCTGTGGGCTATTGTACCACAAAAATGTCTCCATTATCAGATTCCAAATTGAATCCTATGATACTGTAGCCTGAGGAAAAGGAAGCATTGAATATCATTCCCAGTCTTAAACCCAGAAGATATTTAGGAAATGTTACTGTATATACACCACATGCAACATTAGTGCTTTTAATTTCCTTTTTACGGGTGCAATGGAGATTAATTTGCATGTGCTTGTTTCAATTTCTGTAATGAGATCTAACTTTTGCACTGAGTTTTCCATCTCCAAAACAAACAGTTAAAAAGGACATATCTCTTCTTTCAAATGTTTTTATTGTAGTTCTATTCTATAGTTCCTGCATCTAATATTCACTTAAAAGCTTGAATATATATATACATATACCCGTAGGTTCTAATTTGGTTTTTGCTTTCTGATTACCTCCTGATTCTACCAGGAAACTTCCTAAATTTCGAATGGTGTACAACCTCACAAAACACTAGAACTATCTGAAGGAGTGTTTGAAGATCCAGGAAAGATATTTACTGCATTTAATACAAGCCAGAATTGATCACCCATGCTCAGGAACATAGCAAGTGCTCCTTGAAGAGGGGCATTTATTTATAATCAGGACTGTGAATTGGTCATAGAATTTGGGCTTTCAGAGAGGAAATATAAAGTTTTGAAACACAGGGGACTTTCCATACCATATTATTGATGTCAAAGATAGAACAAGATTTGTGATTATAATGCCAGGCACTGTGGTGCCTGCCTGTAATCCCAATGGCTCGGTAGGCTGAGACAGGAGGATCTTGAGTTCAAAGCCAGTCTCAGCAAAAGTGAGGCCCTAAGCAACTCAGTGAGACCCTGTCTCTAAATAAAATACAGCATAGGGCTGGAGACGTGGCTCGGTGCTTGAATGCCCCGAGCTCAATCCCCGTACCCCCCAAAAGAAAAAAAAAAGATTTGTGATCATGATATTTATGTTGTTTTCCAAAGCTCGTGTTTACAAAAGCTACTTTCTAGTCTAAGAGAACTGCAGAATGGAGAACAGAGACAACTCGCACAGTAAGAGCGTGATAGTCCCTTGACAATAAGAGTGTGCTGCTGTTATGGAGAGAAAACCTAAATAAACCCTCTAGATTCTCTTGTTTTTTTTTTTTTTTTTGGAGAAGGGGCAGGGAGCTGGGGATGGAACCCTGGGCCTTGTGCATGCTAGGAAAGCACTCCACCAACTGAGCTATATCCCCAGCCCTCCCTTGTTCTTAATTGACTAAAAAATCACTAATTTGGGAGGCCACGCAGTTGGGCTATACATTATTAGTTCCCACTAGCTTTGTAGATGGTATGATAACAGTTGCCTAAGTTACTCCTTAGGGACCTGAAGTCTACTTTTGCTGAAAACAAAACTCTTATCTTGGGCTTACAAGTGTCTCGTGAGTGGCTGAAACGGAATGTAAAGGCTTGTGTCTGTCTCCTCTGTTGCTTTGACTTTTGAGCCAGATTCTAATCAGCTCTTCAGCAGACCTGTTGAACATTTGGGAAATGTTTCATTCAAAACTATAATACAAGATTAACTTGACCTAGACCTGCCTCGGTGCTCTCTCCCTCCCCTCTTCAAGATTAAAGACGTATATCAGATACCATAACTGGGAACACCAAATCACGAAAGAAGTGAAGAGAGGTGGTACCTAGAAGATTTCTGCCTATTCTCAGAAAACATGGGACTGTTCTTTCCCTTATTGCCTCCTCCCTCCCCCTCATTATTCCTGTTCTATATTGTAACCCCCGCCCAAAGCCCCCCTGGAGTTGAGCAACTGAGCTGAGCAAAGCTCCCTCTTTTCTATTTTTCGGCCTTTGAATTAAGCCTTTCTTCCTCCCAACACTCGTCTCTTAGACATTGGTTTTCCTGTGGGATAAGCCTCTGAACCTGGGTTCAGTGACAATGCAGTGTGAAATTTAGGAGGAAAATGAAAAGGTGTAACACAAATACACAAAGTCACCTTCTGGTTCACAGAAGACAGAGCAGCAGGTTAAACCATGAGGAAGTAACCAGACAGATCTACAAAGGTAAATGCTCTGAAAAACAACTGGCATAGTTTCATGGACAAGTCAGTGTCTTTCAAAATAAATAGACGAAGATGGTGCTGTGGTGCACACCTGGAATCCCTGTGACTCAGGAGGCTGAAGCAGGATGATCACAAGTTCAAAGCCAGCTTCAGTAACTTAGAGAGGCCCTAAGCATCTCCGTGACACCCTATCTCTAAATAAATTACAAAAAAGGGTGGGAGTGCTGGGGATGTGACTCAGTGGTTAAGTGCCCTGGGGTTCAATTCCTGATACAATATAGATAGATAGATAGATAGATAGATAGATAGATAGATAGATAGGCATGGTGATGCCTGCCTGTAATACCAGGAACTCAGGAGGCTGAAGCCAAAGAATCATAACTTGCCAGCCTCAGCATCTTAGGGAGACCCTGCCTCAAAAATAAAAAAATAGAAGGGATTAGGGATGTATCTCAGTGGTAAAACACCCCTGGGTTCAATACCTAAGTTCTCCCCAAAAATGAAAAAAATAATTTAAAAATAAAACCATGTGTCACTTAACAGCAGGCTAGTTTCTGATAGCTTTGTCACTAGCAGATGTCCTTGTGTTGCTAACATCATAAAGAGTTCATGAAAACTAAGATGGTCACAGCACTGATAGGTGATAGGATCTTACGGGACCACTGTTGCAGACAGTCTGTTGTTGACTAACGTGTCATCACCTGGGGCTAGGGCTGTAACTCAGTGGCAGAGCACTTGCCTAGCATGTATGAGGCACTGGGTTCGATCCTTAGCACCACATAAAAATTTTAAAAATAAAATAAAATAAAGACAAGCTGTACCTCTACAACTACAAAAATGATTGAAGTCATTATAAAATAGATGACTGTAAACTAGTAAAATAAAAAATAGAAAAGATGGCAGTGAGGGGGAGGAAGCTCTGCTACATTTGAAGATACTTAAAGGGTACAAATGACCAAATACAACTCATATCCTGGGTTGTATCCTATAAAAGAAGCAGTAAGTCAGAGAACAGTATCAGTTATGTGATTTTGTTCTGATAACTCAGATATTTATATGCATGTGCATGTACACACACACATCAAATAAGACTGGAGCTAGGTGCAGTGGTACATGCCTGTAATCCCAGTGGCTCAAGAGCCTGAGGCAGGAGGATTGCCCGTTCAAAGCCAAGGTCCTAAGCAATTTAGCAAGACCCTGTCTCAAAATAAAAAATTTTAAAAAGGGCTGAGGATGTTGCTCAGGGGTTAAGCATCCCTGGCTTCAATCCATGGTACAAAAAAAAAAAAAAAAAGAATAAGATTGGAAAGAATAGATATGCATACACACTTGCTTAACACCTTAATGTATCTACATTGTTGGACTATGATGTTTTATTTTATTCATTCTCTTGCTACCTGTCATTTGTTTAAACTTGATTTATGTAAATTTAATTCCTGACTATCAAAATAATAATGCAACATTACAACTGCAAATTTATACTACTGAGAATACTGAAAGCAATAATAACTGTCAGGAGCTTTTTAATCTAATATATTAATCTAATATATATTGTTAATCTAATATATATTAATCTAATATATATTTATATTAATCTATATATAATCTAATATTATATATATATATATATATTTTTTTTTTTTTTTTTTTTTTTTTTTGGTACCCAGGGATTGAAGGCAGGGGTTTTTAATCCCTGGGCAACATCCCCAGCCCTTTTTAAATTTTTATTTTGAGACAGGGTCTTGCTAAATTGCTTAGGACCTTGACTTTGAACTGGCAATCGTCCTGCCTCAGCCTCCTGAGCCACTGGGATTGCAAACATGCATGCCTGGTTAATCTAATAAATTCTAAGACTTGTGTTTTAAAAAAACGAAACAAAACAACATAAATTGAAGGGGATAATACAGGCTACAAAGTAAATAGGGTTGAGATAACTGGAAAGTTGAGTGAGAAAGTTACACAACACCCTAGAATATATGCCAATAAAAACTGTACAAGAGTTTAAAAATAAAATAAAATAAAATAAATATAGGAAGAGTAATCACTATGCTTTCCTAAGTCTGGGGGAAAGTTCAGGTCAGGTACATTCTAAGAAATCCAATCAGTATCCAATTAAGTTTGCTAATCAAAGGTGATGTAATCAACACTGACATTTACATCTTGGGTCTAATCCAATTTGATCTCATAAAATGAAAAGCAACCAACAGTGACATTTTCAGTTAAGACTCATTTTTCGTTTTAATAGTAATAATAAAATTTAGTATTTCTAGGTTGTTAACCTGAGAGTAGGTGCCCTCAGGACACTTGGAGTGTCTTGGGCTCTTCTAACTCAGACCCTAGTGCTAATAGTCAGGTAATTAGAGCAAAGGGCCATATTCATTCAATTTATTTGATGCTAGATGTACTTTGGAACCAAACCAAAGGAACTACTATTACCGTACAGAGCTAAGCTTCCCCAATTTAAACACATCCTCTTTCTCTGTAGGCCTCAATTCCTGCGCTCACACTCTACCTAGACCATTCAGATTCAGTTTCCGTCTCATCTTCCTGTTATGTGACTGAGTGCAATTTAATTTAATTTCCCTGAACTTCAGTTTCCTCCTCTATAAAACAGAAATAACAGAACTCACTGAGTTAGGTTATGCTGAAACAGCCTGGGGTGGTCACCCCTAATTGAAGCAGTCCTGCTGATCTAATCAATAGGTGTGGGCAGGGCTGGGGTTGTGGCTCAGTGGTAGAGCGCTTGCCTAGCATGTGTGAGGCACTGGGTTCGAGTCTAAGTACCACATATAAATAAGTAAATAAAATAAATGTCCATCAATAACTAATAAAAATATTAAAAAAAAAAAAATAGGTCCGGGCAGAGTCCGGCATCTGGGTGGTGGTCCAGGAACCAAAGGAGTCCGTTAGGGCGTGGCTCAGTCTCTGCAGGGGGTGGAGCAGGGGGCTATATAAGGCCAGGTCTGCGTCTGCGGCTTCCTTCGGTCCTAGACCGCACACTGCAGAGGTGGTTCCAGCTGAGGTCCTACACCCTGGGGACCAGAAGCAGGCCTACCCAGCAGTAGTCAGCATGGACCAGCGAACCCAGACCAGGTGGCCCACTGTTCCTAGAGACCAGATGCTGCCTGTGGAGCGACACCGAACCGAGCCCAGGGAGGAAGCCGAGCCGGGGTCAGTGATGGCAGCCGAGTGGGTGCTGCAAGCGGTGCAAAAACTGCAGGCGCGCCTGGCCTCCAGCACCCGCCCGAAGAAGCTGCAGAAATATCTGAAGAAACTCTCCGCCTTGCCGATCACACCAGGTATCCTTGAGGAGACTGGTGTTAGAAAGACAGTGAAGCGCTTGCGAAAACACGAGCTTGTTGGCGACTTGGCCAGGGACTTGGCGGCCCAATGGAAAAAGTTGGCTCTTTTGGAGCGAAATCCAGGGCCTGGTCCTCAGGACTCTGAGCAGAGCCGTTCCCCAAAGCGCCCCGGGGATGCTCTTCGAAAGGAGGAAATGGACCGGGGCTACCAAGAAAAGTGGAGCGTCCCCAGGAGTCCATCGAACAGTCCCGAGCAAGGACAGAAAGCGCAGAGAGAGCTGTGGCCATCTCAGAGATCTCGAAAGAGGTCTCACAGCCGCAAGGGGAGAGATGCGAGCAAGAAGCGCCCCAGGGTCGCCGCTTTTCCTTCAGGCTGGGGGTCTTCTGATTGCGGCCATGTTCAGACCTCTGTGGGGTCCAACAGTCCTCGTCAGATGTCCGTGGACCACTCCAGATCCCCGGAGGACCTCGAACCCACTGCTCCGGGCCACATGCCTGGACAAGGCCAAGCTATTGCCTTTCAGAACTGGACAGGACTCCGTCAAGAAGGTCCCCTGGATCGACCCCAGGAGAAAGAGGACCTGTTGCCCAAAGCGAAGGAGATTTCCGACAACGTGATGAATCAGAAAGGTAAGTTAGAAACTTCTCATTTAGATAGTGATGGATATGGAATTGATAAACCCCCCAAGACAGTGTGTGGCTTTGGGGGAGGGAGGGAGAGAGATGCCCATACTTTGATCCTTCCAATCAATTTTCTCCCAGGGACAGAGTAAGCCCTGGAAGAGAGATAACCACCAATTCAAGGTAGCAGTCTCTGGGAGAAGGGATCCTTTCCCAAATAAATTCAGTGCCATTTTCTACCCAGAAAGTGAGTCTCTGATGCCTGACTCCTCTGAGGAATAAGAGGCATAGCTGATCCATGAAGTCTGCTCCCATCCCGGTTATCGTACTTTCATTTTGTTGCTGAAACTGTTTTGGTTATTTTTGCTTACAGATAGAAAGTCATCTGATGAAGAATTCGAGGAGCCCACTATGAGTTTTGAGACATACCTCACGTATGACCAACCTCAGAAGAAAAAGAAAACAGCGAAGACTTCAGCCACTGCAGGGAAAGAAAAGGAAATGAAAGAAAATGATTCTAAAAGGTCTAGAAAACACTTTGACTTTGTTCAGAACTTTCCTCTGATGAGTGGAAACCAGTCAGAGAAGTGGCAGCCTGCTGACGTGTACTCGGCCGAGATGGAAGAGTTCTCCACAGAAGTACCTCCAGGACTGCCAGACCCGTCATTACCCCATGAGGAGGCCACCCACAGTCCACCTCCTACCTACGACCTGATGTACTTCTTTCAACCAGATGGAACAGCACTCTCTTCACCAGAGAAAGAGGAAGAAGCTGGATTTACTGGATGCAGAAAATATTCTAAGATGCAAGTATATTCTGGTTCCAAATGTGGCCACCTTGCCCAAATGACCTCGCACCAGCAGTGCAGCCAGGAACTTACGCACAACAGTTCCATCTTGGAAGAAAGTGGACTCCCGCATTCTGTTTTGAAGAAATGTGCACCTGATCAGCTGTACCGCATGGAGAAATACAATCAAGTTTCAGTTGAAGAAACAGATCAGTTATGGAGGATTCACTGTCACAAAGAATTTAAGGAAGAAGTGCCAAAGGAGAATGAGTCCTGGCGGGAGATGTATCTGCGGCTTCAGGATGCCCAAGAGCAGCGACTACAAGCCCTGACGATGAGAATTCAGTCTGCTCATACTAACAATTCCCAAGGCCGAAAAACAAAGATGATCTTGTTTAAGTCGCCTTGTGATGTTCCAAGGAGGCAGGAGAAGTTCGGGACAGTAGCAGCAGCTGCCTCCGAAAAAGCCAAGTTCGAACCAGCCCAGTACCCCACAGGAAGCAGTGACACCCCCTCCAGAAGCAGCAGCAGCAGCAGCAGCAGCAGCAGCAGCTTAAACCCTGCAGCTAAGAGACCAACAGATGCCTCTCTGAACACTGGAAGGGCTTACTTGGCACCAGTGGTCAACATCAGGAACTCCACTGGTAAGAAAGCTGCCCCACTGATGGCGAAGGCAATTAAAGATTACAAGAGGCAAATCTCCCGAAGATGAACTGAGGACTTGTCTTGGAGATGGGATTTCCAGAGGAGGCTTTCCAGTTTTGAAAACTTGTACTCTTAACCCCGTACTTTAATGATGGGTTAACCTATTTGACCTCATGGAATGTTATGGGCCAGGCTCTATGGGCAATGAATAAACAGACTCCATTTTACCTTAAGTCTCCAGGTTACGCAGGACATGCTTCTCCCGTGGGAATGTCCCACCTCGGTACCTGTCAACAGTTCTTAGCACGACTTGTGTGTCAACACAAAATGATGAAATGGCAATTCTTGTATAATGAAAAATAGTTCTCTTTATGATTCCTAGTTTCCTAAATAAATTACCATGTTAATGGTAATGTCAACAGTGATTGTTTAGATGTTGGTAATGGTTCTTTAGGTTGTTCCTAAGTAAGGTCATTTTGACCCACTTCCCCCTCTGCTAATGATTTCAGATCCTGTAATGTTAGTTTGTGATTTTTATTCACAGTAACTGACAATTTTGATTGATGTACTAATTTATGGTATAAAAACTCCTGCAAACCTATGGTCGGGGCTGTTCTCCCAATAGCCATTTTTAGGGCATTGTGTGAGATAGTCAACCAGCTGACTTAATAAAGACTCAAATTTGGACTTCTTAGTGGTGATGGGTCTGTTATTAAATTGTGCCCCATAACACTTTTTGGGTGTTGCACTTGTGAGCGTACCATACACGGTTATTGCCTTTTTAAGCTTTTGTTGTTAACTAAGTTCTTTGTATGCAATGATAATTTTTTAATTAATAAATGTCCCTAAATTGTATATATTAATAAAGATGGTACATGGTATTTTTTTTTAAATCTGGGAGTAGATAAGGCCTTCTTAGATACAGCCCCAGAAGTTGTTAGTTGGAAAGACTGATTAATTTGACTGTAAAAATAAAAAATAAAAAGGGCTGGGATAAGTGCAGTGGTAAAGCACCCCTGTGTTCTCTCCCCAGCACCAGAAACAAAAAGGCAAAAAACAAAACAAAACAAACTCCAACAACAAAAAAGAACAAGCCAGGAGGGATGGTGCACACCTGTAATCCCAGCTACTCAGGAAGCTGAGGTAGGAGGATTGAGAGTTCAAAGCCAGCCTCAGCAACTTAGCAAGGCCCTAAGCCACTCAGTGAGAACTGTCTCTAAATAAAGTACGAAAAAGGGCTGGGAAACTTGGAATGGATCCACCATTTGACTCAGCTATCCCACTCCTCGGTTTATACCCAAAGGACTTAAAATCAGCATACCACAGTGATACAGCCACATCGATGTTCATAGCAGCTCAATTCACAATAGCTTCATTGTGAAACCAACCTAAATGCCCTTTGATTGAAGAATGGATAAAGAAACTGTGGTATATACACATAATGGAATATTACTCAGTCATAAAGAACAATAAAATGATGGCATTTGCTGGTAAATGGGTGAAGTTAGAAAATATCCTGCTAAGTGAAATAGGCCAAGCCCAAAAAACCAAAGCCGAATGTTTTCTCTGATAAGTGGGTGAAAATATATAACGAGGGGGGATGGCGGAGGGGGGAAGAGAAGAATGAAGGAACTCTGGATGGTGTAGAGGAAAATGGGGTGGGAGGGGGTGGGGGAACGGAAAGATAGTAGAATGAAACAGTATTATCCTATGTATATGTACGATTATATGAATGATGTCAATCCACGTTGTGTACAACCACAGAAATGAAAAGTTGTACCCCATTTGTGTACAATAAATCAAAATGCAGTCTGTAAAAATAAAAAAATTTAATAAAAATAAAATAAAATCTTCCTTTCTTATAACCACCCCCCCCCAAAAAAAAAAATCTCTGCTCCCCCCCCAACAAAAACACTGGTACTGGGATAAGAAACAAATAGACATGGGATGGGGTTGTGGCTTAGTGGTAAGAGCACTTGCCTGGCATGTGTGAGGCACTGGGTTCAATTCTCAGCATTGCATATAAATAAATAAAATAAAGGTCCATTGACAATTTAAAAATATTAAAAAAAAAAAAAAAAAACAAATAGACCAATAGCACAGATCCAAGGACCCAGAAACAGTTCCACAGGCACATGGACAAACAACAGTGTGAACATCTTTCTAATAAGTGTTTTGAAAAAACTGTTCCTAACAAATACTTACTTCATTCCTTTCATGTGCACACAGGGTATACACACACACACACACACACACACATACACACACACACTGCAATCAGTTTCACATGGTTTGCAAAAAATAAGATTTTTAGAAGATTCTGTAAAAGAAAAAGAGAAAGATTGAGGGTATAAAAATTACTGACTATAGAGGAAAATGTTGATGGAGTGACCTTTATTAAAATTATAAATTTTGAGACAGGTAGAGTGTACACACCTATAGTTCCAACTTCCAGAGAGACTGAGGAGGGAGGACCATCAAACCCACAAGCTCAAGATAATCCTGGGAAATACAGCAAGACCCCATCTCAAAACACAAGAACAGCAGAATAAAATTAAGAAATTTGTGTTTATAAAGGATGCCATAGCTGGGCGCTGTGGTGCACGCCTGAAATCCAGTGGCTCAGGAGGCTGAGGCATGAGAATCAGGAGTTCAAAGCTAGCCTCAGCAAATTTAGTGAGACCCTATGCCACTTAGCAAGATCCTATCTCTAAACATATTTAAAAGGTCTAGGAGGGCTGGGGAGATAGCTCAGTTGGTGGAGTGCTTGCCTTGCAAGCACAAGGCCTGTGGGTTCAAATCCCCAGCACCACAAAAAATAATAATAATAATAATAAAAGGGCTAGGAATACAGCTCAGTGGTTAAGCACACCTGGGTTCAATTTCCCTTAATCCCCACTCCACCCCCACATCAAACAAATGTCCATACAGAAGGATCACAAATTTTCAGCCAGCCTTGGCAATTTAGCAAGACCCTGTATTTAAAAACAAAACAAAACAAAACAAAAAAAACGGATCTAGAGATGTATCTCAGTGGTAGAGAGCACTTGCCTAACGTGTGCAAGAGGCTCCGGGTTTGATCTCCAATACCGTAAAAAAAAAAAAAAAAAGAAAAAGAAAAGGAAAAAATGCAAAAACACATATGTGCCAGGCACAGTGATTACACACCTATAATCCCAGCGACTCAGGAAGCTTCTGTCACTGGGATTACAGAGCTGCACCCCCCCGACACACACAGCATCTGAAAACATTGCTTCTGCCTTGCTGGTTGTCCACAGACTACTGTTGTTTATGATTTCAGGACCCAGGGCCTCCGCTTCTGACTGGTTGCTGGATGGAAGCTCCCCCGGGGAGTGGGGGCTCTCCCAGGGGCAGCTCACAGCACAGCAGCAGCTTGCTTTCTCAAAGTCACAGTGTGTATCCTGCCTGAAAGGTTTTTGTAACTTCTGGGGGGGGGGCGTGGTTTTGGCCACCTTTATTCTGCGTTTTCTTCTCCTTCCCATCTCCACTCTGGGATGGGAACTGCATGTGTTAGACCACTTCATATTGTCCTTGGGACATGGAGGCTTATTCGTTTGCTTCTTGTCTTCTCTCTGTGTGCTTCAGGTGCAGTAGTTTCTAGTGTGGTTTCTTCAACCCACTCCTCTCCTTATGCCCATCCGGTGAATGTTTCCATTAAGGTACTGTCATTATCAACTCTAGAAGTTCTCTTTGTGCTTATATCTTTGTGTTTCTCTCCTTTCCATAACTATGTTTTTAAAAAAATATTTAAACATATTTATTTTTAAAGCCCTTGACTGCCAATTTCACCTTCTCTGACACTTATACAGCTCCTTTTATTTTCTGCTTTTTGTTCTGATTTTATCTTATTTTCCTGTTTCCTATGACCTTCAGTAAGTTTGACGGGATGCCAGCTATTGAGAATGTCTTGAAGTGTGTAGTTTTGTTTTGGCCGATGGTTTGGTTATTTGCTGCTACATTCTGTCAAGGTTTGTTTTAAAGCTGTTTGGACAGGGGTGTCTGAAATAGACTTTGTTCTAGGGCTAGCTTTGCTTCCTCTTTTTTATAGCCCTTATGAGATCTCCACTCAAGTCCCGCTGTTCCCTAAGATTTCTCTACTCGGTTGGTCAGAGCGCCAATGTCTCCCAAAGCTAAGTCCTGGGAGATGCTCAGCTTACGGTTCCCTGGTAACTGATCTTCCCCCGACTTCCTACCTACATAGTCTGTGTATGTGCCACAAATTAGCATTCAGGCAAAAACGAATTATTATGGAACCCTTTCTCTGTATAGCTCTCTCCTCTCTGAGACTCTTCCTTCTCGTTTCTAACCAACCAAATCTTGCCAAATTCCCATCTCTGTCTCGGCAAAACTCTTGTGCTCTTCTTAGGCTTTTTCCTGTGCCAGGATCCAGTGACTTCTTCCAAGGCCTTCTTTCGTGGTCACATTTTCCAAAATCTATAGTCCAGTTTTCTATGTTTTTTTTTTATTATTAAATATAGCAAGATAGCTATTCTGGTACTAGCAATTAAATTTGAAAGCATAAGGCTATATCAATTTTTTAATTGATAAACTTATCTATATGTATATTAGTGAATATTTGAGAACGCAGAAACACATACTGATGACAGCAATCTGTACTTTGAACAAAAGATGCAGTGGTGGAATGGTATCAGTCCAAGCACTGATTTTAGGAATCAGTCCAAATGTGTTTTTTCCAGTAAATTCCCCAAACCATATAATGGGGTACATTTTTCTTTGAGAGGGTCTTTATAATTTTCTAGAAAGTATAGGTACACTAGTGTTTTGGGTTTTTTTTTTTTTTTTTTTCTTTTTTTATTATTGTAAACAAAGGGATATATGTTGTTTCTCTGTTTATACATGGAGTAAAGGCATACCATTTGTGTAATCATAAATTTACATAGGGTAATGTTGTTTGATTCATTCTGTTATTTTTTCCCTTCCCCCCACCCCACCCACCCCTCTTTTCCCTCTACACAGTCCTTCCTTCCTCCAATCTATATCAATTTTTTAAAAGATTTACAAGATTTTTCTGGGTGATGAGAGTTATAGTTTGATATTTGAAAGTAAAATCTGGGCAGGGGTTGGTGGCTCGGTGGTAGAGCACTTGCCTAGCACATGTGAGGCCCTGGATTCGATCCTCAGCAAGAAAGAAAAGAAAAGAAAAGAAGAAAAGAAAAGAGAGGTATTGTGTCCATTTGCAACAACAACAACAAAATATTTAAAAGTAAAACCCAATAAATGTTATTGTTACAAAAGAAAGACAGTAACTTTGTTTTGGCATCAAACGTGAATATACAAATTCACATGTGTTTATTCTCAGTAGTAAAGAAAGAAAGAGAAGGAAAAAAGGAAGGAAGGAAGGAGTCTCATGAGGAAAGTGTTCGCAGTTGTCTAAACAGTTTCCCTTTCTTGGTTCAGAAACAGGACGAATGTGGCTCAAGAGCAGTCACAGCATTTTAAAAGAAGCCCAAGAGCCCAGCACAGTGGTGCACACCTGTCAACCTGTGGCTCAGGAAACTGAGACGGGAGGATCACCAGGTTCAAAGCCAGCCTCACTAACTTAGCAAGGCCCTAAGCAACTCAGTGAGACCCTGTGTCTAAATAAAATATAAAAAAGGGCTGGGGATGTGGCTCGGTGGTCAAGTGCCCCAGAGTGTAACGTTCAATACTAAAATAAAAAGCCCACAGGGTTGCAGCAGTGGTCAGAAGTGAAGTTAATCTTCAGAAGTGAGCACTTAAAACATGAGTTACTTAAAATTCAGCTTAGCTTTACAGTGATTTAGAGTTTGTTTAATTAGTATTTAGAACTCCACATTGTTTATAGCTATTGGTATTTCAATAGTTGCTTAAATGTTTGAACATTTAAAGTTTAATAAGCCTCAGTTCTTTGAAGAAAATCACTGATGTAATTAAATTTTCAATTACTCTGCTTTTTTTTTAGGGGCCCATGCAATTAATAAAAGCTCAGGCATTTAACAACACTCATTTCAAAACAAGTCAGCCACTTCATTAATTACCAAATACTTATAGTAAATATTTTTTTGATATAAAAGGCTTAACCTAGGCCAAGTTGCAACTTTTGAAGAGCATATACAATAACACATGAGAATATATAAAAGTGACTTTGTTTCAAGGTTATTTGTGTGTACATGAGTGTATACATCAATCACAGCTTTCCAAAAACCACTCCTGTGCATTGATGCCAATTACTGTTTGTTTATTTTTAATTGTGTGGTCAAATTAAAAACACTGTGAAGCAATGCTCCTCACAGCTTGCTTGGACCTAGAGCGGCATTGAGAAGCTTCTTGCATTCAGGCTGAAAAAAAGAAAGTGGTAGAGATTTGCAGATCGGATATAGTCTCTTCTTAATTAAACACTAAATTTTATTTATTTCTGATGATGTACATCTTTTATTTGCAAAATAATTTATGAACTAAAGAGCTAGTAGCAAAATTTATATAACTATTTACAGTTAATACAATGGTAACTGAAATTTTAACCACATACTATGGTAACTGATACTTGTGCATACTGAGAATACTTATACCTAAAAAGAAAAAAAAAATCAGTATTTCACAAAAGTCAACTTTTAAACCTTTATAGTGAACTATTAACCAAGTTTTGTCCTGAATCAAATAAAAACAAAGCTTCTCTCAAAGAGTGCTAGTTTTAAGACTGAATTACTCAATATAAACAATGTTTGGAAATAATTTAAAGAACAACACTTCATATTAGGACTTATAGATGGCCCATAAATATTCCTTTGAGAATTGTGACTCCCCCTTTCATATTCAGTAATGGTGAAGTCTTCAAATAGTGAAGTTCTTATCACATATAAATCTTCAAATTCTTGATCAAATGAATATGACAAATGATGTTCTAAGAAAAACCTTCAATTTTAGTCCTTGGGAAACTGAAGCAGGAGGATTCCAAGTTTAGAGCCAGTCTTAGCAACTTTGCAAGACCCTATCCTTCCCTGCATATTCAGAATTATCTTCCAAGATCCACATGTTTTTTCCATTTCTCTCTAAGAGTTAATTCTTTTGCCCAGATTTTGTCTTGGACACTTGTAAGACACTGCGTTTTATTTGTCCCCTTTACATCCCTTCTCCCCATATCCTCCACTCAGTTTCAGAGATCACACCCTAAGTCCCATCAGCATGCCTCAGATTTGCCTCAATTTTGGCCCTTCCCCTCTGCTTCCTATTCTCAGAATTGGTCTCACAAAACACACAATGGCGCCCGATTGATTCCAAGTAAGAAAACCTGTAGGAAAACAATCCAGTCACAGCTAAACCCACTGTGCACCCGACAGCCAAGAAAGAGCAGTCCAAACACTAAATTTTAAATGCAGGAAGAGAAAGTCCTTCATTCCAGATCTTTGCTACCCAAAGACACCAATGACATCAGTATTATGCGGTGTTTGTGATACAAACCTATGTTAGTAAGAGTTCTGAGAGAGACCGGAACCAGGAAGATATTTTTGTTTATATACATACACAGTCATACTTTAATATCCAAGGGGATTGGTTCCAGAGTCCCCCAAGATATCAAAATCTGTGGATTTCAAATTTCTGACATAAAACGGCATAGTATTTACATGTAACTGCATACTCATGTATACTTAAAGTCATGTCTAGATTATTTATACCTAAAGTAATATAGATGCTATGTATTCTATTGATACTTATTGTTTGATGATTAAAGGAAAAGAGTCTGTACATATTCAGTACAGACACGATTTCTTTTTTCACATATTTTCAATCCATGGTTGGTTGAATCTATGGATGTGGATTCTGGAGATCTGGAATCAAGTTGACACCTGAAATTAATTATCACAACTCCCACCCCAAAACTAGTTTTTTAAATCAGAATCTGAATTTTCAAAACATCCCAGGTTTTAAATGCATATTAAAAACTGGGAGGTCCTGCAAAAACAAGAGCAAGGCACTTGCAGAAAAGAAACTTGCCAGAGAACTTGCCCTTAAGGAACTTATAGTCCACTGGGGAAAGAACCTACAGGTAAATAAATATTCAATTATAGTTTCCTAGAGTAGGATGATGGGGTGACATCTACTCGCTACATCAAGGAGGGGTGCTTTATCAAACTAGTGAAGGGGCTGGCCGAAAAAAACAAACTCAGAGCCTAAAGAACAAGAATTTAAGGGTCAGAGAAAGAGAGAAGCTCATCAGGGAGACCAGGAAGAAAAGGGGAAAACTAGGAGACAAGTATCATGAACTCCAAGGGAAGAGGAATTTCCTAACACCAATCACAGCGTCTGCTTCCATAGGTGGGTCGCTCCGAACACCAGCACCATGTTTTAGAGAAAGGGCACAAATAATGGCTTTTATATGAAATAATGAATAAATGTATATCAACCTAATGTTAAGTGAAAAACAGAAAGTGAATTCAAAAGTATCTAACCACCATTCATTCCCAGGTTCAGCTGACCAGCCCCTCCCAAATTCAAACAAACAACCATATTTAAAATGAAATTTGAATATATAAACACATAAATGACAAATACCTAACTTGAAACCAACCAAAAAAATAATAAAGTCATCTTTTAGGGCTGGGGATATAGCTCAGTTGGTAGAGTGCCTGCCTCGCAAGCACAAGGCCCTGGGTTCAATCCCCAGCACCGCAAAAAAAAAAAAAAGTCATCTTTAGATGTGAACCATACATTAGTCAATTTTTAAAATATTCAATTTTCTGGAACCATCCCATAAAAGAGCACCTAGTATGATTCTTTGTACTCAGTAGACAATAAATATCTAAATAAAATGAGATAGGTGAAACCCCGGCATCTTGCAGGAACAAGATACTATGAAAAAGAAACATTCAGTCAATTAATTTAAAAAGTCTGGAAAAAATATCACATATCATAGCAGATTTGTGAGTGTGTGGGGTACTGGGGGTTGAACCCAGGAGCACTCTGCCACTGAGCCATATTATATTTCCAGTTCTTTTTTTTTTTTGGTTGTAGATGGACACAATATCTTTTTTAAAAAATTTATTTATTTTTATGTGGTGCTGAGTATCAAACCCAGTGCCTCATACATGCTAGGAAAGGGTTCAGCCACAGCCACAGCCCCCAGCCCCCTTCCCAGTTCTTATTTCTTACTTTGAGACAGGGTCTCACTAAGTTGCCCAGTTTGGCCTCGAATTTGAGATCCTCCTACCCCAGCCTCCTGAGTTGCTGGAATTATAGGCATGCACCACATGGTCTGGTTCATAGCAGAGATTTTAAATTCAAAAATAAAATGAAATAAAAAGTTGAGGAAATACCTTGACAAGCAAACCAAAAAGGCTAAGAGGGGCAAAATAAAAAAACAATGTAATTGAAGCCCAATTTGAAAGTTAAACATTAAATGAATAGGACCTCCAGAAAGAAAAAAAAATGGGTTTGAAAAAAGGAAGAAAATTATCTAAAGGTATAATATGTCGGGGGCTGCAGACCCCATCCTAGCCTGGCTTGAGGATTTCAGTGTGGCCCTGATGCAGGACATCAGTGTAGCCCTGATGCTGAGACAAAGAATTGCAACAAACAGCTGACATTGCTTGAAGAAGGAGCCCCGGCGCTGAGCCAGTAGGCTAACACTGATCAAGGACTGTACCCTGGCATTAAGCCAGGGCAACACAGACTGCAACATCAAGAACTGACACTGAGCCGGGGCAGCATGATCTGCAACATATGACTGATACTGCCGTTAAGAACTGGCCCCGGCATTAAGCCAGAGCCAAAAAGAACTGCTTTGATTAGACAAAAGTGACTCGTGCTTGCACACGCCCTTTAGTTGCTCTGATTGTATTATATTGTAATCTTGCTCTCCCCACATATTCTATAACTGATTGTTCTTCTGTACCTTCTTGTATCTGTGCCCACTATGTACCTTTTTGATATGTAATACTGTAATCTTACTATTATACTCTGTAACCTGATTGTCTCATGACTCATATAAATATAACTGTAACTGCCTTGAAAGACCACCATCATCATCATCATCATCATCATCAGAGAACCAGAGGATGATCAGAGGAGAAAGAGAGAAGAATAAAGAGCTCTGATGAACAATTGAGGTGCCGTGTTTCTCTCTGCGGGCAGAAGGAACGCGACATTCTGGTGCCGAAACCCGGGAATGAACCAGGCCAAGACTCGAGATGTCAAGCCAGCAGCAACTACCTAGGCAAGTTAAATTTTTAAAAACTATTAATATTATAATAGTTTTTAAAATTAATATTATGGGTTTTTAAGGGTTAGTGTTATAAAGATTAATATTATAATAAAATTAATATTATAAATTAATATTACAAATAAGTTATATTAATTAATGTTATAAATAGTTTTTAAAAAATTAATATTATAATATGAATAATTTTTAAAGATTAATATTACAAATAAAGTTATATAGAATAATATTATAATAATTTTTAAAAAACTATTAATATTATAAAAGTTTTTAAAATTAATATTATAAAGATTAATATTATAATAAAATTAATATTATAAATTATTACAAATAAGTTATATTGATTAATGTTATAAATAGTTTTTAAAAATTAATATTATAATATAAATAATTTTTAAAGATTAATATTACAAATAAAGTTATATAGATTAATATTATAATAATTTTTAAAAACTATTAATATTATAATAGTTTTTTAAATTAATATTATAAGTTTTTAAAATTAATATTATAAAGATTAATATTATAATAAAATTAATATTATAAATTAATATTACAAATAAGTTATATTAATTAATGTTATAAATAGTTTTTAAAAATTAATATTATAAGTTTTTAAAATTAATATTATAAGTTTTTTAAATTAATGTTAAAAACTATTTCTAAGATTTATGTTATAAATAATTTTTATAAATGTTATAAATTTTTAAAAATTTTTAAATTAATGTTATAAATAGTTTTTAAGATTAATATTATAATAAGATTTATGTTATAAATAATTTTTATAAATATTATAAATTTAAAAAAAATTTTTTTAAGATTACTATTATAATAAAATTAATGTTATAAATAATTATAAATAATTTAAGGTTAATGTTATAATAAGTTTTAGAGATTAATGTTATAAATAATAAACATAAAAGTAATAAAGGCAGCCTTACCATTACATCACAATAAAGCAACTAAAAGGGTAGTCCAAGGACATCACAATAAAGTAACTAAAAAAGTGGTCCGGGGACATTACATTACAATAAAGCAATTAAACAAAAAAGGGTAGTCCAGGGACATTTCATTGCAATAAAGCAATTAAAAAAGGACACGCGAAAAGCGGTCCAGTTTATAAAGATATCACAGTAAAGTAACTACAATTACAAACAAGCAATCAGGACTCACTCCTTGTGTGTCTACCGCAGTTTTAAACTTCAGTTCCAATTTTTGTGTCTTAATTCAACTATGGCCTAGAATTTCCTATTTAACATCCAACTATGTGTTAGGGTCTTTTGTAGGACGGACTCGTTATCCTAGGGAACCTATAAATATGACCATTGCCCTCCTTCTGGGCATAGGTGGGATAGCTGCAAGCATAGGGACTGGAACTACTGCCTTTGTACATGGAAACCAGTTATTACATCTCCAACTAGCTATAAATAAAGACCTAGCTGCTATGACAAAATCTATTACAGCCCTGAAGAAATCTCTTACTTCCCTCTCCAAGGTTGTGCTGCAAAACAGGAGAGGTTTAAATTTACTCTTCCTGCATGAAGGAGGCCTTTGTGTAGCTATAAAAGAACAATGTTGCTTCTATGCAGACCATACTGGAGTAGTCAGAGAAACCATGGAAAAAGTCACTGAGAGATTAGCTAAGAGACAAAAGGAATTTGAATCCCAACAAGGATGGTTTGAACATTGGTTTTATAAATCTCCTTGGCTCACCACCCTCCTATCCACTATAACTGGCCCCCTTATCATCCTACTCTTAATTCTGATTTTCGGGCCATGTATTTTTAATAAACTAATCCATTTCATAAGACTTAGACTTGACACTATTCAGGCCATGATGATAACTCACCAACACAAAGTTTAATCTTCTTTTGATAACTATTTTCCAGCTTCAGTCTCTCCTGCAGGTACGGCCTTGCCTCTTCTTTTTTCCAGCCACAGAGAAAAGCTCCAACTTTATGTGCCTTCAACAACGTTTTCCTACACCATTGCCTTGTTCAGCATCTTACCTTCCTGATCCTGCCTGCCTTTGCGGCTAGAGGCCTTTTACGGCTACAAGCCTCCCCCCTTTGTGGCTCAATGCTAGACCAGTAGCCGATAACGGGTAATGTAGGAGGTGGCCATGTACCAACCTAAGACAGAAGCTGTAGCATGCTCTACAGTATTCAATGATGGGTAAGGACATGTGCTCGACCCCTCAACCTAACACAGGCACGGTCTCAAGCCTTTTCTTTTTGATAAAAAGAAAGGGGGAGCTGTCGGGGGCTGCAGACCCCATCCTAGCCTGGCTTGAGGATTTCAGTGTGGCCCTGATGCAGGACATCAGTGTAGCCCTGATGCTGAGACAAAGAATTGCAACAAACAGCTGACATTGCTTGAAGAAGGAGCCCCGGCGCTGAGCTAGTAGGCTAACACTGATCAAGGACTGTACCCTGGCATTAAGCCGGGGCAACACAGACTGCAACATCAAGAACTGACACTGAGCCGGGGCAGCATGATCTGCAACATATGACTGATACTGCCGTTAAGAACTGGCCCCGGCATTAAGCCAGGGCCAAAAAGAACTGCTTTGATTAGACAAAAGTGACTCGTGCTTGCACACGCCCTTTAGTTGCTCTGATTGTATTATATTGTAATCTTGCTCTCCCCACATATTCTATAACTGATTGTTCTTCTGTACCTTCTTGTATCTGTGCCCACTATGTACCTTTTTGATATGTAATACTGTAATCTTACTATTATACTCTGTAACCTGATTGTCTCATGATTCATATAACTGTAACTGCCTTGAAAGACCACCATCATCATCATCATCATCATCATCAGAGAACCAGAGGATGATCAGAGGAGAAAGAGAGAAGAATAAAGAGCTCTGATGAACAATTGAGGTGCCGTGTTTCTCTCTGCGGGCAGAAGAAACGCGACAATAATACAAGAATTTTTTTCCACAACCGAGGGCATAAATGCCCTTGATTTAAATGACATTTAACTTCACACCAGCACTGTGAATGAAAAAAGAACCTCAATAAGCCTTATCTTTATAAAAATTTAGAACCCAAGGATGTTAAGGAGAAGATTCTAAAAGTTTTTACAGAAAAAGAGAAAGAATAACATCAGACTTCTCACAATCATACTGGAAGTTAAAAAGTAATGCAGCAGGCTGGGGATGTAGCTTAGTTGGTAAAGTGCTTGCCTCCAATGCAGAAAGCTCTAGGTTCAAACCCTAGCAAAAGTAATGCAGCAAGTTCTTCCCAGCTGAGATGAAATTAATTCAACCCAGAATATTATTCTCAGTCAAACCATGAGTCAAGATGAGAGGAGCTGGGCACAGTGACCCACACCTGTAATCGCCCAGCAATTTGGGGAGCCTGAGGCAGGAGGATCTCAAGTTCAAAGCCAGCCTCGACAATTTAGTGAGGCACTAAGCAACTCGGCGAGGCCCTATCTCAAAATAAAAACCATAAAATGTCTGGGGATGTGGCTCAATGGTTAAGTACCCCTGGGTTCATTCCCTGGTTTAAAAAAAAAAAGTAAGAGGAAACTAGAGTTTTGTATATGCACTTTACTTCCCAGGTATCTTTTCTCAGGCAGTTATTGATTGAGGGTTATAGGAAAAGGAGGAAGATGGGAACTGAGGAAATGAAATTTCTAACACAGGAAAGAGGAAAGGAACTTTTCAGGAAGAAAACTGTAGAGCTAGTTCATGGAGCAACCACTCTGCACAGCAGAAGGTGTGGGAGATCCAGACAGGATGTAACCAAGGGGGAAAACAATGGAACTTGGAAATTATCTGATGAGCTTTGCCATCTTGAAAGGAGTTTTATAGTTCTGTCAGAAAGTTTGGGGGTGGGAGTGGTTAGCATTAGGGTTAGGGTTAGGTTTAGGGTTAGGGATAAGGAGTGAGGTAAGAATGAAGGAAAGAAGGACTGTATAGAGGGAAAAGAGGGGTGAGGGGTGGGGGGGAAGGGAAAAAATAATGAATCAAACATCATTACCCTATGTAAACGTATGATTACACAAATGGTATGCCTTGATTCCATGTACAAATAGAGAAACAACATGTATCCCATTTGTATACAATAATAATAAAAAAAAAATAACTAAAACTCAAAAAAAAAAAAAAGAAAGTTTGGGAATGAAGTGGTATTAAATATATAGGAAACTAAGCTAAAAATAAGGCATTTGTTAAGATATGATTAAGTCTTGTCCTGAGTTCAATAAAAAATAAAATAAACCACAGTGTCTATATAGCTCAGCTGTAAATTATATTCACACGGTCAGATTAATATAAGTAATGAAAACTGATTTAAGAAAAATTGTGATAGAATTTCTTTCTTGGGAGAATGTGGGAAGGGAAGTATGTGTTCATGGTGGGAGGAGGGAGAGGGTGGGGGAAGTCAAAGAAAGCTAAGTGCTCATCCTTCATACAAGTGGGGAGACTAACAGAATGAGAAAGCAAATTTTAGGAGTATAAGTGTGTTTCTTAAAAGCAGCTGCTGAAAGAGGTGCATTGGTTGCTTCTGGGGAACAGTAATTGAGGGCAGGGTGAGGGAAGCAGGAGAGTCATTTCTTAAAACAGTTTTGTTGAACTATTAAAATTTTAAACAATATGCTGACATTACTTTGTTAAAAATAAAAATAAAATTGACAATAAGGGAATAAATAAATCATTTGAAACAATAAAAATTAATCAAATAAAAAGGAAATTCTACTACAAGAACTGATATAGCTTCTCTGTAAATCCAGTTCACAGGCTCACCTTCTCCACCTCTATCTTCTTCCCTTCTCCAGATCCCTAATCAGCACATTTCCTTGCACTTGACCCCAAGAGACCCCGCCATCAGTGAGCATACCTAAACTGTTCTCAGCACCTCTAGGGACTACAACGAAAAATAAGGTTTGGATCTCTGCCTTCAAGTTTTAAGAAATCTGTTTGAGAGTCTGTTAGATACAAGCAACACAATTAAAGATTCAGTTGTGTGGTGTAGACCACATGGAGTTCAGAGACATGTCAGAGATGTGACTGGAGCTGTGGGAAGCAAAGTGGAAAGTGGTGAGGGGACAGCCTGGAGGCACATGGTGGGACATCATTGCAGAACTTTGTAGGGCCTGTCAGGGTTTGTGGTTTATCCCAAGCATAATGGAAAGCCATTAAAAAGATCCTATGTATCCACATGCCGTGGTGCACATCTGTAATCCCAGCAACTTGGGAGGCTCCGGCAGGAGGATTGTGACTTCAAAGCCAGCTTCAACAATTTAGCAAGACCCTAAGCAACTCAGTGAGACCCTGTCTCTAAATAAAGTACAAAAAAGGGCTGGGGATGTGGCTCAGTGGTTAAGCACCCCTGGGTTCAATCACCATACCAAAAAAAAAAAAATCCTATCTATCCAGGCATGATGGCCCACTCCTGTAATCCCAGTAACTTGAGAGGCTGAGGCAGGAGGATTACAACAAGTTCTGGGCTAGTATCAGCAACTTAGGAAGGCCCTAAAGAACTTGGTGAGAGCCTGTCTCAAAACAAAACAAAAAGGGCTGAGGATGTGACTCAGTGGTTAAGCACCAGTATCCTCCCACCAAAAAAAAAAAAAAAAAATCCTATATCCTATCTAGAGAGTGACATCTTTTTAAGAAGACTACTCTGATCATTGGCTGAAGAAGAAACTGGAGAGAGGCAAAACCCAATAGAGATTCGCTAAGAAGCTATTGAAGTGGTTCACAAGAGAGATTATGGCGGCTCAGATCAGGACGGCAGCTGTGGAAACATGAATTATTAAAATTGCATTATAGGAGTAGAATCAATTAGGTTTGCTGATGTCTTCCTTATGTAAAGGATGGCGGGGAAGGACTAGGAGGAAAGAGCTTCAGATGACTCAGAATTCTGATTTGAGCAATTGGGTGTATCATGGATTCACATTCCCAGACCGGGGAAGACTGGAAAGAGTATAGGTTTTAGAGACGAGGATTAAAAATTAGGTATTGAACAAGTTAAGATGCAGAGACTTGACATATTCACAAATAATCGACATATATGTCAAGTATCAGGTGATTCATTGTCCTTTCCATCTTCCATCTTCCGAGACATGTTCCTGGGACTCAGCAAAGAAGTCCAATCTAGAGTTAGCTTGGAGGAGTTTTTGGTATATGAATAGTACCGAAGTCATGAAAAGTATGAGACCATTTAAAACTGGTTTTCAAACTCAGAGTGCATGTTTACAGAGTTTCTTTCTTTCTTTCTTTCTTTCTTTTTTTTTTTTTTTTTGGGGGGGCGGGGTAGTGGGGATCGAACCCAGGGCCTTGTGCTTGCAAAGCAAGCACTCTATCAACTGAGCTATCTCCCCAGCACCGGCAGAGTTTCTGATTCAGTAAATCTTGGTGAGGCCCAGGAATCTCTTTATTAAAAGGCAACCCAAAAAGATTCTGATGCAGGGAATTTAGGCTCAGATTGAAAAGGGCTTAAGTACAATTCATAGGTGAGAAAGTAGAAAGAGAAGCATGGCCAACTTTTTCAAGAACTTGGAGAAAACCAGAGAGAGGTTGGTAGGTAGGGGGGAATGCCAAATAGAAGGGTTTTGTTTTGTTTATTTTTATCTTTTGTATTATTGGTTTTGTAAAGGTAGAAGATTCTAGAGTTCATAACTTTGGCTACACATTACAATCACCTATTGAGTTTTTAATAAATACTGATGTACAGAGCCCATCCCAAACTAGTAAATCTGAATTGATCCCAGATATCAGCATTTTTTTTTTTTTTTTTGCGAATCGAACTCAGGGCCTTGTGCTTGTGAGGCAAGCACTTTTACCAGCTGAGCTATCTCCCCAGCCCAGTATTTTAACTTCTAATTGTATTCATTGCCTCCCCCACTCCAAAAGCATTGTTTTTATCTCCCTAGTGCTGACGTATACAGCACGATCTCAAATTATGTCATCGTTGGAAAGTTTGCTGGGTGGTAGCAGAGGATACAAACCACAGGAAGCCACAGAAGTTATTGTAAAGTTCTGTAATCTTCACATGAAAGGATCAGAGTCGAATTCCCTTGCTTTCAAATGGAGAAACGGAAGCCCCCGAGGGGAATTAAATGCCTAAGGTCTCTAGCTGGCAGTGGAGAGGCGGGACTAGAATCCAGAATTCTAATTCCAGGTCAGTGGTTCCGGACCTTTCGACGACTTCATTTTGACCATTCCCCAAACCCACGACGACATCCAGGCTAACAGTACCGCCCCTTCGGAACCCCGTTTAATGTCACAAGCGGAACCTGCCGTCCCTTTTGTCTCCCCTAAACCCGCCTCTGGCCCAGGTTTAGCCTTCCCCCATCACCGCCTCAAGCCCAGCCGCGGACTTTAACAGTGGGGCCTGGGGCCTCTCACTGCGCCGGCGCCACTAGCGTAGTGGACTTTGTGGCCATAGCAACCGGAGACACGCCAACCGGCTTGCGGCGACCAGGGATGAAAATTTCCCGGTACAGTTTTGTTTTGTTTTGTTCCCACGTGTGCTTTCCTTACCGCTTCCCGCGCCTGATGCGTGAATTTGAGGGTCTGATAAGAAAGCTCCATCAGACATGTGTTAGGACGCAGAGCAGGGAGAAGAGGAGCCAGCCACTGACCAGTAAGGACATCGCAGAAAGGCGGCTCGGGGAAACCTGACGCTTAACTGGCCCGCCCCTCTGGGGATTGGGTAGAGCCCAGACAGCTCAGCCTATCACTGGCCACAGACGGATTCTGTAGCGCGTCAATCAATGTCAAATCAAGTTTTTTCTAGAGCTTGTGCATGGTTCTTGCCAATCAAAAGACAGAGAGGATGATTGCTAGAGCCTAGGGCGGGATTTGCAATTATTTTGTTTCTCTAAAATGCAAGTTACCCCAAATTTCTTTCTGGTAGTTGTGCAGGCCTTTGTGACTCAATGACTATATGTTGACATCCCGCCACCACCATTTAGGGTAAAGGTTTGAAGTTACTCCTTTTCTTTGAAATTGTCTCTACATGGCCCCCACTGCAAGAATCTGCTATGAACACTTTGGCTGTCAGGGACTTTCAAGAAAGCAAACGGTACATTCGAACTTTCCCTCCTTCTCCAACTTCCTTTGCATCAGCAAAGCTTTCATCAGGAATGCCTCCTTCCCTCCCTCCCTCCCCTCTCCCTTCCTGATGGATGACTTCAATGGCTTTCTCTTGTTGTGAATCCTATTCCAAACCATCCGCTCATCATTATCTTCAACCTTCTCCATTCATTTTCTCCCCTTGAGATACAAAATATTTGTTTCCTCAAACTAAAAAAAGGCTCTCATCTTATAATTGTTGAATTGGATCCCCCCTCTCTTATTCACTTCTCTTTCCTCACCTTTTATTCACTTCTCAACACATTCTACCTCTACTTTTTTGAAACAGTTTTTGCCAGTAGTCCAAAGTTTCTAACTGGGAAATTGAACTATAGAGTGTTTCACAATCTTTTTTTTATTTATGAAAATTGGACACTTGTTTTTTAAAAGTGAAAATGTGCCCAGACAAACCAGTCCCGATCCGGGAAATCACGCAAGAGATTTTATTAGGCAGAGAAGAGAGATTAAGAAATGAGAGAGTGAGAGAGAAAGATATTGAGAGATGAGAGAGAGAGAGAGAGAGAGAGAGAGAGAGAGAGAGAGAGAAAGAGAGAGAGAGAAAGAAAGCAAGAAAGCATGGCGGGAAAGCTTCGCTTTAGTAATTGAATTTCCCGGGCTAATGATGATTGGGCCAATTGCTGAGCAGTTAAAATTCCCGGGCTAGGGATTAAGCCAATGGCTGCCAAGCACAAACTGACAAGTGGACCAATGGCTGGCTAGGATCGCAGACTGACAGCAGGGGTGCTGTCATGCCCCTTTCCTTCTCCCACAGACGAGCCCCGCGCCCTACAGCCAAGGAAGGAGCCCCACGAGGTCATAGGGTGTGCTGGTCATAGGCAGCCTGAGGACCTAGGTGAGACTGCAGGGCAAACCTAGCCCGCCTGCTGCCTGCCATAGGGAGCGGACACCTGGCGGGTTCACGCGGTCAGAGCGCTGCCTGGGCAGCTCCGAACTTGCCCCGCTGCGTCTGCCCGTGGGGCAGCCCACCGAGTATTATAGTTTTAATTATAATTATTAATGCAAATTAATTGTACAACTTTATAAGATTTCACTGTACATTTTACGATCGTTACTTTATTCCAAGTTGACTTATTTTGAAATCATTGACTACTTTTTTGTAATAATAACAATAGTTTATTAAACAGCTATGCTGCCTGTGATGGTGCAAGCCTGTAATTCCAGCAACTCTGGAGGCTGAGGCAGGAAGACCTTAAGCCCCAGCAACTTAATAAGACCCTAAGCAACTTAGTGAGACCCTGTTTCAAAATAAAAAGTAGAAAGGGCTGGAGGGCAAGTGGTTTGTTTGGTCGCTGGTTGGAGTAGCTTAGCGGCTAGGGGTCTTCATTGGGGCAGCTTGGCTCGGAGGTCGAGTGGCCTAAGACTTCAGCTTTGAGTAAGACAAAATGGCCCAAACCAAGCAGATCCCTCATAAGTCCCCTGATGGAAAAGCCTCCCCACGGAACAGCCTGCCACCAAGGCTGCGGGGGAAAGCGCTCCCCCTACCGGCAGGGTGGAGGAACCTCATAACTACAGGCGGCGGACGGGGCACTTCCAGAGATTACAGGATACCAGAAATCCGACAAACTTCTCGTCCGGAACTTGCTTTCCAGGGGTCAGTGAGAGAGATCACCCAGGATTTAAAAACCGATTCAGAGTGCACCCATTGGCGCCCTTCAGGAGGCTAATGAAGCGGCCCTGGTGGGTTTATCTGATGATACTAATCTGTGTGCCGTCTAGGCTAAGAGAGTCACCCTCATGCCCAAAGACGCCCAGATGGCTCTCCGGATAGAGTGAGAGAGAGCTTATGGGGTTTTGTAGGAAATTCTGTGAAGAACTTTGCTTGAACTTGTACTTTTTTGTAAGAGATTGCTTATAATATATTGCATTTGTGCTTCAATCATTCCATCTTTCACTCAGGACGAATGCCAAAAGTGACTGCCCACAGTCCTCTGAGATGTGAGCCCTGTTGCTCAGGAGTGACAAGTTGCTAATATGCAGAAGGGTGGGTGATACTTCTTGCTTCTCATGATGCATATTTCTGTATATTAATGAGTTGTTGGGTAAACTATTAAGGTTCTTGAATCGATAAATGTGTACAGAGTCCTTCTGAGCTAAAACTGGTTATGACTTGATCCAAGTGTTTAACAGTTGGGGCTGTTAAGTCTGACGATACATCACTGTGATGGAATGTAGACTTTTTCAAGGGTGAAGATACAAGTCTTAACCACAATGTTACTTACAATTTCAGAAAGAAAGAAGGAAAGAATGAAGGAAGAAAGGAAGGAGAGAGGGAACAAAAGGAAGGAAGGAAAGAAAGAAAGAAAAGTAAACCTGGCAACTATAGTGTACACTGTGTGCTATTTTATATATTGTAGTGGCAATATTTTTTTAAATATTTTGTTTTAGTTGTAAGTGGACACAACACCTTCGTTTTATTTTTATGTGGTGCTGAGGATCAAACCCAGGGCCTCACACATGCTAGATGAGCACTCTACCACTGAGCCACAACCCCAGCCTAGCAAGTCTTAAATTAAATGTTTCACATTAAAAAAAGAAAGAAAGAAAGAAAGAAAAAGGGAGGGTGGGGATATGACTCAGTGGTTAAATTTATCTGGGTTCAATCCCTGGTACAAATAAATAAATAAATAAATACACACACACACACACACACACACACACACACACACACACATACACACACACATAACTAGACAACCAGATAATGTGCTATGTGTAGGCATACCTCGCTTTGTGGTATTTGTGGTATTTCACACTTTATTGCATTTGGCAGATACTGTGCTTTCTACAAATTGAAGTTTTGTGGCAACCCTGGGGTGAGCCAGTCTATTGAACCCATTTCTCCAACATGTGCTCACTTTGTGTCTCTGTGTCACAATCTGGCAATTCTCGAAATGTTTCCGGCTTTCTCGTTATTATTTTATCTGTTATGATGATCTGTGATCTGTGATCAGTGATCTTTGATGTTTATCTAATGGTTTGGGGGCACCAGACCTGCCTAGATAAGGCGGTGAATCTAATCAGTAGGTGTTGTGTGTTCTGACTGCTTCTCTGGTTGGACCCTCCCTGTCTCTCCTCTGGGTCTACTTATTCCCTGAGACACAAAAATGTTGAAATTAAGTCCATTAACAACCTGTAATGGCTTCTAAAAGAAATAGTTTAGGGACATCAAGATGGCGGAGGCAGGATACTAGAAAAATACCAGCTGGAATACAAAACAGGGGATGTGTCATCCTGTCTCTGTTTAGGTAAGTCCCATTACCATGAAAATTTCCAGCAGAAGAGGGTTTTTCACATGGCAACTCCCGCCACAGGTTCTGGATTCCAATCAGGCAAAATCAAGTAACCAAAGGAAACTGTATTCTAATTAGGCAAAAATAAAACTAGCAGCAGGGTGTGGTGGCGTGCACCTGTAATCCCAGCGGCTTGAGAGACTGAGGCAGGAGGATCTCAACCTTGAGGCCAGTCTCAGCAGTTTAGCAAGGTCCTGTCTCAAAATAAAAAATAAAAAGGGCAGCTGGGCATAGTGGCGCATGCCTGTAATCCCTGCAGCTGGGGAGGCTAAGGCAGGAGGATGGTGAGTTCAAAGCCAGCCTCAGCAACAGTGAGGCACTCAGCAACTCAGTGAGACCCTGTCTCTAAATAAAATATAAAAAAGAGATGGGGATGTGACTCAGTATTGAGGGCCCCTGAGTTCAATCCCTTGGTACCCCCAAAATAGAAAATAAAAACCTTAAAAAAATAAAAAGGACTTGGAATGTGGCTCAGCCGGTTAAGCGCTCTGGGTTCAATTCCCAGTACCAAAAGTAAATAACCAATGGGAAAAAATGGGGTAAGATTTTCAATAAGGTCCTTGGGAGAGGATCAAGGTATATAAAAGACAAGATTTGTTCAGAAGTCAGAGCCTTGAGCTCCTCCCTTCCCCACCCCCACACAGTCTGTTACTTTCTCTTTCACTTTCAGTAAATCTAGCTTTACACACACACACACACATACACACACACACTTGCTTGTTCCTCTAGTGTCTTGCTCAATTATTTATTCAGGAGGCAAAAAACCTGGACCCCATCTGGGCACCTCACCCATATGGTAAGTGTTCAGGTGAAAGAAAGAGTCATGGTTCATTCATTTTAAGTAAAAAAACAAACACAAACAAACAAACAAACAGGGCTGGGGATATAGCTCAGTTGGTAGAGTGCTTGCCTTGCAAGCACAAGGCCCTGGGTTCAATCCCCAGCACAGCCCCCCGAAAAAAAAATCCTAGAAATGATTAAGCTCGGGAGGAAGGCATTGCCCAAAGCAGACCTCTTGCATCAAGCAGCCAAGTTATGAATTCAAAGGAAAAGTCCTTGAAAGGAAGTTAAGAGTGCTACCCCTTCGAGCTCAGAAAGCAAAAGAGCCTTATTGCTGATCCCCGGAACATTTCAGTGGTGCAAAATGGCCACATTTCTTTAAGTTATACCCTAATCCAGAGCAGGCCTTAAACCTCTTGAGTTCCATGAAGGCTGAGAGAGATGAGGAAAATGCAGAAGAAAAGAAACTAGTGGAGGTGGGTCCGTTAGGTGTTAGGAAAGGAGCTGGCTCCATAATTAAAAAGTGCAAGGTGGAGCCACAAGAGCTTATGTAGAACTGCAGCAAGGTGTCTGGAGGGTCTCGCTGAGACACCTGAGGAGTGTGGCCGTGCTCAACAGGTTTTCTATGTAAATGAAACGATCTGCTGCTGGGAGCAGAAGCCAGCAAGGACTTTTCATAGCTGAAAGGGAGAAGCTATTGCCTATTTCAAAGCTTAAAGAAAAGGTGGACTCTTGTTAGAGGCTAGTTCATTTACCATTGTGAAAATCCTAGGGGTTTAAGGATTATACTAACTCTCCTCTCCCCGTGCTCTGTAAATCCAACAGTGAAGCCTGGACGACAGCACATCAGTTGGTCTGTGACATATGTTAGGCCTCCGTCCCCTGCCTGCTGACAGTCACCATTCTACCTTTTTTTTTTTTTTTTTTTTTTTTTGGCGGTGCTGGGGATTTGAACCCAGGGCTTTGTGCTTCTGAGGCAAGCACTCTACCAACTGAGCTTTCTCCCCAGCCCTCACCATTCTCCTTTCTATCTCTGTGAATTTCACTACTCCAAGTATCTCCTAGAAGTGAAATCATACAGTATTTATCTTCTTGTGACAAGATTATGTCACTTAGCATATTGTCTTTGAGCTGAATCCACATCTTACCATGTGTCTGAATGTCCTTCCTTTTTATGACTGGGTAATATTTCATTGTATGGATAGAGTACATTGTGTTTATCCCTCCATCAATGGGTACAGATTCTGGACTTTTTAAATTTTATTTTTACTTTTGGTGGTACTGGGGATGGAACCCAGGACCTCATGTGTACTAGGCAAGCACTCCACCCCTAAGCTGCAGTACCAACCCTCTGGATGTATTTTGAAGAAAAAGTCAAGAGGATTGCTCCACAAACACCAAGGGACAACTGTACAAATTACTGTGCTTCAAAACTGTAGATGTGGTTAGGTTGAATAAACTACTAAATTTGTTCTGTTAAATAAATATATAAATATTTTAAGTCCACTGTTGACAACTACTGCTCAGAAAAAAAGATTGTTTTCAAAACAGTTATTGCTCACTTGCAGTATACTTGGCCACCCACGCTTGGATGGAGATGTAAACTTGTGTCAGGGACCAAGAAGTTCTCATTCTGAGAACATTCTGACCTTTACAATAAGCAGCAGCGCCCCTCCCCCCCTCCTGGCTGATAATTCTGACAGTATGGTGCCCACGGCTTCTCTTCCGGGACTACTCCTTCCCGCTGGCGCGAACTTGCAGCCTATCAGGAGCCCAATAGAAGAACACAGCCAGCCAGCCTGCACCTCGTCATACCCCTCATTCCCTCAGCATAAATACCCTGAGAACAATAAAAATTTGCAGCTTGATCAGAATTCTTGTCTTGCTGCCACTCCCTGTGTCTCTTGTCCCTTTCATTCCTTCTCTCTTAGGTTCACCGTCCCCCGTTGATGTCCCGCGGGCCCGGACAGTTGGCGCCCAACTTGCTTTACTTGCAAACATCCTGGCCATTTTGCGCGAGACTGCCCAACAGGGAGACTGGGTCAAGGACCCATATCTCCTCAAACAGGGGCTAAACCACCTCTGTTCACCCTTTGCCCGAAATGTGGTAAAGGTCGCCACTGGGCCAAGGAGTGTAGATCCAAGACCAATGCCCTTGGACAGCCTATTCCCTCTAACTTCTGGGGAAACAAACCCAGAACAAACCCAGGGGCAATAAGATTTGTTCCCTCTCAGACTCCCAACCCAATCCAGGCCCCCTGTCCTTCTCCACAATCACCTCCCTCCAACGCGCTACCCCAGGCAGTGCAGGATTGGACCTCTGTGCCTCCACTGATACAATATTAGACTCTATGCAAGGACCCCAAATAATACCCACTGGGGTTGTAGGCCCCCCTCCACCTCATATGTGTGCTCTTATTCTTGGGAGAGCTTCTACCACCTTACAAGGTGTTCAGGTCTTCCCTGGCATCATTGATAATGATTACACTGGAGAAATTAAAATACTGGCCACAGCTATTAACGGAGTAGCGGCCATCCCTGCAGGAACAAGAATTGCACAATTAATACTCCTTCCCCTCAATTCAGGAAACACTCCTGCCACCCAAAATTCACCATGAAACACAGCCTCTTTAGGTTCCTCTGATGTGTATTGGGTCCAACCTATCTCCCACAAAAGACCCACTCTCTTGCTAGTCCCGACTCTTTAGTCACTCATCAAATGCTCCGTATGGGCTTTATCCCTGGTACAGGCCTTGGGAGGCTAGGACAAGGACAGGTTGAGCCTGTACAGCCCATACTAAAAACAGACAAATTTGGACTTGGGTATTTGGATTTTTAGTGTCGGTCCCTGACCCTCCTGTACCCCATGCAGACAAAATTATTTGGGAAACTCAAACTCCTGTGTGGGTGGATCAGTGGCCCCTTACCCAAGAAAAATTAGAGGCTGCCTCCATGTTAGTACAGGAACAGTTGACAGCCGGCCATGTGGAACCCTCAACCTCACCTTGGAACACTCCTATTTTTGTTATTAAGAAGAAATCAGGCAAATGGTGCCTTTTACAGGATTTGCGCGCTATCAATAAGGTTATGCGCCCAATGGGGGCATTACAGCCAGGCATCCCTACACCGGTAGCTATTCCTAGGGACTATTATAAAATGGTCATCGATTTAAAAGATTGCTTTTTTACTATTCCTTTACATCCTGAGGACAGATCCTATTTTGCTTTCAGCCTCCCCCGCATCAATTTTCAGAGCCCTATGCAAAGATTTCAATGGAAGGTCCTTCTCCAGGGTATGGCTAACAGCCCTAGTCTTTGCCAAAAATATGTTGCTCAAGCAGTAGACCCTGTGAGAGAGCGGTGGCCACAAGTTTATATATTACATTATATGGATGACTTGTTAATCGCTGCACCTAATACCTATGATCTTAACAATTGTTATTTGGATCTCTATAAAGCCCTTACTGCCTTGGGACTTCAGATAGCCCCTGATAAGGTTCAGACACAGGACCCCTACACCTACTTGGGCCTCAAACTTCAAACTAATCAAATTCAAATCCCTAATATACAATTGCGTGTGGAGCATCTCCACACTCTTAATGATTTCCAAAAATTAGTAGGGGATATCCAATGGCTAAGACCATATTTAAAACTACCCACCTATGTGCTTTTGCCTCTTAATGATATTTTAAGGGGAGATTCTGACCCTTCTTCTCCTCGAGAGCTTACTCCCGAGGCGCAGCAAGCATTAATTCAAGTCACAGAAGCCATAGCTCAACAATTTGTTACACAAATATCTTATAACCTTCCTTTGGTTTTGGTTATATTACACACCCCTCATACACCCACGGGACTATTCTGGCAGCAGGATCCATATTTTAAAAATAAAGGTTGCCCCTTGCTTTGGGTTCATTTGCCCTCCACATCCTCTAAATTATTGCTGTCTATCCTGCTCAGGTAGCTTCTATCATATCCAGACAATTGATTTCTGATGTACAGATACTCTCAAGCACCATACAAGATCTTCAAGATCAGGTGGATTCCTTAGCAGAAGTGGTCCTACAAAATAGGAGAGGTTTAGACCTTCTAACTGCCGAACAGGGAGGCATTTCTCTGACTTTGCAGGAAAAATGCTGTTTCTATGCCAACAAGTCAGGAATTGTTAAGGACAAGATCAAACAGCTGCAGGAACACTTAGAAAAACGCCAACGAGCACTGGCTGATAATCCACTATGGACTGGATTCAGTGGACTCCTTCCCTATCTCCTTCCCTTCCTAGGTCCCCTCCTTTGCTTGCTGCTTATTGTATCTATAGGTCCTTTGATATTCAACAAGATCATGGCTTTTCTTAGAGCTCAAATTGAGGCTATACAGGCTAAACCTATTCAGGTTCATTACCATCGACTGGAGATGATGGATCGTGATGGTGCAACATCTGATCAATATTAGATCTTAATAGACCATCACCCCTGTGAGCTGAACTGAACAGTCAATGACAGGTAAGATTCGTGAGAGCTCATACCAACCTAAGACAGGAAATGAGGGCTAGAGCCTCATTATCCAATGACGGGTAAGGATGTTGCTCTGCCACAGACAACCTAAGACAGGCGCAGTTCCCGAGGGATTGTCACTCCAGTTCTGTACCTGTTCGGGCAAGCCTCGCCCCCGCCTCTCCACATAGCCTCTATTACCCCCTTAAAATATGGCTATCGAAATATGGTCAATAATTTTATATAAGAAAGGGGGAAATGTCAGGGACCAAGAAGTTCTCATTCTGAGAACATTCTGACCTTTACAATAAGCAGCAGCACCCCTCCCCCACTCCTGGCTGATAATTCTGACAGTATGGCGCCCACGGCTTCTCTTCCGGGACTACACCTTCCCGCCGGCGCGAACTTCACCTTCCCGCCAGCGCGAACTTGCAGCCTATCAGGAGCCCAATAGAAGAACACAGCCAACCAGCCTGCACCTCGTCATACCCCTCATTCCCTCAGCATAAATACCCTGAGAACAATAAAAATTTGCAGCTTGATCAGAATTCTTGTCTTGCTGCCACTCCCTGTGTCTCTTGTCCCTTTCATTCCTTCTCTCTTAGGTTCACCGTCCCCCGTTGATGTCCCGCGGGCCGGGACAAACTTGGATTAATGTTGTTTTCATACCTGCTAACACATGTCCATTCTGCAGTCCGTGGATCAAGGAGTAAAGTCAACATTCAAGTCTTATTTAAGAATTACACTTCATAGGAATTCCTTTGATGGATCTGGGCACAGTAAACTGAAAACCTTCTAGGAAGTACTTGCTATTCTATGTGTCACTAAGAATAGTCGTGATTCATGGGAAGAGGTCAAAATATAAACCTTAACAGGAAATGTTATAGGGCGCAACTTAAGAACAGACCCATCACCACTGAGAAGTCCAAATTTGAGAGTCTTTATTAAGCCAGCCGACTGACTGTTTCACACAATGCCCCAAAAAAATGGCTATTGGGAGAACAGCGCCGACCACAGGGTTGTAGGGGTTCTTATACCAAAGATCACATCAATCATAAGTGTCTGTTGCTATGATTCAAAATTACAAACTAACATCATGAGATCATCGACAGAGGGGGAAGTGGGTCAAACTGACCCTTACCTAGGTACAAATTAAAGAATGGTTGCTAACATCCACGCAATCACCATTTACATGGTACATTGGTTACTACATAGGAGTTGCCATTGTATATTATTAAACATGTCATGCTAAGTAACTGATGATGGGTACAAAGGCAGGGTGTTCCCATGGGAGAAACTTATTTCCTACATAAACTGGAGTCTCAGAGCAAAATGGAGTCTGTTTAGTCATTTCCCTTAGAGTCTGGCCTATAACATTCTCATGGAGCCAGATCTGTCAGCCCATCACATTCCCCACTAGTTTTTTGTGCATAATCAAATTATTGATTCATTAGTAGTGCATAGGTGATTACGGTGAGTGTGCAACCCCATTAGCTTAACAGATTGGATTCTATCTTTAACATATTTAGTTGAACAGTTTATCATGCATGCCCTGATTAAAAGTACAGGGACTACTCATTTAGATCAATGCATGAGTCCCATATGTTTCCTTTTTGGAACCCATTTGACATTGATGTAGTCTTCTGACTGAAATGGGTGTTGGAAATCAGTGGTCTCTTGGGGCTGGTTCTCTCATAAGTTGATCCTGTTGGAGAGACTTAACAACAGGTTAGAACAGGAGCAGGTTCTTGGGAAGGGTGGAGGAAGGGCTCTGGAAGCATTAACATTTTCAGAATCTTTCAGAAGTTATTTGCCTCCAACTTTCTGAACCCAAACTGGCCCTTATTTTTGTGATTTAACCCAATTTACCTATCTAGATTGACTGTCTTCTTAAATTTTTTATTATTACCCCTCTAATTTTAGGGACTTCTTACTGCTGTAAGGAAAAAGGGCGATGACCGCTCTTGCTGCTTCGAGCTGAGAGGGGGTGATGTGGGGTGGGGCAAGCAGTAAAAAGTTCCTTTTTGAAAACTGGATCTTTCTAGGGGTAAAAGTCTTGTTCTATGAAAGAAACAAAAAACCATGAGTACAAAATAAATAGCATCTGGAACATGTCAATGAATATCATGAAGCTGATAGAAATTAATAATCTCTTACCAGGAGGTGGAAGAGCTGAGGCATTGTTTACATAAAAGACCTAACAAAGTCTAACAAGGCTGGAGAGGATAAGGCCTTAATTGTAAATCTTAACACTGTTGGAGTTATCAGGAATGTAAGCACAACATTTAGTTAAGTTACTCAATGTCATCTGATTTTTGTAAAATATCTTTTTGCTGGTATGATCTTTTTGCTTAGTAGAGATCTCTTTATTTGTGTTACTCAGGGCTAGAGAATCATACCAGCAAACATGGATTAAGTCTACCTGTACTGGAGGTTATGATGATCTGTAGGCCTTAAACTGACTAAAAACTTATAACTCTAACAGTTTCTCTTGATAGTTATCAGGCATTTTTGTCTAAGAATATTTTTTGTTACCTCCAGTTTTATTTATTTTGGGGCTAACACAAGTGTACATCTTAAGTTACATTAAAATAACAATTGTTTTATTTTTTAAATGTCCAGGAATAACTGTTTTGGTTTTAACTGTTTTGCTAGGTGTTTAAGATCAAGCTGGTCAAATTGACCTTGTTCCTATCTGCTGTTAAGAGTCAGCTGAGTTCCCACAGGGGTCACTCTTGGGGAACTTGAGAGCAGCTTCTTAGCTCCTTTAGTGCCATTCACCTGGTAGGGTCTCCTTGATGAGGTGGCTTCCTTTGGAAGCATTAGGGATGGCTCCCTTTCCCAAGGACCCTCCTCTGCAGCAGGTGCACTGATTGGCTTTTCCTCCTCTAGTGGTCTCATTAATCTCCCTGATCGGAAGGTTGTGTGGCCCAGAGTTGCAAAGCTTCTTAGAGAAGTTCTCTTGTTCCCTGTGTTTAGGCTGACTCTGAGGGCAAGAGCCAAATATTGATTCTCTTGACCCCTTTGTTTTAATCTTAATCTTTAAGTCTTGATCTTAAACATCCAGCAAGTCAGTTTCACCAGTCATACAGTAAGAGTACGGGACTTTAACTTTAATGTCTATGACTTTATAGTCATTTACTGAATTTTATTAAATTGGGGACTATATTATCTGTCCCATAGGTGATGGCTTATTATCTCAAATTAATTTAGATTGTTCTTGAAGCAGTACCTCTGTAAAACATTAATCAGTCAACAGTTACAGAGTTTACAAGGAAAATACAAAATGGAATTAACAACAGTAAAAACATATTTAGTTTTGTAATAGCTATCTTAAATTTTGGCTGAGCTATATATTATATTTCCTGTTTGAGATCACAGTAATTTTATAACAAAAAATTAATCTTTAGAGTATAGGAAGCAGAGCCTTATCTCAGGTAAGGCAGGGCTCTTTATAAATCTTAGGTAAAGTAGTCCTAGTTCTGAAGCTGACATTTATCTTTTTGAATATTACTTTAAAAAGCTTACATATATTTTTCCCAAGTCTATTTAAATGTTAGTTAACACAATATGATATTACATCTAAAACATGAACCAAAGAAAGCTGAGAGAGATTTTAACTTTTCTTTTGTGTAGGAAAGTGGCAAAATGTTTTCCTGTTTCATGATATTAACTTTTAAACAGATCAGGCTCCCATTATCTTTTAGAAATACATTTACATTTTTATCCCAGTGTAGAATGTTTAGGTCCGGTTACAGAACACTAAATGATATAAATAAATCCCCAATAAAATTCCTTATTTTGATAAGTTTAAATTTACCATTACAACTTTAGGTGAAGAACACCAGCATGATAAAATGTTCTTTTAAACCTTTTAAAGACTTGTATACCTGGAAGATATGAACACATTTAATATATGAATAAGAATAATAGAATCATAATTACATTGATGTTTTTGTATTAACCATGTTTAACTTTTAAAGAAAATTTAGACTTTGTAATATAGTACAACACTCTAACATTTGCTGTTTAACCAGAGTTGTACAAATCTCTAATTCTTAAAACTAGTTGCTCTAGAGAATAAAACATAACAGATACAATGTTAAGAGTAAATTAATGCTTTCAGAATTATTGGTCATTTTAGCATATAGACTGAAATTTGGTTTATATGAGTACATTAATATTTGACCTTAGGAAAAAAACCTTGAATAGTTTTAACTGTTGTATTACTTATATATACACATAACCCTTTTAAAATTTACCTTAATTAACACTTTTTATCACTTAGACACTCTTGTTGTTTACTTATATGTATTACAGCCTTATTTTATCACATAAAAACAGTTTTACATGGAGACATTTTTATTAAATATATTTTATATCTAAAACCTTGTAATGTTTTAATCTGTTGATCCCCTTTTTAAAATTTATATTCTGAAACAACCCTTATAAATTTCTGAATTCAGATAAATTACTCCATTTTAATCCAATGAAATATTTTGTTACTTATAGAACTCTATTTAAATACACTTGAAACTTTTGGACCCTTTATATAGAATAATACCTGTTAAGACTTTTAGTAATCATGTTTTTAGTGATAACATAAAGTAAATTTAAACCCTTTTTTATTTACCAATTTATGAAAACACCAAAAATGTTTTAAGTATGTTACCCCTGTAGAATTTAAGGAGTTAAGAGTACTTGATGTTATATTTAACAGTTAGCATTTTAACTCTCTGAACCAATCCGATGTCTCTAACAAACATATCCATGATCAATCCCTTATGTGTTAAATCTAATTTAGTTATTTTTTAAAAGCCAAGATATCAGAGAATTGTATTGAGTCATATCAGTCATTTCTTTCCTGTTGAAGAAAAACCTAGAAACAATGAATATTAGACATTTTATAAAATTAACATTTTATTTATTTTTTTGACCACCTGGAAACAAAACTGTTAGTAACTTGAAAGCCATACTTTTGTTTACCCAATTTAAAAACCTTTTAAATCATGTGAATCAAAAATATTTGGTTCTATTTTTTAAAATTTTAATTTATGAGATCACATGTCAACTTTGGTACCAAATATATGTAGACATGACAATACACCAGTGTACATATACATAAAATAAACAGATGGACAAAGACCTTACAGCTTATTTTTTAAACCCATTAGATTGAGAGTTAACCCTTGTAAACTGGCTTCTGAATGAAACAGATAATTAAGAAAACTTTATATTTGGATAAAATAGGTCTGATTAAAAATTAACTTATGTGCACCAGATCGAAATTATGAACTCAAAAACAATAGAATTTTAAAAGTTTTTTTTTTTTTTGGCCTTTATCCTGAGATGAAAAAGAATTAAGAGAATATAGACAAGGTTATGCCCTATCCCTTCCTGAAGGAGTTTCCCGAAGAGACAGCAAGGGAGCTGCTTCCATTGCTCTCCTGGGAGAGCCCCCTCAGGTTGGGGTCTTGTTCTAAACCGGTTTTTCTGGTCTCTTGGATAGCAGCCATCAAAATTTTAGCCTGGCATTTTGGTGGACCAAGTCCAATAGTTGGAAGTTCCTATTGGCAGATGTTTACATTTCATTGTAAGCTTCAGTGAACATGGTTAAAAACCTTTTTAACCATTTTTTTTTTCCAAATTTGACTATAAAACATTTGATCAGATTGTTCAGGCTGCCCAAAGACAATTTGGTGGTCCCCTGAGGGGGCCATCTGACCTCAAATTTTGGTCATTCTCTCTCAGAGAATTTAGAGAGAGAAAAGACATCGCAGCGGGTTCCATAGTCACTGGCTCTCTTCTGGAATTCCTGGAAATGAGTTAACACGCACTGGAGGGGAGCACATGACTGACGTGAGGGAGACTGACCCATGCTTACACTTAAAGGCAACAAAAAACAGAAAAGGACAAACAAACACAGAACAGATAAAACACCAAAGACACGGGCAAGTGGCCACTCCAGATTCCAGACCAGAGGAACTGAGCAACGTCTTGCCAGCCCCGGACTCGGGAAGTAATGCTGCGTCCAGCCTTCCTCAGAGTCCCCAGATGCGGATCCGCCAGAAACAGACTTACCTGTCCCCCAGGGGTGCAGAAACAGGTGACTCTCAGAGAATTTAGTTCAGTCCTGGGGCAGGGCTCCACAGACCGTGCAGCCTGGGGCTGAGGAACCTCTCTCAGAGGCCTTCCCCTAGGAGCAACATTGTGGCCTCTCCCCTCCGCAGGAGTTTCCAGGTCAGTGGTGAGTGGTGGTTACCCACCAGGCAGCGAGGATCTCGCTGGGGCCTCCAAATGTTATAGGGCGCAACTTAAGAACAGACCGATCACCACTGAGAAGTCCAAATTTGAGAGTCTTTATTAAGCCAGCCGACTGACTGTCTCACACAATGCCCCAAAAAATGACTATTGGGAGAACAGCGCCGACCACAGGGTTGTAGGGGTTCTTATACCAAAGATCACATCAATCATAAGTGTCTGTTGCTATGATTCAAAATTACAAACTAACATCATGAGATCATCGACAGAGGGGGAAGTGGGTCAAACTGACCCTTACCTAGGTACAAACTAAAGAATGGTTGCTAACATCCACACAATCACCATTTACATGGTACATTGGTTACTACATAGGAGTTGCCATTGTATATTATTAAACATGTCATGCTAAGTAACTGATGAGGGGCACAGAGGCGGGGTGTTCCCATGGGAGAAACTTATTTCCTACATAACATGGAGTCTCAGAGCAAAATGGAGTCTGTTTAGTCATTTCCCTTAGAGTCTGGCCTATAACATTCTCATGGGGCCAGATCTGACAGCCCATCACAGAATATGGAACAAGTTGACTTCATCCCTCATGGGTAACTTGGAGGAGTTCAGGGCTTCACTGGAGTAGAAAATCCATATGTGATGTAAATAGTGAGAAGTCGTGAGTGAACTGCTGCAGTCTCATGATAAAATTTTAATAGATGAAGTGTTGCTTCTTATGAATGAGGAAAGAAAGGAAAGTGGTTTCTTTTTCTTTTGTCTTTTGCTTGCTTTTTTTTTTTTTTTTTTTTTGGTGCCCAGGGGTGCTTAACCACTGAGCAACATCCCTAACCCTTTTTTATTTTTTATTTTGAGATTCACTAAATTGTTGAGACTGGCCTTGAACTTGTGATCCTCCTGTCCCAGCCTTCTGGGTCACTGGGATTACAGGGGTGTGCCACTGTACATGGCAGAAAGTGGTTTCTTGAAATGGAATCTAATGAAGATGCGGTGAAGTTTGTAGAAATGACAGCAGAGGACATAGCATATTACATAAGCTCCGTTGAAAAAGCACCAACAGAGTTTGAAAGGACTGACTCCAATTTTTAAAGCAGTTACTATGGGTAAGATGCTACCAAATAGCATCATATGCTACAGAAAAATCTTTCATGAAAGGAAGTCAATCAATAAGGCAGATTTCAATATTGTCTTAGTTTAAGAAATTGCCACAGCCACCCCAGCCTTCAGTAGCCACCACCCTGATCAGAGAGCAGCCATCAACATCAAGGCAAAATCCACCACCAAAAAGATTACAGCTTGCTGAAAACTCAGATCGTTAGCATTTAACAGCAATAAAGTCTTTCTAACTAAGGCACGTACCTATTTTAGACAGAATGCTATGCACACTTAATAGACTACAGTCTAAACATCACTTTTACATGCACTGGTGTTATAGTTTAGATGAGGTGTCACCCTAAAGCTCACATGTGAGACAATGCAAGGTTTGGAGGAGAGCCCGGTAGGGTGGTGCTCACCTGTAATCCCAGCTGCTGGGGAGGCTGAGGCAGGAGGATGTGAGTTCAAAACCAGCCTCAGTAACGTGAGGTGCTAAGCAACTCAGTGAGACCCTATCTCTAAATAAAATACAAAAAAAAGGGCTGGGAGGTGGCTCAGTGGTCGAGTGTCCCTGAATTCAATCCCCAGGAACCCCCGCCCCTTCCCTCAAAAGAAAACAAAACAAAACCCACAAAGGTTTGGAGGATAAATGAAATGATTGGTTTATAGTTTTAACATAATCAGGGGATGAAGGGATTAACTGAGTGGTAACTGAAGTGGTAGGTGTGGCTGGAGGAGGTGGAAACTTGGGTGTGGTTTTGGATATATATTTGTATCTGGCAAGTGGACACCTCTCTCTCTCTGCTTTTTGATCACCATATGAGCTATTTCCCTCTGCCACACTCTTCCTCCTGATGTCCTGCCCATATTGAGCCTTGAGGAATGGAGCCTGCTATCCGTGAATTGAGGCCCTGGAAACCATGAGCCCTCGAATACACTTTTCCTCCCCTAAGATTGCTCTAGTCAGATCCTTTAGTAGCAGCAGTGAAAAAGCTGACTAAAACAACTGGGAAACCCAAAAAATGTGGGTGACTCACCCTATTGCAGTATTCACTTTATTGTAGTGGTCTGAAACCAAACCTGCAAAATCTCTGAGGTATGCGTATACATCCAGAAAGTGCTGGAAAAAAAACTATCAATTTAGAATTCCACATCCAAAGAAAATACTCTTCAAAGATTAAGGGAATTTTGCCAGTGTGGTAGCAAATACCCATAATTCCTGCTTCTCTGGAGGCTAAGGCAGGAGGATCAGAAGTTTGAGGGCGGCATGGGCAATATAGCAAGACCCTGTCTCAAAATAAAAAATTAGACTGGGCATGGTGATGCATGCCTGTAATCCCAGCAGTTCTAGAGGATGAGGCAGGAGGATCATGAGTTTAAAGCCAGCCTCAGCCACTTAGGGAGGCCCTAAGCAAATCAGAGAGACACTTTCTCTAAATAAAATATAAAAAAGGACTGGGAATGTGGTTCAGGGGTAAAGCACCCCTGAGTTCAATCCCTGATACCAAGATAAATAAATAAATGAGGACTGGGGATGTAACTCAGTGGTAGAGCAGCCCTGGGTTCAATCCCCAGTACTAAATAAATAAATAGGATTTTGAAAGAGCAAATGCCAGACACTGGGAAATCAGAAAGGTTGTGGAGCATGTCCTGATGACAGATGAAGGGACAGAGATGGTGTGTGGAAGGAGGGACTACCAGAGGTGCCCTCCTGATCCCTAGGTTGCTTCCAGAGTTAGTTTTCTAGGGTTGAGATCTTGCCTCAGTTCTTTTTGCGACATCTTCCTGTGGTGTCCTAGAGCATCCCCATCCCTCAGCTGATATATAAGAGCTTCGCCAGTCTCATCTCGATCTGTTAAAATTCCTTTAAAACAGAGCCACTTCTTTAGAAAGAAACAGCATAGGTATGAGTTGTTTCCATTAGGCTACTCAGTTTTTCTCAGGAGGTTTCCTGTGAGCTGGGTTTACTAGGCTGGCACAGGATCTCTTGCCCTTGTCACTATGGGCATTTGGGGCAAGATAATTCTTTGTTATAGGGGCTGTCCCATGCATTGTAGGAAGTTTCCCTTGCCTCTGTCCACTAGATGCCAGTAGCACCCCCAAAACAGTAACAACCAAAAATATATTCAGGCATTGCAAAATGTCCCTTGGTGTGCAAAATTGGCCCTCCATGAGAACCACAGGTGGGAGAAAATGAAACAGGTCTTATGCTTAGATAATTAATTTTAAAATATCAATTTATTACTTCCTAAGCTCCTTTTTTTTTTCTTTTTTTTTGCGGTGCTAGGGATCAAACCCAGGGACTTGTGCTTGCAACGCAAGCACTCTACTGACTGATCTGTCCCCCCAGCCCCTTCCTAAACTATTGATACCCACAAAGGAAATAAGAACTCTGTGCTTTTAAAGAAAGTTGTTTCTTTCTCTCCTTTTATAAAACATCATTAATTTAAAATTTTTTTTATACTGGTGATTGAACCTAAGGATGCTTTACCACTGAGCCACATCCCCAGCCCTTTTTAGTTTTTTATTTTGAGACCAGTTGTCACTAAGTTGCTTAGGGCTCTGCTTAGTTGCTGAGGCCGGCCTCAAAAATGTGAGCCTGTGAGCCTCCTGCCTCAGCCTCCTGAGTCCCCGGGATCATACCCAGTCACTCATTAGAATTCCATGGTTAGAGAACCAGGCACAATATCTGCAGAATACCCCTGTGTTCAACTGTCAATACCACAAAAAGTCATGTCTTTAAACATAATTGCTTAAACCATTGTTTAATTATTACCAAAGTAACAAAGCCAGGAGCAGTGGTGCACCTGTAGTTCCAGCTAGTTCCAGGAGGATCACGTGAAACCAGGAGTTCAAGGCCAACCTGGGCAACATAGTAAGACTGTCTCTTTTCAAAAGGTCAGTATTTTAAAATCATTTGTGCTGGGCATAGTGGCACATGCCTGTAATCTGCTCAGGAGGCTGAGGCAGGAGGTTCTCAAGTTCAAAGTCAGTCTTGGAAACTTAGAGAGGCCCTGGGCAACTTAGTGAGATCCTGTCTCAAAATAAAAAATAAAAAACAACCTGGGGGTGCAGCTCAGAGGTTGGGCGCCCTTGGGTTCAATTCCCATTTAAAAAAAAGATATTTGGCTGGGGTTGTGGCTCAGTGATAGAGACCTTGCCTAGCACTTGTGAAGTACTGGGTTCGATCCTCAGCACCACATAAAAATAAATAAGATGAAGAAGGTATGTGTCCATCTACAAATAAAAAAAAAATTATTTGTGATTGGGAGTTGTTATGGTTTGGAATGTGAGGTGTCCCCCAAAACTCATGTGTGAGGCAATGCAGGAAGGTTGAGAGGAGAACTGATTGGGTGGTAAGAGTCTTAACCCAATTAGTGAATTAATCCCAGATGGGATTAATTGAAGTGCTAGGTGTGGCTGGAGGAGGTGGGAATTGGAGTTGGGCTTTGGGGCATGTATTTCATATGTGGAAAGTGGAGTCTCTCTCTGCTTCCTGATCACCATATGTGAGCTGCTTCGCTCTGCCCCTCCTGCCATGATGTTCAGCCTCACCTTGAGCCCCAAGGAATGGAGCCAGCCTTCTATGGACTAAGACCTCTGTAACCGTGAGCCCTCAAATAAAACTTTTCTCTTCTACAGATGTGCTGGTCAGGTCATTTAGTCACAGCAGTGAAAAAGCTGACGATGACAGAAATTGGTACTGAAAGTAGAGTCATTGCTGTGACTAACCTCACCCTTCTATGGCTCAGAAGCTTTTGGAGCTTCCTGGAATTGGTGGAAGGAATTTTGAGATGCTTAGCAGTACAAGCTGGAAATGCTTTAGATTGTTGTAAGCAGAGATTAATGACTGATTCTGGTGGGAGCTCAGAAGACCTGAATGGCAATAGAATCGTGGTCAGTAAAGACAGGGCTCAAGAGGATTCAGAAAAGGAGGATTCCGTTGGAATTTGGAGTAGAGGTCATTCGTGTTATGTTCTGGCTGAAAAGTTGTCTGCATTTTGCCCATGTCTAGAGACTTTCTATGAGGCTGATTTTATTTTTTTTTACTGAAATTTTTTTTTTATTTTTACAGACTGCATTTTGATTCATTGTACACAAATGGGGTACAATTTTTCATTTCTATGGTTGTACACAATGTAGATTCACACCATTCATGTAATCATACATATACATAGAGTAATACTGTTTCATTCTATCTTTCCATCCCCCACCCTGTAATGTATAAAGCTGCTCCCCCGCCCTTTCTGTTGCAGCCATTTTCCCCGCCTCCCAACCACTTGTCAGTCTGTGAACATCCTAGCTAGCTATTGGTTCATCAGTCAACTTGCAAGTATCCTTCTCCATTATTGGTCCCCTGTTAGCCCGGCGGAATTCAACCGCCATCTTTTCTCTCTTGCTTTTCTCTCCCCAACTCACTTTCTTTCTCCTCCTTGCTTTCCACTCTCTCTTGCGCTTGCCCTTTCTCTTTTCCTCTCATTTTCTCTCTTACCCTGCAGGGAGACACTCTGTTTGCTTAATAAACCTCTTATGTGATTTCCCGTGTCCGGCATGGTTTTCGTGGGATTCCTTACACACCCCATCCCACCTCACACCATCCAAAGTTCCTTCATTCTTCTCTTCCCCCCACCACCCCCCTCATTATATATTGTCATGTACTTATCAGAAAAAAACATTTGGCCTTTGGTTTTTTGGGCTTGGTCTATTTCACTTAGCATGATATTTTCCAACTTCATTCATTTACCAGCAAATGCCATAATTTTATTGTTCTTTATGGCTGAGTAATATTCTGTTGTGTATATATATATATATATATATATATATATATATATATGCCACAGTTTCTTTATCCATTCGTCAATTGAAGGGCATCTAGGTTGGTTCCACAATCTAGTTATTGTGAATTGCTGCTATGAACACTGATGTGGCTGCATCACTGTAGTATGCTGATTTTAAGTCCTTTGGGTATAAACCGAGGAGTGGGATAGCTGGTCAAATGGTGGATCCATTCCAAGTTTTCAGAGGAATCTCCATACTGCTTTCCGAGGCTGATTTTAGAAGCAATGAACTTCTTAATCTGGCAGAAGAAAGGTCTAGTCAGCACAGCATTCAGGAAGTGGCATGGATATTGCTGGCGACTTTTAACCAAATTTATTGTGATAATCTGGAGCAGACAGCAGAGCAAAAAGATTTTAAAAAGGTGAACTTGAAAGGCAGGAGTAAAACTAGGGCTAAGGAAGTTGCAGCTGTTGAAGACTTTACCGCCACAAGAGGAATGCTAAAGACTCTGCCTAGAGACACTGAGGAAGATGGCTAGAGGGCATCTTAGGAGCTGGCAAGACCACACCCATCTCAAGCTCAAGGAGGTAAAGGTGAAGATTCTCTTGAGAAGAGATCAGTGGGGCACGCTTCTTGCACAAAGGAGCCTAGGAAGTTTTTTCAACATGCTTAGCCACCCAGACCCTCAGAGGCTGCTGCAGCCAGGGCCCCTGGAGGCTTGGCTACTGTTCCAGGTGGTGGCAGACTTTGGCATCAACCACGTGGTGCTGGTTCTTCTAGAATGCAGGATGCTGGAGTTGGGGGATCATGGAGGTTTCCACCAAGGTTTCAAAGGAAGGCCTGGGAGGCCAGGCAAGGTGCAGCAGGGTCGGTGTTCCTGGGGACCCCCCTGAGAAGTCAAAGTGTGGAGCTGTGAGGAGGAAGCGGAAGCTTAGTGGAGACCCCTGAGATTAAGAAATGTCGGTAACACGGGACATCGTCCTAGGAAAGCTGCAGGAAATGAGCAGAGACAAGCCAACAGGAAGGCCACTTGGGCTGCAACCAACAAGGGCACAGGGGCAGAGCTACAGAAACCCTTTGGAGAGAAAGTCACAATGCCATGTGCCCCAGATGCTGAACGTGGAGCTACAGACTTGTTTGCCCTGCTGGATTTTAATCTTGTATTGGTCCCGTCTCTTCTTTCTATGCCCCTATTGTTGTAAATGGAGATGTTTACTCAGTACCATTATATGTTGGATATTTGTAAATTGCTTTTAATTTTATAGGAGTTCACCATGCAAGATTGCCTTGAACCTCAAAGACTTTGGATTTGAACTTTGAGTCATCTTGGAACTGTTGAAACTATGGGGATTTGTGGAAATGGACAAAATTTATTTTAAATTGTGAGATGGTTGTGAGCTTTTGGGGACCAGGGGCGGAATGTTATTGTTTGGATGTGAGGTGTCCACCAATAGCTCACATGTGAGACAATGCAGGAAGGTTCAGAAGAGAACTGATTGGGTGGTCAAAATCTTAACCCAATCTATGAATTAATTCCTTTGGGATTTTTTGAAGTGTTAGGGTGTGACTGGAGGAGGTGGGAATTGGGGCGTGGCTATGTGGAATATATTTTGTATGTCTAGTGGAGTCTGCTTCTTGATCACTGTGATGTGAGCTGCTTCCCTCTGCCACTCTCTGCTGCCATGATGTTCAGCCTCACCTTGAGCCCCAAGGAATGGAGCCAGCCTTCTATGGACTAAGACCTCTGAAACCATGAGCGCTCTAAACCTTTTCATTTCTACAATTGTGCTGGTCCGATGATTTAGTCACAGCAGCGAAAAAGCTGACTAAGACGGGTGTAGCTCAGTGGTAGAGCACAAGGTTAGTATGCATGGGGCCAACACCAAAAAAAAAAAAAAAAAAAAAAGTAACAAAATTGTATCTGGTGTGAACATTTCAAAACTGCAGCATTTAATGTATGTGAAACCAAGCTCAAACTTTCTTTTTTTTTCAAAGTACATGATTTTATAAAGTTTTGAAAAGCAAAGTCCAGCTTCTGTTGGAAAAAATAAGGTGTTCCACATTTTCTTTCAGTTATAGCAATAATATTTTATAAGGCAATTTCTGAGGTTTTTCCCTTTTTTTTCCCCAGAAAATAATTTATTTGTTCTTATCAGTTATCCATGACAGTAGAATGTATTTTGACATATTATGTATTCATGGAGTATGACTTCCCATTGTTCTGGTTGTACATGATGTGGAATTATATTGGTGGAGGCTTTCCTTTTTAATCACAAGCATTTCCTGTCATTGGTTACACTCTTCAAATCACTCATTCATTCTTCAGTCCCCATCCCCCACTCCCTCCTAGGTAACCACCTCGGAAATCTGTGTTCAAACCTCATTTTTGTCAAACCAGAGCTTCTCTAGACATGCAAGAATGAAGAGAAATTTTCCAGAATGACAAGAAATATATCCTTCTAACTGCAAACTTGTGACAGTCAGTATAAGCATCTCTGAATATTTATTGTTCAAAGTTGATTTTTTTATGTTGCAGAAAACATGTATCCTGTCTTTCTTTTAAAACTGCCAAATGTGTTAAATGGGAAGAAAGAACATTTTAATCCTACATTCTGTGCTGCTATATATCTGTCTCTGCCTGCAGTCGTTGATAAATAAGACTAAAGAACTTTAACTGAATCTTAGTCACGCCCACCCCCATTACTGTGCCATTCTTTCTCTTTTTTTCCCTCCGTGTGTCATTTGCTAATTTAAACCACAGAACCAGTGCTGTTCTTGCAGTCACAGGTGGCAGTTCAGAGCTTCTCTCTGGAGTGACAGGCCAGAGTTGGAATGCTGTCCCAACACTTACAGCTCTGTGATTCTAGCAAAGCTGTTGAACCTGATCAAGTCTTTTCTCTACCTGTGTAAAATGGGAGCAGCAACACCCACCTCAGTGTCACAAGGATAAATGAGGCCATGTGGGGGAAGGGCAACCTTGGTCAAGTTTCCTTGACTGAGAGATTGTTCGCTTTTTTGTTTTGAGGAGAATGAATCATCAACAAAACAAAGAAACAACTATGCTAGCTTTTCAAATGCAGGGAGTTTATTTACTGTAAGGACAGTGGAATAACTTATGTCATTATGTCAAGGAAACACTGAATAAGAGTCAGGAAGGGCAGCCACTGGAGCAGCTTCAGGGGCCTCAGCAGCTGTTCCCTTCACTTCAAAGCGTCCTGCCATTTGCATGACTCATCTTCAAACTTCTTTGGCCCCCCACATCACTGAGCTCAATCTTTCAAGAAGAATGTTTGTTTCCCGTGGCTGACAGATGGGCTTTTCTCAGTTACTTTCAAATCAAATCAGTTGTGATGAGGGTGTAGGGTATATACAGATTGTCAAGGATCTATCAGAAGGAATGGAAGGCTCTGTGTACCCTCAAAAGTACTTGGTTCCCATGCTTGGAAATGCCTGGCACACTGAGAGTGTTAAGTGGGTCTTAGTGATTATTATTGCTATTGTTGATAGAGTTCTCTGTCATCTTCACCCTCCATATTTGATTATATCATGTTTACCACTGAAATGACATTCTCCCCTTTTTGAATGAAAATAAAAGCATTCATTTATTTATTCATTTAGAAAATGTTTATTTATTACCTGATAATGACCCAAATAATGTTCTTGGCAATGGGGATTCAGTAGATATCAGTATATTCAAGCTCCCTGCCTTGATTGACTTTATATCCCTCCCCTCACCTTCCCTCCTTGTTCCTACCCCCTCCCTCTTTTACCCTTCCTCTTTCCTTCCTGACTTGGTTTTACTGTTTCCAGATTGGTCTGAAACCCCTGGGCTCAAGTGATCCTTTTACCTGTCTCCCAAGTAATTGGGACTTCAGGCATGTGCCACTATTCCCAGTTAGATTTTTTTTTTTTTTTTTTTTTTTAATGAGAGACAACTTCATAAATGTAGTGGAAGTCCTTATAGATGCTATACCCTTCCCCTCAGAAGTATTCCCTGTCCTGGTTTTGATATAAATCAGTCATACTATGTTTTAAATTTTCTATCACAAATGTACATATCCATAAATATACAGCATTTACAATTCTGAAAACAGTTTATAAAGCGTTCAATAACTTTTTCCAATTTGATTTTTTTCTGTTGTCTTTTCTCCCCCCACCCCCAATATTGGAGATTGAACCCAGAGGCACTCTGCCACCAAGATACATTCCCAGTTCTTTTTAAATTTGATTTTTGAGATAGGGTCTTGCTAAATTGCCGAGGTTAGACTTCAACTTGTGATCCTGGTGTCTCAGCCTCTCAAGTGTTGGGATTCTGGGTGTGTAACACTGTGTCTGACCCAACGAGATTTTTTTCACTTAACATTGTTTTTCAGATTTGTCCATGTTTTTATACATAGATATGTTTTCTTTATTTTTTTCTTACTTAATATATAACTATCCGTTTGCAGGAATATATAACAATGTATAATATATAATCACTCTTCTTATGGATGAGTTCCTTTGTTTTCAGTTTTTCATTATTACAAACAGTAATGCAATAGACATTTTTGTATTTGTCTCCTATTGTACATACACAAGCGTGGATGTCTCTCTTCCTTTTTCAGGTCACAGCACTGATAAAAAATAATCAAATTTGTGTGGCATGTTGGTAAATTGGAGGGAATTTAGAAACATCTCTCTGGAGCTTGGTGAAAAAGATGGTTACTTTTTCCTCATAATTGTGAAAAAAAAATGAAACACTGAAGTATTAAGGAAATTAAAAATGTGAAAAACAATTTTTTTATTTTGTATTTTGGGTACTGGGAATTGAACCCAGGAGTGCTTAACAACAAAACTACATCCCCAGCCCTTTTTATTTATTTATTTATTTTTGAGACAAGGTCTTGCTAAGTTGCTGAGGGCTAGCCTTGAACTTGAGATCCTCCTGCCTCAGTCCTGAGTTACTGAAGTTTCAGGCATATGCCACCAAGGCTGGATAAATATGAACTTTGAAAACTTTCAGATGAAAAATTTCATAAGTTTTAGTGAAAGGTTTGAGTGCATTTCTGAAGCAAATTTAATAATTTAATGCTTGAAATGTCTTTATTTCCTGGTCAATCCATTTTAATGGCAATGTCTTTAATTTTTTATTTTTATATATTTTTTTGATACTAGGGTTTGATCCCAGGGATACTTTACCACTGAGCTACATCCTCAGTCCTTTTTATTTTGAGACTGAGTCCTGCTAAGTTGCTGAGGGTCTCAATATTTGCTGAGGCTGGTCTTTCAAATTGTGATCCTCATGTCTCCACCTCCTGAATTGATGGAATTATAGGCATATACCATGGTGCCTGGCCCAAATTCTTGATAGAAACAATTAACAAAAGAGATTTTATTTAAGCAAGTATTGAAAATGTCCAAAACTATTTTAATTCAAGAGTTGGAATTAGGGGCTGGGGAGATATCTCAGATGGTAGAGTGCTTGCCTTGTAAGCACAAGGCCCTGGGTTCAATCCCCAGCACCAAAAAAAAAAAAAACAATAGTTGGAATTATATTTTAAATATTGAAGAGATTTTTCTGTCACTGACAAATACAGTTTTGAAATTTCTTTTAATAAACAAGACAGGTTTATTTTTTATTTTGGGGCTAGGGATCAAACCCAGGTCCTCATGCATGCTGAGCACATACTCTACCACAGAGATATACTCCTGGTCCTAAACTATTGCAAATACTACGGTGTTCCCAAATGCCCCACCCTGTTCCCTGGTTTAATGCCTTATTTTAATATGGCATAGTTGTCACGACTAACAAGCAACTACCAATATATTATTATTATTATTATTAAATAAAGTCCGTACTTTTTCCAGATTTCCTTAGTTTGCAACTAATCTTCTTTTTTTTTTTTTTTTTTTCTGGTACTGGGGATTTAACCCAGATAGGCTTTTTTTTTTTTTTTTTTTTCTCTTCCCAATCCCGCGGCCCTGGGGATTCGAACCTGGCCCTTGTGCATGCTAGGCAAGCTCCCAAGGAGATAGGCTATATCGTCACACCCCAGATGGGCTTTTACCACTGAGCTACATGCCCAGTCATTATTTTTTTCTGAAAATTGTTTATCAGTTTTATGTTTAAAATTTATTTTTATTTCTACAGTCTGAATTTTGATTCATTGTACACAAATGGGGTACAACTTTTCATTTCTGTGGTTTTGCACAATGTAGAGTCATACCATTCATGTCATCATGTATGTACATAGGGTAATGACGTCTGTCTCATTTCATCATCTTTCATATCCCTCCCTGTCCTCCCTCTCATTTCCTTCTATGTAATCTAAAGTTCCTCCACTCTTCTCTTACCCTGCCCCCATTATGTATCATCATCCACTTATCAGGGAAAACATTTGGCCTTTGGTTTTTTAGGATTGGCTTATTTCACTTAGCATGGTATTCTCCAATTCTGTTCATTTACCTGCAATTGCCATAATATGATTATTCTTTATGACTGAGTAATAATCCATTGTATATATGTACCACAATTTCTTTATCCATTCATTTGTTGAAGGGCCTCTAGGTTGATTCCACAATCTAGCTATTGTGAATTGAGCTGCTATAAACATTGATGTGGCTGCGTTACTGTAGTATGCTGATTTTAAGTCCTTTGGGTATAAACCGAGGAGTGGGATAGCTGGGTCAAAAGGTGTGTCCATTCTGAGTTTTCTGAGGAATCTCCATACTACTTTCCAGAGTGGCTGCACCAATTTGCAACTCCACCAGCAATGTATGAGTGTACCTTTTTCCCCACATCCACGTCAACATCTATTATTTGTGTTCTTGATACTAGTCATTCTAATTGGAGTAAGATGAAATCTTAGAGTTGTCTTAATTTGCTTTTCTCTAATTACTAGAAATGTTGAACACTTTTTCATATACTTTTTTTTAATTATTATTTTTGGTGGTGGTTGCTCCTTAAGGGCAACTTTGTATGCCCAGAATATAGCACAATCAAGAATTTGATAACTGGGGCGGGGGGTGTGCTTCTGGGGTAGAATGCTTGCCTACCATGCATGAGGCCCTGGGTTTCATCCTCAGTACCACAAAAACATAAAACCCTGATTGTGGACTGGCCCTGCCCAGTCCACTGCAGGGCACATTCCTCGTCCCACCACCACAATTTGGTTCCTTCTCTGGACTTAGATGGGCATCCTAAGGATGGAAGGAAGAAAGAAAGAAAAAATATTTTAATAAACTGATTTATGTGTAGAAAAGAGCAAGAAGAACCAGGGAGGGAAACCCAGGAAAGGAAAACCAAAGAAAGGAAGCCAACACAATATATTGGTATGGAAGCCAGAAAGACAGCCTGAGACTTGGCGCACAACCCAATAACATAATACTCCAGGTCGGGACAACATTGCTGCCGTTGAACTTCTTGTGATGTAGGAACGGAAACCTGTTTCCTCATCAGAAAAGGCAAGGGCTTGGATTTTGGGTCTCAGGTTGCCTTTCAGCACCACCACTCTGCCTTGCCCATTCTGCATTGTTGTCCCCTAGGAGACCCCTTTTTATTAATTAATTTTATTTTGAGACAGGATCTCACTAAGTTACTTAGTTGCCCAGGCTGGACTTGAAGTTGAGGTCCTCCTGCCTCAGCCTCCTGAGCCGCTGGGATTACAAGGGAGCAACCACCTCGCCCAGGTGATTCTAATGTTCTTTTTCTGTTTCGGGATTCCAGGTGGGATACCTCATTACAATTAGTCTGTCTCCTTAGGTTGCTCTTGGCTATGACAATTTACTTTGTTTTTGTTAATCTTGACCCTTTTGAGGAATACTGGTTGGGTATTTTGTAGAATGCCCTGCAACAGGGATTTGTATATATTTTTCTCATGAAAAATTTGGGTTATGAGATTTGGGGAGGAAGTTCATGGAAGTAAAGCACCATTCTTATCAGATAATATTAAGGGCTCATATTATCATCATGGTTTGTTATACCTAGACAGTTCATCAGAACCTAGACAGTGGTGCAAGTTTCTCAAGACAACCTCCCTGATAGGGAGGTGAATGACCAATGATCTTGAAGAAGCTCCTCATAACCCTCCTGGGTTGGATTTACATCATTTAGTCTTGTTTTCTGTCATATGTGGTAATTTTTGAGTGAATATCATGCATTGTGTATGAATTATGTTAGCTTTCCCTTTCATTGTTTTTTTTCTTAAGTTTATTATTTCCTTGTTTTCCTTGAGTTAATTTTTCTGTTCTATTTATAGAAGTTGTCTGGATTAACTGATTGCCAATGCTTTTTCTTCTTTTCTAACACAATTTTAAGGCTTAAGTTTTCTTATAACTGTGATGTTAGGCAAAACCCACAAATTTCAGTATGTATTCAAGTAATTAAAATTTTTTTGTGGTTTCTTTTTCGACTTCTAAGTTATTTAGAAGAGTACTTAAGTTCAAAATAACATATGGTGGGTTTTGTTTGTTTGTTTGTTTGTTTTGTTTTGTTTTTTGGTACCAAGGATTAAACCCAGGAGCCACATATCCAGCCCTTCATATTTTTTCTTTTGAGACAGGATCTTGCTAAATTGCTGAGGCTGGCTTTGAACTTGTGATCCTCCTGCGTCAGCCTCCAGAGTCACTGGGATTACGGGCATGCACCACATAAATGATGATTATTACTCCCCCCCTTTTCTTTTTTTCCTTAACAAAACTGGAGATTAAACCGAGGGCCTCACACATACCAGGCAAGCACTCAACCATTGAGCCACATCCCAAATCTGTTTTTTAAAAGTTATCTATTTATTACAGATTTCTAGCTTAATATTACGTGGACAATACACTGTATGATTTCAATTATTTAAATTTATGAAGCCTTGCTCTATTGTCAGTGCATGTCTGATTTATGTAAGTAGCCCACCTATGATGGAAATAATGAATTTGTGCACATTAAATACATTGGGTCAAATTTGTTAATTATACTACTCAAAAAATCTGTATCTTTAATGATTTTTTTTTTCTTTTTGGGTCAATTGTGGAGATTGGTGTAATAAAATATTCTATATTTCCTGATTTATCTGTTTTTCATTGTAGTTCTGTATGCTACATTGAGGCCATGTCACTACATGCATACATACACATTTAAAATTACTATATTGTACAGGTGAATTTGAAATTATTCAAGGAAACCCCAATATGGCATCTCCATCAGATAATTATAGGTCATGTATAGTTTCTCCCACACCAAAGGAAAATTTCTGTTAGGTTTCTAGGCAAACAGCTAGAAAGTTAACTGAAGCTCAAATTTTCATGCAAAATGATAAAGAATTTTATTAACCCTTTAGTTTTTTCATCAGTCTGAAGAAGACTTAAACTTTTATCTCTTAGCTGGGTGTGGTGATGCACACCTGTAATCCCAGTAACTTGGGAAGCTGAGGCAAGAGAATTGCAAATTCAAAGTCAGTCTCAGGAATTTAGTGAGACCCTAAGCAACTTAATGAGACCCTGTTTCAAAATAAAAAATAAAAAGGGTTGGGCATGTGGCTCAGTGGTTAAGTACCCCTGGGCTCAATTCCTAGTACCAAAACAAACAAACAACAAAAAACTCAACCTCTATCTCTTTACTTCTGCCTTGTTTTCTTTTTCCATTGAGGACTCTGATTAAATGCTTGTTAGACCTTTTTAATGTTATCTTCTATGTCTCCATTGTTTTCTCATGTATTTTCCATTTTTTAATTTTCTGTGCTTCATTCTAGTCTTTTAACATGTTCTTGTTATTCAGTCTCTCTATAACCATGTGTAATATATTATTGCATTTATATATTGAGTTCTTTCTTAAACCTATTACTTCTCGAGTTTCTATTAGCTTATTTTTTCAAGCTTGTGTAAAATTTGTTCCTATATATGATCTGGGTTGTTTGTTTATTTGTAGTGCTGGGTGTCAATCCAGTGTGAAATGAATGCTAGGTAAATGCTGTACCACTGAGCCACATTCCAAGCCGATCTGGTCATTTTTGACTACATATGGGTAATTGTTTTAAAAAAATCATTCACAGGACATTTCTGATGTTTGAGCTATCTGTATCTGGTGAAGATTTTTGTTTGTTCTGCCTGATGCCTGTAGAATACCACTGTAGGACCAGTTTACTCAACATTCAAAGTTTGAGATTTTTTGAATTCTGTAAAACTAGATTGCAATTTGCGGAAGTGCTGATTTACTCCTCGTTTATTTTACCCTATGGGATTACATATTAAATATAAGGGATACTTATTAGGCTTTCCAACTTCTATTGTCACTAGCTTTAGATTCTTTTTCTCTTGCTGTCCAATACTGTAAAAACCACAGCTCAGTTTATAGATCTATTGTATTTTCATAATGGTAAATTCCTTCTGGAAAAATACTTGTCTTAACTCCCTGGAATCTTGTTATCTAGTTTTGGATGAATAATCCTTATGTTGTGTTCTGGTTTGGATACATGATATCCCTGAAAAGCTTGCATGTTAGACATTGCAAGAATGTTCAGAGGTGAAATGAAAATAGAATCACAACCTAATCAATGGCTTAATCCACTGATATCTATTAACTGCATGGTAACCGTAGGCAGGTAGGGTAAGGCCGAAGAGGGTAAGTCACTGGGGGCATGCCTTTAGGGTTTATATTTTGTCCCTCGTGGGCAGAGTACTCTCTGCTTCTTGGTACAATGTACTGAGCTGCTTCCTTCCCCAATGCCCTCCCGCCATGATGTTCTTACTCAACTTGAGCCTAGAGCCATGGAGTTGGCTGTCTATGGACTGAGGCCTCTGAAATGGTGAGCTCCAAATAAACTTTCCCTCCTCTATGTTGTTCCTGTCAGGTCTTTTGGTCACAGTAACAAAAAAGCTGACTAAAACATCGTGGGTATTGCTTCTGCTTTTCAAAAGCTAGGTTTTTATTTTTAGTCTTCAGCTGTTGAATTGAATCAAATTAAAAATATTATAAACATATGTGCTTTCCTGGGACGAAATTTACTGTTTGTAAGTGATATTAAAAAAACCCCTAACCTTTGTCTGGTTTTGGCATCAAGCTTATAATAGCATGGTGAAAGAAGTAGAGAATACTTCATTTCTTAATTCTCTTGAGTGGTTTGTATATATTTCTTTTATGTTCTTATACTTACTCAGATGAAAACTAAAGTATTTGTTTATTGTAAAATACCTGCAGGATCTATAATTGTGTCTATTTTCTAAATATAAGTATTTATGTCTTCTTTTTTTCCTTCAAAATCTGGTAAGAAATTTATATATTTTTATTAAAATTTTTATTTTTATGACTGCATTTTGATTCATTGTACACAAATGGGGTACAACTTTTCATTTCTATTGTTGTACACAATGTAGATTCACACCATTCATGTAATCATAAATATATGTAGGGTAATACTGTTTCATTCTACTAAAGAAATTTGTATTTTTTCAAGAGCAATACTTCAACTTTGCCTTCCTTATTGTATTGATTTTCCATTTCATTATTTTCTACTATTGTTATGATTTAGAAATAAGGCGTCCCTCAAAAGCTCATGTGTAAGACAATGAAAAAAAGCTTAGAGGTGAAATAATTGAGTTATGAGAGCCTTAACCTAAACATTGCATTAATCCATTAATCCCCTGACATGGGTTAACTGGGTGCTAACTATAGGCAAGTAGGGTGTGGCTAGAGGAGGTAGGTCATTGGGGGCATGCCTTTGGGGTGTGTTTTGTCCCTGGAGAGGGGAGTAGTCTCCCTTTGCTTCCTGGCCTGATGTCTTGAGCTGCTTTCCTTTGCCACACCCTTTCCGCTATGATGCTCTGCCTCACATTGAGTCCGAGGAATGGAACCAGCTCTCTGTGGTCTGAGAGCTCAGAAACCATGAGCACCAAACAAACTTTTCCTCCTTAAAATTGTTCTTGTCAGGTCTTTTGGTCACAGTGACAAAAAGCTGACTACAACAACTGTTATCTTTCTTTCATTCTAACTTCAAATTTGTGTTACCTTGATTTCTTTCTAACTTTATTCACTGGCTATAAATTTCCCTAAAAGCGTACTGTACATATGTTATACATTTATTTTGAAGAAGGTTCTAGAATATAGGTTATTAAACTCATAGTCAAAATCTATACATTTTAGTAGCAGTGATAGGTTAAAGTATGGGAAAGGAAGAGACTTTGCAAATAAATGCATTGAGATATGTAAAAAGAGGTATGTAAGGAGGAAAACAGCAAAATAGAAAAGAACTACAGAGCAATCAAACATTTCAGAGAAGGGTTGACAGTCAATATTATCAGATAATTTTAAAGTTAAAACATAGAGTAAAAATGACACTTAAATAGTTATTAACTAGCCAGTACACCAGTACAGGCATACACCAGTACCCACGTAATCCCAGTGACTTGGGATTCTGAGGCAGGAGGATCACAAATTCAAAGCCAGCATCAGTAACTTAGGCCTCAAGCAACTTAGTGAGTTCCTGTCTCAAAATAAAAAATGAAAAAAAGGCTGAGGATGTGGCTCAGTAGTTAAAAGCTCCTGGATTCAATCACTGTACCAAAAGAAAAAAAAATATTAACTACATTCATTGCAGGTAAGTCTGAAAAGTCAGATAACTGGAACTTTTGTAAAAAGTTAAATATGTGGTTTCTATATGTCCCATCAACTCCTTTCTTAAATAATTGAGAGAAATCAAATCATAGGCCAATAAAATGTCTTGTACAAAAATGTTTACAGCAACTTTATTTACAGTAGTGAAAACCTGGAAACAAGATGTTCATTAACAGAAGAACAGATAAACAGATTGGGATTTATTCATGCAAGAGTTAATACTACTCATCATTAAAGAGGAATGAATTGATGTGTGTAATGTATCAAATTCAAATATGATGCTGAATGAAAAAAATGGAAGAGTACACACTGTATGATTTCACTTGAGCTGTTAAAATAAGAAAAACTAGCCTGTAGTATCAGAAATCATATCAGTGTTTGTTTCTCATGGGAGGATTGACTGGGAAGAGGCAGCAGGGATCTTTCTAGGGTGATGGAAATGTTCTGTATCTTGATAAACATTCTAAACAGATTAAAAAGTTTACTTAAGGTCTGAGGATTTCACTATATGTAAACTATAATAAAAATTAATGGTCAAGATATTGTTGAATCTTGTTGGATGGTAACATGTCCAATGTATTATCCTTGCAACTCTTGTTTTGAGACTTTTAAGAGTATAATGCCGAGAATATAATTTTAAAAATTCAGTGTTTAATTTCCTCAATAATTAGTTTTAGTAAAGGTTAAGACCACACACCATCTACAAGGTACAAAAGAGTGAGGAAACGTGGTTAGAAATAGATGTGTGCCTGGCAGAAGAAGAAAGGTAGCTTGAAAACCATTTGGGAGGCTTAAGTGTGGTTTTAGGGGGAGAAAAAGTAAACGGGAAAAAAAATAGATGTCAAAATCAGTAAGTTCTGGGGCTGGGGTTGTAGTTCAGTGGTACAGTAATTGTCTGGCATAAGTGAGGCACTGGGTTCAAATCTCCGCACTGCATACAAAGAAATGAATAAAAAATAAAGGTCTGTCAACAACTAAAAAAAAAAAAAAAAACAAACAGTAAGTTCTGATGTATTCAGAGGTAGGGAGGGAAAAGATGAAGACAACTGGTGCTTGGAACCAAATTCAGTATTCCATGCTTGGTTCAACTTGGTTGCTCTCTTCTAATGTTACTCAGAATATCATATGGTTCCCAATAATTCTTCTCAAAAGAATGCTTTTTTCCTGTTTATCTGAATCAAAGTCAACTAGTTTAGACAAAGTTTAGATATAAACTCAGCTAGTTATTTAGATATAAAAAATATCTTTTACCAAGTTTATAAAGTAGGCTCACATAACTGATTTCATTTAATCCTCCAAAATCCTGAGATCAGCTATGATCATTTGTTTTAGAGATTAGAAAAAGCAGGATGAACCTGGGCTCAGTGTTGCACACCTGTAATTCCAGCTACTCAAGAGGCTGAAGCAGAAAAATTGATAGTTTGAGGTCAATCTGGGCATATTAAGACTCTGTCTCAAAACAAAAAAAGATGTAGCTCAGTGGTGGAGCTCTTGCCTAGCATGCCTGAGGCTCTGGGTTCAATCTCTGATACTGCAAAAAAAAAAAAAAATTTAAATTAAAAAATGATGATGAGACTGCTCAAGTTACATAGCTAGTAGATGGAAAAGCCACTTTTGATAACTTTTCATGCAGTATAATCTTAGGACACTTCAATCACAGGACTTAAAATGAGTCTTCTACTTGGATAGATTTTAAGCAGGTGGACTAGCTCAGTAACTGCCTAAAGATTCAATCCACAAAGTGTTAAAACATTCTATTACTGGAATTGTAAAGAGGAAAAAATTGTATCTAATGGGATTCCTCTGGTAGAAGAGTTCTACTTGTGGCTAGAAGTGGTACTTTCATATGAGGCCTATCCTGGGTGGTGAGACAACTGCCTGTTGCCCCTTTCCCATTTTCCTCCAAGGGTATGATGCCACATTCTAAAGAAACTGGACCTAACAAGTGCAGGTATTTTGTTCTGTTTTTGCAGCACTGGGAATCAGATATAGGAGTTCACGTATAAGCACTCCACCTCTAAGCTATATTGCCAGCTCTTTTGAGAGTCTTGCTAACTCATCCATGGTGGCCTTGAACTTGTGATTCTGCTTTAGCCTCCAGGGTAGCTGGCAATCTAGGCACACATCACAACACCGGGTCAGCATTTTTTTTTTTTATGCGTAGGATATAAAATCTGGATGGCGCTGAATTGCTCAATAGTGAAGAGAGGGTGTCCTATTTACCCTTTCCATTCAGGCTTTCCTTTAAAAACAACTAATGGGAATATGATCCAGAAAAGTTACCAAATTAATTAATAATCTGGTTTGGGGACACAAACTAGCACCCTGTATCAGATTTTTTTTTTTTTTTTTTTTTTTTTTTTTGTGGTATTGGAGATTGAATCTAGGCCCCAGGTATGCTAAGGCAAGAGCTCTATCACTGAGTTATAGACCCAGTCCTTTTTATTTTTTTATTTTGAAACAGGGTCTCACTACGTTGCTGTCGCTGGCTTTCAACTTCCAATCCTCCTACCTCAGTCACCTGAGGCATTATAGGCTGGAATTATAGGCCGGTGTCATTGCACCTGGTTGTCCAATGATTTTTGTCTGTTAAACAGTGTTAACTTGGGCCTAAGGAAAACAAACAAGAATAAGTCAAGCCAAGATCACAAAGTTAATGGTGAAGTCAGTATGAGAACCTAGACACTATTCATTCATTCCTGTATTCCTTAACAACTATTTCTTAGACATTTATCAGTCATTACAGTCTAGTGGGTTTAATTTTTGATAAGCATTTTAAAGAATTTTATTATACGTAATAATTGCACAAATATTTACATGCCTACATAGTTAACATGGAAACAAAAAGTTCATTATGGGAGGTCATAATGATGCTGGACACTAGGAACTTTGACTTGGTGACAACAGAAATGAAATCAAGTCACAGGAGTACAAATATATAGCCAAAGCCTTTATTGGAACCTTCACTTGGGAAAGGAGACAGAGCTCCCACAAGAAAGTGTCAGGGCAGCTCCCTGGAACAAAAGAGTTAATTAGTGGCAGGGGTGGGGTTTAGAGAAGTTAATTAGCTTTAAGGTGCACTTTCACTTGAGAAAGCACTTTAAGGCAACCATTTTTGCCCTATATGGATGAATTAAGTGAAAGCATCCTGGCTTTAATGATGTACCTGGTACTGTTTGAGGATGGATAAATGAGGCATGTTTGGTTATGTGACAAATTGTGAATTAAGTGGGACCTTTTAATTACTGTCAGACTAGAAGCTAAGGCCCAGGAGTGCATTTGCTCTTTGCCCCTATGGTGGTCTCTGATATAAGACTGTCAGTCTATGAAAAAATAAAATTACAAAAAATTTAGTTTAAAGATCTTAATTGGCTTTTCTCCATGATTTTCTAGGGCTGCACTGCAGTCAGCCATTCAAGTGTAGAAAACAAAAGTGATCTATGGACATTTTATTTGGTTATAGTATTTTTTGGTCTTACTGGAGTCAGCAGGTCCTTCCAGTGACTGAAGCTCAAAAGACTCAGCAATTGCAGAAGTATGCTCAGATCAGGCCTTACAGTTAGTTTATGTACTGGTAGTTCAGTGGTAAAGACTCAATAAGGAGGCATTCTAGGGCCTACATTTAATATAACAAGGGGGATTTTAATTAGAATTGGTAATGTGGGTGAAGGAAGGTCTCTCTCAAGAAGTGACACTTAAATAAAGTGAGACCTGAAGGATGAACAGGATCCAGAGAGCTGAAATAGAGTGGGAATTCTTGGCCCACGGACCGGACTGATATTGAGGTCTTCTTCAAACAGAAGGTAGAGGGGAAGTCTGTTGGAGGAACTGGAAGAAGTTCATGTTGCTGGAATGAGGGGCGTGGGAAGAGGCAGTCGGTAGGAGCCAGATTAAAGAGGGCCTTCTAAATCATACTGTCATACAGTCCTTTGGTGGGGGGGTTCCACCCACCTCATCCAGGGAATCTGAGCTGGACTGTCCAGCTTGACTCAGCATCTTCTTCATCCTTCATCAGCAGCTGGACCATCAAGCACCCTTGCATCCAGTTTGGTCGATGCCTTCTTTGCTGGCTCTCAGATTTCCCTGACCCCTTGACTTTTTATCAGGGCCCTCCCGGGCGCTCTCATTTCACTTCCCCCAGTTCCACCCCTCCACTCTCAACTTTGCAGTCCCTGACATTCAGGCGCCCTTCAAGGTCAGAAAAAAACCTGGCCAAGTTAATACTTGAAGGACATTAGCAATTTAAAGAGGCCTCACCCATCCTGCACCATTAGCTCGGAAGAATGGCTTACCCAACACCCCCACTTTAACTGTTCCGCCACGGCTGCTCTGGGGAAGGTTTTATTTGTGACTGCCTCCTCGGTGCATAGCCACCGTGGGAAGGGCACCGTTAGAATCTTCCCGAATGTTACTGTCACACGTCCCAGGCACCGCTCCTTTCTCGGCTTCATCCCCAGGCCGGGCCCTCCTCCGGGGCCCGTAGGTAACCCAGCAAACGCGACAGCGCCCTAGGGAGCCCGCGGGGGTCCGCGCGGTAGGAAGGCGACGCGCGGCCGAGCGAGACCAGGCCGCGGCCCCGACGCCGGAAGCGTGCGGGGCGGGAGCGGGAGGGCGCAGTCGGCGCACAGGGGGCGGGGCTCTCGCGCCGGTCACGTGACGGCCCGGCGGCGGCGGCGGCGGCGGCGGTGGCCGCGGCGTCTTTAGCGGCGCCCAGTGCAGGATGGTGCTGGAGGCGGCGGCGGCCGTGGTGGCGGCGGCGGCGTTGTTGGCGGCAGCGGGAGGGGGAACGGTGGCGGCAGCGGCGGCGGCGCCCGCGGGTGGTATAAAATGGCGGATTTCGAAGAGTTGAGGGTGAGCGGGGACGCGGGAGCGGGGACCGAAGGCCGCGGCGGAGGGTGGGGAGGGAGGCGGGGAAGCGCAGCGTCGACGGCCGCCGCCTTCTCGTTTCGGGGGGGCCGGTTGGCCGAGCCCCGCGGCCGGCGACGGAGCGGGCCCGAGCGCGCGGGGGAGGGGAGCGAGCGGGTGGAGGACGCGGGCTGCTGGCCTGGGCCGCGGGCGGCGGGCCGCACACCTGGCGCGGGGGCCGGGCGCCCTCGGGAGGCACGTGGACCCGACCCCGCGCCTCGAGGGCAGCGGCTTTTGGTCCCCACCTTGGCAAGGTTTGAAGGTGTCCGTGGCGATTCCGAAGCCCGCATACTTGCTACTCACTTGGTGGAGGACCGTTTTCTGCGACGTGAAGTTGGCGTTTAGGAATTTTGCTCTCTCCTGCTTTTATGGCTGATGCTACCGATTAGTCAGATCTGTCACGAGTAAAGGCCTCTTCCTCCCACCCGTGCTTCCCATTTAGTGGAGAGAAGCGTGATCTTTTGGGAACACTGCATTCATGATCGACCTTAAACCTTGGTATTAGTGTGGTGGTAAGAAATCTGCAAAGTCCGTGTATGTGGTCTGTGCACTCCTGCTCTTCAAAAAAATGTTTCCTCTTAGCCCTAGAATAAGGTCATACATTTATCGTTGATACCTCTATGTAGTAAGGGTTTGGAATTGGCTTGTGAGGGGTTAAATGGAAAAAGATTATTTTTCCCCACCGGACTGATAACCTTCAGAGAATCCGTAACTGAAACAAAACTCTGATAAAACTGTGATAAGTGAACTGGACGGATCTCTGAGTTATTGGCAATATTATGGGATATTTTCAGATAGAAGTCCTCATTTAAAAAAATTTCAAAGTAGAGATGAGTGTGAATTAAAATAAACTGCCACCAATTTGCATGAAACACGTGTGATGTTAGGGTTACTTTATAGAATCCAGCAAGATTCACTTTTATATGTTTTTTTTATTGTTATGGGGAGGGTGTGGGCGAAAGATGTGGCCTAGTCACCTGGTAGTTCATTGGAGCATCGTCAAAAGTACAATATCATTTTCCCTTCGGTTTCAAGAATTGCTTTCCATTGAAGAGAAAAGTATGTTGGTGTATGTTATCACCCACATAACCTCAACATGGTGAAGGATGTTCCTAGTTCATAAGTCTTAAGGGTTTTAAGTTGCTCAGAATTTCAGTTGTAGAGCTCTTAACACCTGTGGCAGGCCTTCGTCCTCACCTCTATAAACTCATGCATTAGCTTAGGAGGTTTGAGAATACTGAACTTTGAAGTTAAATTTATTTCTGTCTGCAGAATTGTCTTTTTGTCTTTTGTATAGTAACAGTAAGAGGTGGATGCAACTTTTTCCTCCAAGTTTTTTTTTTTTTTTTGGTGGGGGGAGGCAGGCAGGAGGGCAGGTGAAAACTTTCCAGGACTTGTGTTTGACTTTTTTTTTTGTACCTGGGATTGAACCCAGGGGTGCTTAACCACTACACCATATCCCCAGCCCTTTTTATTTTTTAGTCTCACTAAGTTGCTTTGGGCCTTGATAAGTTGCTGAACTTGTGGTCTTCCTTTCTCAGCCTCCCAAGCTGCTGAGATTACAGGCATTCACTGTCGGACCTAGCTCATGTTTGACTTTTATAAAAGTTTTGGTAAAAGCTTAATATAAAGTAGAGAATTAACTTCATCTGTATAGGGCAGAAAGGGCAGTCAGTGCTTAGGTTGGAGTGGAACTAGTATCAAGTGGCAGAAACCAGAGATAATTTTTTTCTCTTTGTGCCTCCCTTACTCCCTTTTTCTCTTTTGCTTTGTGGATTAACTTCAGCTTTTTCTATACATAAACTGTCTTTGCATGTCCCTGCATTTGATTGAAGATGGTCCCCTTCTTAATTGACATTAGGTTGTGCTAGTAGGAACAAAGGGCAATTGCACTCCTGGCTCACAACTGTCAAGAGGTCCCTCTAACTCCATATACCAAATGTGCCTCATTTATCAATCATCCTGAAACCATACCAGGTACATGAATAGAGTCAGGGTCCTGATTTAACAAAGATGGTTGCCCACACAGGTGGAAGCACGCCTAAAGCCTATTAACATATCTAAACTCCACTCCTGCAAGTAGGCTGTAAAGCTAGCTCCTTTCTCTTATTCCAGGGAGACAACCTGACACTTGGGAGCTGTCACTCCTTTCCCCAGTGAGGGCTTTGCCTGTATATTTCTATTTCTGTGGCTCAATTTTGTTTCTGTTACCATTGAGTCAGAGTTACCAGAGTTCAGCATCAAGACAACCAGCAGATTTAGGAGAGTTTTCAGGGAGAGGGGGAGGGCACTGACTGAGTAGAAGCAGAAAGTGTTATCTACTTCTCTTTGGGTTAGCTTCTCAGAATAGATTGGTGTTACTGTGTACTTAAACATGAGCTGTATCCCAGCTTTCCCCACTGTAAACAGTGATGATGATGGCTTATATTCATTATGATATAGTATTTATTACATACTTGGCTCTGGTTTAGGTACCTCATGTGTACATTCTTTTATTTTTATTTTTTTTGGTGCTGGGGAATCAAACCCAGGGCCTTGTGCTTGCAAGGCAAGCTCTCGACCGACTGAGCTATCTCCCCAACCCTGTACATTCTTATTCTCAGAATTCTAGGAAGAAATTGAGACACAGAGATTAAGTAACCTTAGTAAGTCACAGTTTGAGCCTGGAAATGCTAGAATTTTTAACCTCAGTCATCTAATTTTAGTGTCCTTACTCTTCAGAGACCCTGCTGTATTGCTTTGTTCAGGTACCTTGAGTCTAGGTGGAACTCCTAGCCATCATTCCACAATTTATGGACTAAATTAAATGATAAATCACATACTTCTTATGTGACATAATAGTAGAAGGAAGACAGGAGAGCTGACTAAAAAACTACTTAAAGGGGAAGAAATATCTAGGATTCTTAAAATGAAGGTCTCTGGTTCAGAATATATTCTGATGGTCAGAGTGATAGATAATTAATTTATAGAACCAGAACAAATTATGAGCAGTAATTGTTTAGCTATCTTGTTGGCAAGAAGTGGTCAGTTGATCTGGATGCCACATGTACGCTGCCGATATTGCTGCTGGGAGTATTTTGTTACCCTTCAGGGTCATTCCCTGCAAATCAGTAAAGGACTGGAATAATTGGAACTCATGCTGAATCTGTACTGGAGGTTGAGAATTTTGGGAAAGATTATTCAGTGTGTTTTAGTGACAACCGGGAGGCTTATTTGATGAAGCGATCCCTGAAGAACCTTTAGGGTTGCTTGACAATTTCAGTTTTTGAAATTTCTATGTGAGCCAATAGCAGATTGTCTGGTTACAGGTCAGTGTGGCAGCCCTACACTTTGTAGCCTTTCAGTCTTAGTGTCTAGTAGAGTACCAAGTCCACCTCTCTTCCTGTTCTTCTGGGAGAGAATCTGATCCACAGAGTTTGGTTAATAGACATAGCATACAAACCTGACTTAGGAGATCATCCTGATGGGTTGAGGGAAAGGAGGAGGAAGTTCTCTGGAAAGGGAAGTTGTGGCATGTGAAATCAAAGATGGTTATAATACTGTGTCATGCGTTAGAGACTTTCAAGGTGTCAGAGAAGCTGGATTGCAATGGAATATTCCTGCAATCCCAGCTCTGAAGGAGACTGAGGCAGGAGGATTCCAAGTTTGAAACTAACCTAGGCAATTTAGTAAGACCCTGTCTCAAAATTTTAAAAAGTGCCGGGTACGTAGCTCAGTGGTAGAACACATTCCCAGCAAGCATAAAGCCCTGGAGTCAATCCCCAGTGCTGCCAAAAAAAAACCCAGAGAAGAAATTTTTTAGTTCGCCAGCTTCTTGTTTACAGCTCTTGTGTTGTTAGAAGTTAAAGTGAGGGTTAGCTAGTTTGTGAATTGACAAGTTTGTCAGTTATCTAGTTGTGCATTAATGTGGCACAAGATTTTTTGGTCTGCACTTCTGTCATTGTTGCCTTGCTTCCTCCCCTCAAAATAGTATAGAAGAGCTAAGCCCAGGAGTTGTGGAGAGGCAGAACAGTTGTTTTTTTTTTGTTTTTTTGTTTTTGTGCTGCTGGGGATACAGGGCCTTGTGCTTAGGAGGCGAGGCGAGCACTCTACCAACTGAGCTATCTCCCCAGCCCCAACAGTTGGGTTTTGGAGCCTCAAAAACACCTCTTCAGCCGGAGCAAATTTTTTCTATCCTTGTCTTTCTCCTCCTGTTGTCATAATTTCAATACTGTGAGTTACTGGTAGCAGTCATTCTTATAAAGGTCCTTGCTATTGTTTAACCTGGTTAATTCACTCTCCCTGTTTCTTTACACTCAGCAGTGGGGATGGGGATCTTTTTTAGTGACTTTTTTTTTTCTTCCTGAAAGGATCTCCTGTATTATTTATCTTGTTCTTTCGTAGATTGAGAGCTTATTCTCTGTTTGTACTTGGAAAAGGAGTGTAAAGTTGCATGCCAGAGTCTGGGTGTGTAATTGAGTTGATGAAAGAGCAAATGATTATGACTTGCTTCATAGCTGTGGGTAAACCAATTTGCCAAAGTGGGTAAGTTTGCCGTTTTACCATAATTTCAGTATCAGAGTTGGGCCTTTTTGGTACTGGGGATTGAATTCAGGCCACTCTATCACTGAGCGATATCCCCAGTCATTTTTGCTTTTTATTTTGAGACAGTGTCTCTCATTGTACCATGCCCAGCTAGGTACTGAATTTTATGAAATTGAACAATTGAATAAAAGTGATGAGTGAAGTCAATTTGTATTGTAGTCCAAACTGTTTTATATTAATGCTCATTTTGAATCCACTAGAAACATAGCTTTTTCCTAGACATTTTGTAAATATGGTTTCAAATACAGATTTTTACAAATAAGATCTTTGTGACTTTGTAGAAAGTAATATAAACCTACCATAAACATTCAGAGCTCTCTATTTGGCTTTCTACAGATCAGCTTACCGATCTTAATTATGTCACAGGAAGTACCTTTTTTTTCAGCATCAAGAATTGATGATTATAAATTGTGTGAACATGGACAAACAAGTTGACTCTAATCTGGAAAAAAGATTTTAAGACTATTTTTAACTCTTTTCCTCTTCTGTATGTCTACATCTGTGAAAGAAATACTTGTGCAGACAGTATGGAAAGATTCAAAAAGCAAAGTTCCTCTTCCATTTAATTACCCTACTTCCTTTGTAACTGCTTTTAATCTTTTTTCCCCTGATAAATTTCAAAAGTAAAAAATACCAGGTATCTTTTCCTATTCTGATTGTTTTTTGATTTCTAAGCACTATTTCTTGAAGTAGATAAGAAATTTAGGTCATTTTCCACCTGCCCTACCACTTTGATTTTTGTCAGTTGCATTTTTATATCTAATCTTGTTACTGGTTATTTCTAACTTTTGTAATAGTTAATTATCTGTTTCTTAATCTATGAATTTGATAGTAGCTCTTCAGTTTCTAGCCTTTCTGGGAAAGATATAACACCCTTCCCTTTCCCATCATTTCTTCTCCCTTCACACATCTTCCCCCTTTGCGTTCTTGTGTCTACAGGAAGATTCTAGAAATTGGGTACTAATAATTGTTCTGTAAGTATGTATGTTGACATAAGTATTAGTCCCTATAGAACCAAGTACTATGGATCCATAAAGGAACTTAACTTACGTGCTATTAAGCCTATGGTCCTTAAAGGAACTCAGTAACAAGCTTGAGAGAGCTCAGTGAAATTATTTTTAAAATTTATTATTATAATGTGATATCATCTTGTAACAGCTCCACTTTATTTTGTAGACTTTCTGAAGTCTTGTCCTTTATTTTCTTACTGGGAAGTTTGCTTTCCAGACCTCTTATTAGCTGTCATCCTGGGATTACTTTACATTGTACTCCTGGATAAAGTCTGTTCTTATTTGGATCTCATGTCTTTTTATTACATGTCTTCTTTATTTTACTGAAATGTAGCCCTGAGTAGTTGTTTGAGGAAGTTATGCCAGTGATAAATTTCCTAAGTTCTTGAATGTTTGAAAATGACTTACCTTGGTTCCTCATTGAAGACTTAGATATAGGATTAGTCACATATTGCTTAACATTGGGATACATTCTGAGAAATGCATCCATAGGCGGTTTCATCTTTATGTAAACATTGTAGAATGTGCTTTCACAAGAATTTACTATACATCTAAGGTGTATGGTGTTTATACATACATATGGAATACCCTGTTGCTTTTAGGTCCACAGTGAACAGAACATGCGATTAAATCAAGCACAAGAGAAAATGGTGCAGTCAAGAGATGGAGAAGCAAGAGATGTATGTGTGACTGTTGCTGGCATAATACAATGTACTGTTGGAAGCACCTGTTTTAAAAAATAAGTAGAAGTGTACTCTAAAATAGTGATTAAGAAGTATCTGTATAAAAGGTGATGGGACAATTTGTTATTTTTGAGAAAAACATGCTTTTGGATCTTTACACTGTACAAAATCAGTTCCAGGTGAATTAAAACATCAAATGAAAAAGGTGGAAAAAAAAAAAAAAAACCCTGCAATTTTTATAAGATAATGGAAATATCTTCAGGCACTCTGAAAAATTTCAAGATTCAGAAGCACTATAAAAAAAGACTGATAACTGCAATAAGATTAAGAACTTCAGGGCTGGGGTTGTGGCTTAGTGGTGGAGCGTTTGCCTAGCATGTGTGAGGCACTGCATATAAATAAGTAAATAAAGTGAAGGTCCATCAACAAATAAAAATATTTAAAAAGAACTTCACATAATGATGAAGGGTATAGTTAAGTATAAAAAGAGTAACAGTTATTATCATTCTCAAGTAGTATGTACTGCACAAAATTGTGTGTGCTATACTTTCATACAGCTGATGGCCTGGCAGTGCAGTAGGTTTGTTTATACCAGCATCACCACAAACCTGAATAATACATTGTGCTGAAATGTTATCATGGCTTGAAGTCACCAGACAATGGGGATTTTTTAGCCCCTTCATAATCTTATGGACCACTCCTGTGTATGCTGTTCATTGTTGACTGTATTGTCCTTATGTGGAGCATGACTATATAAGTTGATAGTACAACAGTTTTTCTCTTCAGACATTCAAAAACTTTGCTTCAGGAATTTAACACACCCTTTTTTTTTTTTTTTTTTTTTTTTTTTTTTGTGGTACTGGGGATCCGGGCCTTGTGCTTGCGAGGCAAGCACTCTACCAGCTGAGCTATCTCCCCAGCCCTAAAACACCCATTGTTAATGAGAGGTCCCTTGCAGATCTGATGGTTATCCCTTTGTAGTAAACTCATTTACAATCTTTATGTTGACTTCCATTGTTTTTGGTGTTGTGGAATGCTTAGTGGTGGGCCTGTTTTCATTCTTTCTGGAATGTTTTCAGTTCTAAAAATCTTTAGGGCTGGAGATTACCTTATACTTTGATAATATTTCCCCTCTTTGTGTTTTTGGGAGAAGTGCAAGTGTGTACTGAGGATTGAACCCAGGGCCTTGGCACATGCTAAATATGCACTCTGCACTGATCTACACCCTGAGTCTTTCTGTGAGACTCCTAATAGGTGAACATTGGATAACTCGATAATGGAATATTGACATTTTGTTTACATCCTGGGAGATTTCCTTGACTTTGAAGTTTTCTGTGGAATTAATTTTAGTAGTTATATTTTTTCTTTGTTAAGAGTTCTACCTTTGTTTTTCTTGTTTTAAGAAATAGTAACTCATTCTAGATTTATGGGGCAAATACTTTGCTCAGTTGCTGAGTTTGACTTTGAACTCAGATCCTCCTGCCTCAAACTTCTGAGCTGCTGAGATTACAGGCATGTGTAAATTTCTTTATTTAGAGACAGGGTCTGGCAGAGTTGCTTAGGGCCTTGCTAAATTGCTGAGGATGGCCTTGAATTTGTAATCCTTCTGTCTCAGCTTCTGGAGTTGCTGGAATTGGAGGTGTGTGCCATTGTGCCCAGCCATTTTTTGAACTTAAATGATAGAATTGTGTAGTGTATAGATTTCAGTTTCTTCATATTGAAGTTCATTCTCTGTATCTGCTGGTTTTGCACCCACAGATACATCCCACGGTAGATTGAAAGTATTTGAAAATAAATTGTATATGTATGAATATATTGTTTTTCTTTTCTTGTCATTATTCTCTAAACAATACTATGTGGCAACTATTTGCATAGTATTTTTATTAAGTATTTTAAGTAATCAGTGTTGTAGATTACATCATGCAAATACTGTGCCATTGAACATAAGGATTGAGCATCTTTAGATTTTAATATCTACTGGTGTTCTGGAACCAATTCCCCATAGATACTGAAGGATGACTATATTCTGTAGTGTACTGTTGCTTCTAGCTTTTTAATATTTTTCCCTTCATTATTGGGATTAAATCTAAGGCCTTATACATATTAGACAAGTGCTATACTGCTGGATTGTATCCCCAGCCCTGTTTTTGACTTTTTTCCTGTTTGCAAGATTCATCCATTATCTGTATGAAGATGTTTCTTGACTTACTATGAAGCATTGATAAATGCATCATAAATTGAAAATATCATTTAAGTTAAACATTTATTGCATAGAAAATGCATTCAATACACCTAACCTGCTGAACATCGTAACTTAGCAAGACAATATACTGTAGAGTGTCAGTTCACCCTCAAGATTGAGCTGCTGACTGGGAGCTATAGCTCACTGCCCAGCATTGTATATTCATACAGCATATCCCTAGCCCAGGAAAAGATCAAAATTTGAAGTACAGTTTCTACTGAATGCTTATCTCTTGCATCACTGGAAAGGCAAAAATAGGAAATTGAGGTCTAGTAATTAAGGACCATCTGTGGTTGTAGTTTGTTCTTTCCCTTTCACAAGCTCTGTAGTAGAGTTCCAGTTGCTCCACATCTTTGTTCACTCTTAATTTTAGATACTCTTGTGGGTATGTAGTGGTTTTGAGTTCCCCTAATGGATAATGATAAGTCCCTATCATCATTTTTGGCCATTTAGATATCTTTGTAAAGTGGCTTCCCAAGTCTTTTGCTCATTTCTATATTGAATCATATGACTTTTTTATACTGATTTATGCTGTAGGAGTTGATTATATTTCCTGGATACCATCTGTCCCCCTCTGTCTCTCTTTTTGGGGTGCTGGGGGTTGAACCCAGGGCCTTATGTATGTTAGGTGGGCCCTCTACCACAGAACCACATCCCCAGTCCCGGGATACCATCTCTTGCTGGTTGTTTTGCAAATATCTTGTGTCCTCAACCCTGTGAGTCTATTCAGAGTTCTACTTGACTTCTCAACCTTCATTGTCTTTTTCCCATTTCCATATACCTTCAGGGGAAAAGAAGCAACAGGAGACTCAGCTCTTTGGGGCTTGCTTTCTTTGTGGTGTCTCAGGTCCTTGACTCACTTGTAGCACTTTATGCCTTCCAATGCTTTATATTATGTTCAGTTAAGTTCTCACAGGGACAGTTGGTCTGAAGTCAAGTTATTCAGTCACTGAGAGAGAGAAGCAGGAAAAGTCCTGTGGAACTTGTGGTGGTTCTTCAAGGAACTTTTTGGCTTATTGGTCCTCTCTCAACTTTTAGAATCATGTTTTCAAGTTTTTCTGTCTCTGTCTGCCTCCCATCCCTCCCTTGGAGTTTTGATGGGAAATGCATTGAATCTGTAAATTTTTTTTTTATTGTTGTAAATTTGTGAATGTGTAAATTTGTAAATTTTTTTAAACCATGAACATTGTAATCTCCATTTGTTTAGGTCTTTTATATCTTTCGGTGAAGTTCTATAATTTTCAATTAAACTGTTGCAAGTATTTTCTTGGGCTTTATTTCTAGGCACTTTATAGCAGATTATAAATATTGGCTTTTTATAATTATATTTCCTACATTGCTGGTGTATAGAAGTACAATTTGTATAACAACCTTGCTGCACTTCTGGTTATGGTAAATTTTCTATAGATTTTCTTTGGATTTTTCTATGCAGATAGTCCTGTTTGTGATTAATGACCTTTGTTTTCTCTTGTTTGATTCTTACGCCTCCCCCCTGCCCCCTTGTCTTAATGCGCTGGCTAGGATCTTCAGTACAGTGTTGAATAGAAGCTATGATGAGGGCTTCCTGATCTTGGTCCTGATTTTAAAAGGAATACTTTCAAAGTTTCACAGTTAAGTATGACGCTACCTATAGGTTTATTGTAGAGAATCTGTTTAGGCTGAGGATTTTTCTTCCTTGGTTTGCTAATTTTTTTTTTTTTTTTTCAATCACAGATTTTCTGCAGATTTTGAGATTATTTTTCTATAATCTGTTAATGTAGTGAATTACATTGGTTAATTTTCTGACTTACTTAAACCAACATTCTGTTTGAAGTATAAATTCAATCCTGATCTGTTTCTTTTTTTCATTATTGAATTAAATTTGAAGATGCTAAATTTAGGATTTTTATTTCTAATAATAAGTACCACTTGCCTGTATTTAAAACACATACCTTTTTCTCTTCTAGAAAAATTTATATTAAAGAGAATGATGTGTTTCTTAAATGTCTGATAGAACTTGCTTGTAAAATTGTTAGTAATGCTGGGCATGGTGTGGTACACTCCTGTAATCTGTGACTTAGGAGGCTGAGGTGGGAGTACTGCAAGTTCAAGGCCAGCCTCAGCAGTTTAGTGAGACTTTAAGCAACTTAATGAGACCCTGTCTCAAAATAAAAAGGGCTAGGCATGTGGCTCAGTGGTAAAGCACCCCTGGGCCTCAGTAACCACCTCGCTTCCTCTGCACCCTGGCAAAAAAAAAATAATTGTTAACTAGACCTTATGTGTGCCATGTAAGCCCTCTACCACTGAGTTACTTTCCTAGCCTCTGGTGGTTTCTTTGAAGGATGCTTCTTAACCACTCTAGTTGTTTTGATTATATAGTTCATATTTTCAATTTTCATACCTGTTTTGGTAGGTTATACTCATAAAACTTGGTTCATTTCATACACTCTTGAATTTATGGCATTAAGTTGTTAATCTCTTACTTTGTAGTACTTGTAAATAATATCCCCTTTATCTTTTTTTAAATACCTTCTTATTTTAAGCTAAGACCTTGCACATTTTCAAGACTTTTTGGAGAATATTTGGCTTTGATAATATTCTTTACTGTGTCCTTTTCCCATTTCATTAATTTATTTTTTATGATTCTTGTTTTCTAAAAAGTTAAACGCCACCTGTTAACTTCAGCATTTTAGTATAGACTTTTAAGATCAAAGATCTTTATATTGCTTCTGCATCACCCAAGTTTTGATATGTAGTAGTTTCACTTGTACTTTTGTTTTTCTCCTGTGAATTCTTTTGAGTTATTTAAAAATTTAATTTATAAGCATGGGGAGTTCTACTAGTAAATTTGGTTATTGATTTATACACGCATTGTGTCCAGGCAGCATGGTCTATATGATACCAAGTCTTTGAAATCAATTGAGACTACGGGGTCAATTTTTACTTTTTTTTTGTACTAAGGATTGAACTCTGCTGTGTTTAACCATGGAGCCACATCCCTAGCCCTTTTTTTGTATTTTATATGGAGACAAAATACTCAGGGACTCACTGAGTTGCTTATGGCCTCACTAAGTTGCTGAGGCTAACTTTGAACTCTTGATCCTCCTGCTTCAGTTTTTCGAGCTGCTGGGATTATAGACATGCCCCATTGCCCAGCTACTTTTTATAATTTTTGTTAGTATTTTAATTATGTCATTAAATTCTTATGTTTTTTTTTTTTTAAAGAGGTATGTTTGTCTTCTAATTGTTTTATTTAGTTATGTCTTGTAGTTTCAGCAACTGTTAAAAATGTTAAATTGTTACTAGGACTTGAAAATTTAAATTTATTATATTTTCCTACTGAATTAAACTTTTTTCTTTCTTCCTTTCTTTCTTTCTTTCCTTTTTTTTTTTTTTTTTTTGTACTGGATATTGAACCCAGGGCACTTAAGCACTTATCCACATCCCCAGCTCTTTTTAATATTTTATTTAGAGACAGGGTCTCTCTGAGTTTCTTAGGGCCTTGCTAAGTTGCTAAGGCTGGCTTTGAACTGAGATTCCACTGCCTTAGCTTCCCAAGCCTCTGGGATTATGGGCCTGTATCACCTTGTCCAGCCTGAAACTTTACTCTAAGTATTAAATATGTACCTAGAAATGCCTTTGTAATAAATACTGTTAGAAATTAACGTATCTAGATTATTTTTCTTTTGGACAGTTAATTTTATCTGATTTTGAAAATTCCCTCTCTCTACATTTGTGTTCTTTTACTTTGATTTTATCTCGTGAATATCATGCTGTTGAATTAAAAATTTAAGTCCGGATACTTTTGGTCTTTGTAATTTTAAATTATTTTAATTGATAATTGTCGGTTCACTTGCAGTTGTAAGAAATAGTAGAGCCATCCCATGTATTCTTTATCCTGGTGTCCCTGATTAGTAACATCTTGTAAAATTGTAGTACAATGTTAAAACTAGGATATTGGCATTGACAGAATCAAGATACTATTTTTATCCCCTTAATAATCCCTCATAGTGTATTTTAGTCACATGTATTTGCCTCCAGTACACTACCCCTCAACCCCTACTCTCTGCGAACCATGAATCTGTTCATGGCGTGGTGACACACACCTGTAGCTCTGGAGATTGAGGCAGGAGGATCGAAAGTTCAAAGCCAGCTTCAGCAACTTAGGGACCCTGATCAACTCATCAAGACTGTCTCTAAATAAAATCCAGGAAAGTGCTGGGGATGTGGCTCAGTGGTTAAGCACTCCTGAGTTCAATGTCTGGTACCAAAACAAAACGAATATTACATAAATTGAATCATGTAGTGTGTAGTCTTTTCATTTTCACTCTTTACATTCAGCAGAATTCTCTGGAAATTCTTCTGGACTGTTATGTGTGTATATACAGGTTGTTCCTTTTTATTGCTGAGTAGTAGTCTGTGGTATGAATTTACTATCATTCATCTATGGAAAGGCATCTGAGTTAATATAGTTTTTGGCTTAGTTATGAATACAAGTTTCATGCACAGTTTTTTTTTTTTTTAATAACCTTTCATTTCTCTGGGATAAATGCCTAGGAGTACAATTACTGCATTTTCTGATTGTTTTATGTATAGATTTTAAAGAACTTGCTAAATGTTTTCCAGAGTTGCTGTACCATTTTACATCCCTTCCAGCAATGTATGGAGTGAACCAGTTTCTCTACATCCTTGCCAGCATTTGGTGTTATCACTGTTTTTCATTTTAGCCATTCTGGTAGGTATCCAAGTGATAACTTAGTGAGGTTTTAATTTGCACTTCCCTAATGGCTAATGATGTTAAACATTTGTATATGCATATTTGCCATCTCTATATCCCCATTGATGAAGTGTCTCTTGCATGTCTTTTGTCCTTTTTAAAATTTTTGTTTTTTTCTGTTGAATTCTGAGAATTCTCAATATATTCTAGATACTCATCTCCATCAGTTATGTAGTTTGCAAATGTTCTCTGAGCCTCTTGACTGCCTTTTCATTTTTTAAAATGAGTTTTTTGCAGAGTACAAGTTTTAATTTTGATAAAGCCCAATATATCATTTTTCTGTTATTACTCTTATAGTGTTTAATCTGAGAACTCTTGGCCTAGACCTTCATCTTAAAGATATTTCCATTAAAATTTTTTTGTAGTTTTTTTTTTTTACATTTGTCTTTGATTCATTTGGAGTTAGTTTTTGTAGAAGATGAGATGTAGATGGAAGTTTGTTTTACATCTATAGATGTTTTCAGTACCATTTGTTGAAACCATCTTTACACATTTTATAACTTTGTCAAAAATTAGTTCGGCATACTTGAGTGGTTCAATTTCTGAACTTTCTATTTTGTTCCACTGAGCTATGTATGTATCTTTTCTCTAAAACTAAACAGCCTGATTACTGTAACTAAGTTGTAAAATAATGCATGTACTGATCCCCCCCACCTCCTCTGGGGCTTAAACCCAGAGCCTTGTGTCCTTTACCACTGAGCCACATCACCAGTCCTTTTTATTTTTTCAGACAGTGTCTTGCCAAGCTCAGTTTGGTCTCAAACTTGTGATCTTCCTGCCCTAGCCTCCTGAGTTGCTGGGATTGCCAGTGTTCACCACCACACCTGACACTTCCTAGGGTTTGGATAGGTACTATGTTAAACCTGTATATCAATTTGGGGAGAATTGATATCTTTAGGTTAAGTCTTCTAGTCCAAGAAGAAGAATTCATTTGTTTGGTTCTTAGATTTCTTTCACCAGTGTTTTGTGTTTTCAGCATGCAAGTTCTATACATGTTTTTAAAATTTTTACATACATATTTTAATTTTCTTTGGGGTGATTATGAATGGGGTTATGTTTTTAACTTGTTTCTACTCATGTTTACTGTTTGTTTATAAAGATGTGATGATGTGGCTAGTTTTAGTTTTGTGTTCCGTCACCTTGCTGAACTCACTTATTAGTTCTAGGAGTCATTTCGATTTGTTGGCATTTTCTATATAGACAGTCATGCCAAAAGTAAAGAGTTTTACTTTTTTTTTTTTTCTTTCCAACCTGTTGGACCTTTTATTTCCTTTTCTTGTCTTTTTTTTACTAGTTAGAACTTGTAGCACTATATTGAATAAGTGGTGAAAGTAGTCATCCTTGCCTCATTCCCAACATTAGTTATGGTGAAAGCATTAATTTCACCATTAACCATGGTAGGAGAGCTAACTTTTTCTTTTTCTTTTTTTCTTTTTGTCAATGCTGTTTATAAAGTTGAGAAAGTTCCCTTCTGTTTCTATTTTTCTGAGGGTTTTTGATCATGATTGGGTGCTGAATTTGTCAAATACCTTTTCTGCATTGATTGGTTTGATCATACATTTTTTTCTTTTTTAGCTGATAATATGTTGATTTCAAACAGCAAACCATTCTTTCCAACCCTGGCATAAACCCCATTGGTCACGTGCATTATTCTTTTTATATATTGCTGAATTTTATTTAATATTTTGTTAAGGATTTTAGTATCTGTATTTAGGAGGATGTTGGTGTGTGGCTTTATTTTTTGTACTGTCCATTTTGCTTTGGTTTTAGGGTAATACTGGGTTCAAAATGAATTTGGAAGTGTTTTAGCTCTTTTCTGAATTATACATAGATATTATGTAGAATTGGGGTTTATTTTTCTTTGATAGAATTCTCCAGTAAAATCACCTGGGGCTAGGAATTTCTCTTAGGAGTTTTAAAATTGTGAATTAAGTGTCTCCTTAATTACAAATTAGAAGTGTATTTAAAAGATCCGTTTTATCAACTGTGTTTTGGTAGTTTGTATTTTTCAGGAAATTGGTCCATATTACCTGTATTGTCCAATCAATGAGTATAGAGTTGTTCTTCATATTCCTGTATTATCTTTTTGATGTCTGCATTTTCTGTAATGATGCTCCTAATCTTGTTTTTTTAGTAGATAGTTTTATTTCTTTTGATTTGTTGGGGTTATCAAAAGATGCACTTACTTTAACCCATTTTATTTTGTGTTTTCCTAATTTGTGTTTTGTCTTTGTTTTCCTATGTATTGTTGGTTTCTTTTTCCTCATTGCCATGCTTTTCCCACTTAACTAGTTATGAAATTATGTTTTTGCTTTCTCACAGTCTCTTGATATTGTCTCAATTTATCTTAATTTTTTTTTTTTTTTTTTGGTGGGGAGGTACCGGGAATTGAACCCAGGGGTGCTTAACCACTGAGCAACATCCCCAGCCCTTTTTATATTTTACTAAGAGGCAGGATCTTGCTAAGTTGCTGAGTCTGGCCCTGAATTTGCTATCCTCCTGCCGCAGCTTCCTGAGCCACTGGGATTACAGGCATGTGCCACCATGCCTCATTTCTCTTAAAATTTTGATGTGTGTCAGTCTAAAATTTTCTTTTCTCACCTGTAGAACACTTTAAACTGCTTACTACCCTACTAGTTTACATTGTTGCCCAGAATTTTCATTCTTTCTGCAGCCTCATAAATTTGGTATTGTACAATAATTGTTTAGGCTAAATCCTCTCTCAGGTTTGTCATTTTCTTTGCTCTTCATGGACATTTCCCCTTTTGCACCTGTCCCCATCTCTGCCTCCCAGGGCCTTAGACGTGCTAGGCAGATGTTCTGCCAAGCCATATCCGTTTCCCCTCCCTTCTGCTATCTCATTATGCATTTTTCTAGCTTATTCTGGTTCATCAGTGGTTGGCTTTTTGCTTTACCCCCTGTGTGTTAGGTCTGCTTTTCTTCTGGGAACTTCTGCATCAGCTGTGTTCTGTGCTTGGGAATGTTTTTCCTCAGATATCCCTTGGGCATTTTCTTACTCTTTGTTCATTCAGTTACCCTTTCACTGTGATCCTCCTACTATAAAATTGCAAATCCCTTATCTGTTAATTTCCTATTTGCTTTCACTGTTTATTCATTGATCACCACCTGCTGTATTATACATGCTGTTTATTTTAAGTTTGGTCTCTTATGCTCTCCATCTACTAAGTCATTCATTGAAATTTTACTGATTTGTTTTTGTATTGGGGATTGAACCCAGAGGTGTTTTACCATTGAGCTACACCCAGTCCTTTTTGAGATATTGTGTGGCTAAATTGCTTAGGACTTGCTAAATTGCTGAAACTGGCCTCAAATTTGCAATCCTCCTGCCTCACCCTCCCAATTCTCTGGGATTATAGGTATGCACCACCATGCCCAGCAATACAATTGATTTTAAAATGATATGAAATCTGAAACAGTATTTAACAGAAGGGTTTTGTTGGTTTAATGCTATTGATCCTAAATTTCAGTGGATTCTCTATTTCCAATATAAACAGTCCTGTTTGTAAATGTGACTAAAAACCTTTTATTGATTGGTTGTATCACTTAGAATAATATTGAGTGATAAAACAATGTACATTTTAAAGACCTTGACTTTATGACAATGTTTATTTTTTGGGGGTGAGGAGGTGGGTACCAGAGAGTTAACCCAGGGGCACTTAACCACTGAGCCACATCCCCAGCCTTTTTAAATTTTTTGTTTTGAGGCAGGGCCTTGCTAAATTGCTGAGGCTGGCCTTGAACTCACATTCCTCTTGCCTAAGCATCAAGTCTCTGGGATTATAGATGTTTACATTCCTGGCTTAGTTTTCATTCCTCCCTCCCTCCCTTCTTCTCCTCCCCTCCCCTCCCCTTCCCTCCCCTTCCCTCCTTCCTTCCCCCCTCCCTCCCCTCCTCCCACTGAACCCAGGGGTACTTACCACTGAGCTACATCCCTAGCCCTTTTTATATTTTATTTAGAGGCAGGGTCTTACCAAGTTCTTCAGAGCCTCACTACATTGCTGAGACTGGTTTTGTACTTATGATCCTCCTGCTTCCCTCCTGAGCTGCTGGGATTACAGGTGTACCCCATTGCACTGGGCTTAATGTTTCTTTTTTTTTTTCTTTCTTTTTTTTTTTTTTTTTTGCGGTACAATGTTTCTTTTTTAATAGGATATTTGCTATTGATTCTGATAGCTACCATTATAGATACCATTAGTCATGTTAACAGTTTCCTATTATAGCTGTTTGAGAGGTTTATTAGAAATGAATAAAATTTTATCAAATGCCCTTCTAGCATTTATCTAAACAATTCGGACTTTTCTTTCTTGAACCAATGCATCTTTTTTTGTTGTTGTTATTTCCCCAATATTCTCTAAGGGCAATCAGTGAGTTTTTAAAATACTGTTATGAATACAGTTTATTACATATTTAGTATTTGAATCTAATGCAGTTATTTTTATTTATTTATTTTTGATGCTTATTTCAGATCTTAGACTGTTGGGATCACATTCTAGATTTTTTTCTTTGTTCTTCTGACAAGATCCTTGTACTCTTGGATAAATTTCTTGCCTTTTTTTTTTGTATGATAAAATAGTTTAGGTTGATTTTGTATGCATTTTCTACCCCTGTCCTCTAATCCAGCATTTCCCCCAAGGAGCCGGGTTCCTTTAATGGAAAATGTCACTTGGATCACAATCTTCCCACCCCACTCCCCACCTTTAAATAGACTGTCATATTTTGTTTAAGTCTATACTACTTTGAGATTTGTAGAAAAGCTTGGAAGGTAGAACAGAGAGTCATTGTATGACAGATACCTACTTTACCCTGTTGGTTACATTGTTACATTTCCAGAGATAAGAGAATTGCCCATGTACTCAGTACTGAACTTCAATAGTGATCAACTTGTCTTTTTTTCATGTAGATCCTTATCTATCTGCTTCCTACAAATTATTCAAAAGAAAATCACATGTTTTGTCCTGTGTGACTGCAAGGATAGCGATTACCCTGCCCAACTTGCTCTTGCTAGGCAAGTACTCTGCCACTGATCTCCTACCTGTGTAGAGATCATCTAAACCAAGAGCTTTACTCAATTTATGTTAAATCATTCTTATATTCCTTGCATAAACTGTATCAGGTATACATACAGAAAACATTGTTGATGTGTTAATATTGGTTTATAAATGATACCACACTCTTAAATAAAGATGTTTATTGTTTTAATATTGTAACAGTATAAGCAGTATTAATATGATTTGTCACCTTCCCTCAGTAGTTTCCCCTCCCCTGTATTATACCTTGTGTTAGTTAACTTGCCCTTGCCGTGATAAAATGCCTTAGATAATTAATTTATAAGGAGAAAATATTTATTTTGGCTCATGGTTTCAGAGGTTTTGGTCCATGTTCACTTGGCCCCATTGCTTTGGGCCTGTGATAAGGCAGAACATTGTAGCAGGGGAAGCACATGGTGGAACAGTTTTGTTGTACATGTGGCAGCCAGGAGCTAACAGAGGAAGGAGCCCAGGGCATCAGAGGCATGCCCTCAGTGACCTAATTTCTTTCTACTAGGTACTACCTCTGAAAGATTTCATCATCTCTCAGTAGTGCCACAGTAAGAGGAGGGTCTTCTGTGAGTAGGTTTCTGGAAGGACTTCGTTCAGCTACAGGTCTCTCTCTCTCTCACTGGATGGTATATGTGTGCTGTTGGTCAGTCTGACCCATGTGGTTTACCTCTAAATTCAGAGCTGACTGAAAATCACATTAGCAGGATTCATGAGGAATCAAGTGGTTAAAAATATTTATTAGATCTTTTTTTTTTCTTTTTTTGGGTGCTGGGGATTGAACCCAGGACCTCGTGCTTACAAGGCAAGCACCCTACCGACTGACCTATCTCCCCAGCCCCTATTAGATCTTGTTGAATAAATAGAAGATGAGATGTGAAGCAGGGACTGCCTTTATTTTATACCCAGGAGGAGTCAGTAGTTTGGGATGGAGGGTAATCTTGTCCTTTAGTCGACTACCCATTCCAAAGGTCTTTTTCTCATTTCAGTATCCAGCTGGGATTTTTAATCATTTTGGAAGTTTGACTGCTAAATAAAATGAATGTGATTTTAGCTTTAATACTTTAAAATGTCATTTTCTTATTATGTTGTCTGTATCCTGATGTTTGAGTTGGGGTCAAAAAGTCTGTTGGGTTTTGGATCATGGTTATGTCTTGATTTTGTAAATTTACTATTTATACATGTAACCACATCTAATTTTTTGTTAGGTTAATTAGTGATAATTTTGTGACCACATGCATTATTAGGCTAGGTTTTGAAATGAACATTTAATTGGATATAGAATCCATACTCGTAAATATGGATTTAGTTAAAGCATAATTAAATAATGAATAAGCTAATAGACACCAAAAGATTAGATTACCAGAATGAAGAGTATAACAAAATATATGTAACCTGAATAATTTTTATGGGAGAATGGGTTTATGGATATTAGTGATTATCATGTGAAAATGCTGGTTACTAGCACATGACAATAGAGGAAAAAATGAGATTTTATAGTATATTTTAGGTAGGATTTTTGTGTTTGAAGATGATGGTTGGCTAATTTTTTTTTCTCTTTCTTTTTTAGAATATGGTTTCTAGTTTTAGGGTTTCTGAACTACAAGTGTTACTAGGCTTTGCTGGGCGGAATAAAAGTGGACGCAAACATGACCTACTGATGAGGGCACTGCATTTATTGAAGAGTGGCTGCAGCCCTGCGGTTCAGATTAAAATCCGAGAATTGTATAGACGTCGATATCCACGGACTCTTGAAGGACTTTCTGACTTATCCACAATCAAATCATCGGTTTTTAATTTGGATGGTAACTCCTCACCTGTAGAACCTGACTTGGCTGTGGCAGGAATCCACTCATTACCCTCCACTTCAGTTACACCTCACTCTCCGTCCTCTCCTGTTGCTTCTGTGCTGCTTCAAGATACCAAGCCCACGTTTGAGATGCAGCAGCCATCTCCTCCAATTCCTCCTGTCCATCCTGATGTGCAGTTAAAAAACCTGCCCTTTTATGATGTCCTTGATGTTCTCATCAAGCCCACAAGTTTAGGTAAGTGTTTTTCTGGACAAGGAAGTGAACAAAACAAAGAGGCCTTCAACTACTGATTAGTGATTTGCTGTTAATACTACAAAATTGAGATATGAATGTCAAATGTTTAAATGTATGGGTAAAAAAAATTAGCAACCATAAGTGAAGTCTGACATAACTATTTGTATCATTCAAGTGTTTTTTTTTTCTTGTGATCTTTAAAATTGTGATAGACTACACATAATATAAAATCTACCATCTTGACTATTAGTAAATGCAGTTTAATGGTATTGAGTACGTTAGTAATCTTGTGCAGCTGTAACCAGCAGCCATATCCAGTACTCTTTATCTTGTAAAACTAAAACTGTACTCATTAAATGATAATTCACCATTCCCCTTTTTTCCACCTCCTGGCAGCCACTGTTCTGCTTTTTGCTCTTTTTTGGTGTTGGAGATTGAACTAGAGCCTTACGCCTGCTAAGTTTGTGCTTTTCCAGTAAGCTACTACCAGAACCCCAACAGTTCTACTTTCTATCCCTGATTTTGATTAGTCTGGCACTTCATATAAATGGAATCATGTAATATTTGTCTTCCTGTAACTACCTAATTTCATTTAATATGTGTCTTAAAGGTTCTTCATGTAGTAGTGTATGTCAGAATTCCCTTCCTTTTTAAGGCTGAATAATATAACACTATAACTTGCTTTTTGTTTTCCTTTTTGATACAGAGGATTGAACTCAGGGGCGCTTAATTACCAAGCCACATCCCAATCCTCTTTATTTTTTGAGATAGGGTCAGAGTGGCTTAGGACTTTGCTAAATTACTGATTTTGGTCTCAAACTTGGAATCCTCCTGCTTCAGCCTCCCGATTACAGGATTTATAGGCATGTACCACCACACCTGGCTACAGTACTATAACGTTTTACATGCCCCACTCCATTACCCACTCCTTCAATCTCACTCCCTTAAGCCTATTGTTCTAATGTTTACTTCCATTACCACATTCAGTTGCTTTTAATTTGAGCTGTTGTGAATAATACTGCTATGAATGTGAATTTACAAAAATCTCTTTGAGACCCTCCTTTGAATTCTTCTGGTTATATACTCAGAAGTAGAATTTCTGTATCATGATAATTTAATGTTTTGAGGAAATTGCCATGCTATTTTCCATAGCAGTTGTACCATTTTATATTTCTACCACCAGTGCACAGGGGTTCCATTTTCTACATCCTTGCCAACATTTCTTTTTCCTTTTTTCTTTTAATAGTAGCCATCCTAAGGTGACATCTTACAGTTTGATTTGCATTTGTGTAATGATTATGATGTTGAGCATCTTCATGTGCTTATTTACCATTTGTATATTTTTGGAGAAATGTCTGTTCAGGTCTTTTGCTCATTTTTGGACTGGATTGTTGTTTGTTGTTGAGTTTTAGGAGTTTTCTTTATATTGTGGATATATCCAGATATCAGAAATATAATTTGCAAATATTTTCTCACTTTCTGTGAATTACTGGGTTTTTTTTTTTGTCTTTTGATACAAAATTTAAAACATTTACATGATATCCAATTTATTCTTTTATTTTGTTGCCTATACCTTTGATGTCAGATCCAAGAAATCATTGCCAAATCTCATGTGGTGAAGATTTTGCCTTATGTTTTTCTCTGAAGTTTTATAGTTTTAGGTTTTACTGGGCTGATTTATTTTGAATTTTTATATGTAACATTAGGTAAGATCCAACTATTTTCTTCTGTGTGTGTATATATCCAATTTTCCCAAAATAATTTGTTGAAAAGACTACCTTTCCCCTTTTCAATGGACTTGGCAAATTTGTCAAAATTCATTTGACATAATGCAGAAGTTTTCTTTTTATTTTTAACTGTACCAGGGATTGAACCCAGAAGGGGCTTCACCACTGAGCCACATCCCTGACCTTTTGTATGTTTTTTTATTTTAAGACAGGGTCTCACTAAGTTGCTGAGGGTCTTGCTAAATTGCTGAACTGGCTTTGAACATGTGATCCTCCTGCCTTCCAGCCTCTTGAGTTGCTGGGATTACAGGTGTGCGCCACAGGCCTGGCATCAAGTTTTTATTTTTGTGTTTTCTGTTTGAGTGGTCTAGGTGTCTGTCTTCATGCCAGTACTAAACTGTTTGGATTACTGTAACTTTACAGTAAGTTTTGAAATACAAAGTGTGAGTTCTCTAACTTTGTTCTCTTTCAAGATTGTTTTGAGTGTTCAGGGTTTCTTGACATGCTGTGAACATGTTAGAACAGGTTTTTCTTTTTATGGAAAAATCTCACTGGGATTTTGAGATAGATAACATTGAGTTGCTTTGGTTGGTATTGGCATCTTTATAATATTGTATTGGCATCTTTATAATATTGTGTTCCAGTTCATGAATGTGGGGTATTTTTCCATTTATTTATGTCATCTTTAGTTTGTTTCATTAGTGCTTTGTACTTTTTGTCATGTAAGTTTTTCACCTCTGTGGTATTATGAAGTATTTTTTCTAATGCAAATATAAATGGAATTGTTTTCATAACTTTCCTTTTATATTGCTCATTGTTAGGAGTATAACTGATTTGTGTGTTGACTTTGTATATTGATACTTTTCTGTATTATATCTTTTTAAAAATGTGGAATTGTGGGGCTTAAATAAAAGATATCAGTAAACAGATAATTTTACTTCTTTCTAAATTGTATGCCTTTCATTTCTTTTGCTTGCTTAATTGCTCTGGCTAAAATTTCTTATAGCTCGTGATTTATTGTTCAATGTGAATTGCAACAGATATAGATCTCTTTGTGATTCGATGTTTTGATTTTTTTATTTTTATTTTTTTATCTTTATTTTATTTATTTATTTTTGGGTGCTGGGGATTGAACCCAGGGCCTTGTGCTTGCATGGCAAGCACTGTACCAACTGAGCTATCTCCCCAGCCCCTGATATATTTATAAATAAATCTAGTTTATGTTTAATATAGTTTTAAACTGCTTTCCAAAAAAAATAAAAATACCCTTTTATAATTGTTTTTTTCCCAAAGTAACACAGGGAGTTTGACACAAGTTTAATGTCATCAACTGCTCAGAAAACTTGAGAAATTTTACGTTGTTACTTAAGACTAACAATTTTTTCCCAGTTTATTGACTTCTGTGTTTCCAGAGCATAATTTTAGTGCCTAATGAAATTATTTATGGAGGTATTGGACTTATTGATGAAATAAATTGGGAAAAAGCATTTCGTGATTAACCTGGAAGATTGTTTTCATTTCTGTCCTGGGAAAACCCTTTTTGTTTCAGATAATTTGAAAACCTGCTTTCCCCTCTTTTAGTAGTATACACCTTGATTGAGTCAGAAGGAAGTTGTAAGGGGCAAGATTGGTTAATGGAGTTGGTATGACCTGATTGGTGGCAGAACAGGATGATGAGATAGATTTGTAGATATAGATGCACACACAAACGCACACACATTTTTCCTCTTTATTTCATATTTATTTTAGTAAAACTGAACCAAGTAAATAGAGTAATACATTTTGTTACTTCTTTATGTTCATTCTGAAATAAGGATTCATGATTTGTGCACATTTTATTATTGTACAAAGTTTTGTAAGAATTACTGGATTAGGGAGGAAGAACATTTTAGACTTTTGATAATATATTGCCAAGTTAGTTTCTAGAATACTGTACCAGTTTAGATTCCCACAAGTAAATAAGAAAATATTTCTCATTGCTCATTAATTCCTGCCTTTATTGGGAGCTATTAAAAACAAATATTTGCAAGTTTTAAACCAACACTTATATCTTGTTTAATTTTTTCATTTTTAAAATTAACAGCAAACAATTCAAATGTAATTACCTAGTTGTTTTCTTTATAATGGTATTTTCATTGTTAGCTTCTTTCAAAGTTTGGTTTATCTGATTAAAATACTTTTATAATCTATTTTCTTTTTTAAAAAATACTTTTAGTTATTGGTGGACCTTTTTTTTTTTTTTTTTTTGCGGTGCTGGGGATTGAACCCAGGGCCTTGTGCTTGCAAGGCAAGCACTCTACCAACCGAGCTATATCCCCAGCCCATATTGGTGGACCTTTTATTTTATTATTTGTGTTTGATGCTAAGAATCAAACCCAGGGCCTCACACATGCTAGGCAAGTGCTCTACCTCTGAGCCACAACCCTAGCGCAATAGTCTATTTTGCGTTTTTTCCTTTAACCTGATTTTTGGTAATAACAGTGGTTAATACCAGGGTTCATTCACGTGTTTCTTAGCACTTATTGCAAAAATTTTTGTGTATATTTTGAGAAAGAGTCAGACGAGAGTTATGGTTGGTGCTATGGTTTTGAGTCTGAATGTCCCCCTCAAAAATCCTTGCTTTGAAAGTCTTAGTCCCCAACTTGGCACTTATTGGGAGATTGTAGACCCTTTAAAAGGTGGAACGTAGTAGGGGGTCTTTAGGATATTGGGGGCATGCCCTCAAAGGCATCCATGGGACACCAGTCTATTCTTTTTTTCTCTCCTCAACTTCGTGTCATGAGGGTGATCTGTTTTGTTCTTTCTTGGGCTGGCTCAAAGTGACATGACCAGCCAATAATAGACTGAAACCTACAAAACTCTGAGAATAATCTTTTCTTTTTTTTTTTTTGGCGGGGGGGGGGGGGGTTGCTGGGGATCGCACCCAGGGCCCTGTGCTTGTAAGGCAAGCACTTTGCCAACTGAGCTATCTCCCCAGCCCCTGAGAATAATCTTTTTACAAGTTGATTTATCTCAGGAATTCATTATAGTGATAGAGAGTTGGCTAACACACTTAGATAACCTTACTCAATGGGACTTCCAAAGAATATATAGCTAAGGAGAGGACAGAGGATAAAAGGGTCTATAGGGTAGTGGTTACAACAGAAGGTATTACAGAAACGTTTGTCTGCCTGGAAAGAAGAAGACTGGGTACTAAAAGAAGATGTAGCAGTGTCTTTTCTCCACTTGCTGGAAGTACATTACTGCTCTGAGAGGTGAACTCTGGAAAGACCTCGTGCTTTTCTTCACTTTTTGGCTTTGTTCAGAAATAGGAATTTTAAGATATTTCTTGTATTCGTCGTGGAATTTCTCTTCATTAACCTCAGTAAGGTTAAAGGAAAGTAGTAGACTATGTACAAATTTAATGAAACATTCATATTGAGATATAACTTTTTGTTTGGCTTACATAAAACAATGGCCAGAGGTATTTTTTGTTGAAGAGTGGCTAAGAATAATCTACATTTGCTTATAGTTAAACTTAGGTTGCAAGAAATACATATAACCTCCTGGCTTATAAACTTCTTCCCCCCAAAACCAAAAATTATTTCTGTTTTTCATGATTCCCACCCATCGTTATTATTTTTTTTCCATCATTATTTTTATGAACATTTCTTACCTTTGTAAATAGACAATGAAGTAGTTTTCTTAATTACAGTATATAGTCTTATGATGTCAGATTAATAAAACAATGAGCAGTTTGCTCTTAAGTTGGGTTTGGTGGTGCACACCTATGATCCCAGATATGTGGGGGATCACTTGAATGTGAGTTTCAGAGCAGCCTGGGCAACATAGTGAGACTCTGTCTCAAGGGTAAGAAAAAAGAAATCATTTAGACTTTGAGGTAGAAAGCTAAAGTGTCAGTAGAATACCATGTATTTGGTGCCGTGGTTTGAATGTGGGTAGCATCCCTGATGGTGTCCATATCTTGAGGATTGTTCCTCAAAGTGGTATTGTGGACCTTTGAGAACTGGGGCCTTAGGTCATAGGGGTCATGCCTCAGAAGGGGATTCCAAGACTCATGCCATCCTCTTCCTCTTTTCCTTTCTGGCCATGAGGTGAGTGAGTGGTTTACTCCCACTTCCAGACCTCCCTCCGCCCATCTACCATGTGCTGCCTCACCACAGGCCCAAAATAATGGGGCCTATGATTTGTGGACTGGAGCCTCCAAAACTGTGAGCCAAAATAAACCCTTTTTCTTTGTAAGTGAATATCTCAGGTATTTCATCATAGTAACATGAAGCTGATTCATAATCTGCCAAAGAAAAATAGAAAAAAAATAAATTTCTAATAACATTTAGTTGAATATTTTTAGTATCATAACTTCTATAGCAATAATGTAAATAAGTTCAGAAGTTGCCTTAAGTTTTAATAGTTTGGCTTTGTAGTGTTGAAAATACCTATGAAAATATTTTTAACATTGGTATAAAATAACTTGTTGACATTTGGGAACTGAGAATTTAAAAGCCTTAGGGGTCAAGAAGGATTCTCAAATCCATGTTTCAAAGCACATATTCTTTCTTTTGCAGTGCTGGTTGTTGAACACAGGACCTCCTGCAGAAAGCCTGTGTTCTTGACATTGTCAGGCTAGGCTGTACAGACTTGGTTCATACAGTGAATTAGGTGATTACTGGAATTTTGTTGTTGTTGTTTGTGGTACCAAGAGTTGAGCATGCTACACAGATGCTCTACCATTAAGCCATATCCCAGCCCGTTTTATTTTATTTTGAGACCAGGGTCTAGCTAAGCTGTCCAGACTGGCTTCAAACTTGCAATCCTCCTGCCTCAGACTCTCAAGTTGCTAGGGTTACAGATGTGCACTACTGTGCCCATCTTTGTTATTGTTTTTTTTTTTTTTGCCTATCAGTTAAGGTGCTGTGCTTAACAGTGGCCAGTTAGGCAACTTAGCAAGACCCTTTCTTAAAAAATGAAACGACAACAACAAAAAACCATTATGGGCTGGCGATATAGCTCAGTTCGTAGACTGCTTGCCTTGCAAGCCCATGGTTCTGGGTTCAATCCCCAGTACTGCCAAAAAAAAAAAAAAAAAAAAAAAAAGAATATACATTGTTAGGGCTGGGTGCGTAGCTCAGTGGTAGAGCACTTGCCTAGCCTGTGTGAGGCACTGGGTTTGATCCTGAGCACATAAAATAAATAAAAGTATTGTGTCCTACAACTGAAAATATTTTTTAAAAAAGAATATACATTATTATATAGTTTTGCAGTTTGGAATGATTTATGTTCAAAATGGTAAAATAACCTGGCATTTAAAATGTGTGGTATCAAGAAAACTTGGGTGTGTCTAGTAATGTCTAAGTTCTTTGTAGCTGAAATTTTTCTATAAGAAATGGAAAATTTTCTAATACAAAAACAAACAAAAATCTTTTCTATTTTTCTCCCTTTAAGTAGCTATTCTGATTTTCTCTCAAAAGCAGTCTTTTTCTCTTCAGTTTTTCTTTTTAAAGATAATTATGTATGAAATCCTTAAGTATGTCTATACAGAAGAACAGATATAAAACCTGTTAAATTGAAAGAGTCAAGGTTTAAGAACTGTATGATGGGAGATGTTGTGGCCATCTTAGGAAAATAAGATCTACATTATGACAGGTTGTTGAAAACTGAAAGAATTTGAATAAAGCTTTATTTAGTTATTTAATTCATATCCTTGATCTGTGGTAGTTTTTCCCTCTTTTTCTGGGAGGGAGGTACTGGGGATTGAAGCCAAGGGTGCTTAACCATTGAGCCACATCCCCAGTTTTATATTTAGAGACAGGGTCTCCCTGAGTTGCTTAGGGCCTGGTTAAGTTGCAGAGGTTGGCTTTGAACTCTTGATATTCCTGCTTTAGCCTCCTGAGCTGCTGGAATCCCTCTGTTTTTATATGAAAGCATTTAAGAAGTTCATTGAATTAAGCAAAGGGGAATGAAGGAAAGGGAGGGGGAACGGGAATAGGAAAGACAGTAGAATGAATCGAATGTAACTTTCCTAAGTTCATACATGAATACACAACCAGTGTAACTCCACATCATATACAAGCACAAGAATGGGAAGTTATACTCCATGTATGTACGATATGACAAAATTACTGTCATGTATATTTAAAAAGAACAAATTAAAAAAGTGAAAAAATTATATATAAGAGTATTCATAGGATCTGTGCAGAATTGATTTCCCCGATCTCAAAATATAGATAATAGAAAATAAATAGAATTGTAAAATATGCATGCTATAGTTTACATTCTGCTTTTATTTCTCATGATCTGTATTAAAATTATAATTCAGTTAATAGATTTACTTTATGCTAAGTTTAGCAAGCTTTTGGCTGCCGTTTTGTCATAAAATTTAAAAATGTCAGCATTAATACAAATCAGATTTTATTTACATGCACTACTGTTGCTGTAAATTCTTAGAGTTCAGTTACAGTAGATATATGATGATAAAATACCCATTTTTCATAGGACCAGGAGGTAGTAAACTGGATTGAAAATTTGGTAGCAAAGAAATGATAGGTAAAGTAAAAAATATGCCAGAAAAATAAAAGAACACAATAAAGATAATGTCTATTTGATATAAACTACTCACATTAAGTTGTAAGTTTAAAAAGATTATATGTGTCACATGACTAAAACCTTCTAATTTAAATGTTAGTTTTCTTGATTGTGGGAAATTTTCTAGGTAGTTAACTGTAGTAATCCTGATGGAACCTCAAGTACTGGCATGTATCTTGGCAAATTCACTGAGGATGTTGTACCCAGCTTTGCAGGTGTAGATACCTGCTGATTTTGGCACAGTGGATCTGACTCTAGAGAGATTTATTTATGTTAATTAGGCTTATCAGACTGAAATGGGAAATGGCTCTTAGGCACAGAATTTTATTTATTCATTTTATCCTTTTTTGCGGTTGTCATATCTTTTTTTTTTAATTTATTTTATTGTAAACAAATGGGATACATGTTGTTTCTGTTTGTAGATGGAGTAACAGCATACCATTTGCGTAATCATACATTTACATAGGGTAATGATGTTTGATTCATTCTGTTGTTTTTTCCTCTCCCCCACCCCTCCCACCCCTCTTTTCCCTCTATACAGTCCCTCCTTCCTCCATTCTTGCCCCCTCCCACCCCCCATTATGTGTCATCATTAGCTTATTAGCGAGATCATTCGCCTTTGGATTTTTGAAATTGGCTTATCTCACTTAGCACGATATTCTCCATTTTCATCCATTTGCCTGCAAATGCCATAATTTTATTATTATTTATAGCTGAGTAATATTCCATTGTATATATATACCACAGTTTCTTTATCCCTTCATCCATTGAAGGACATCTAGGTTGGTTCCACAGTCTGGCTATTGTGAATTGAGCAGCTATGAACATTGATGTGGCTGTATCTCTGTAGTATGCTGATTTTAAGTCCTTTGGGTATAGGCCAAGGAGTGGGATAGCTGGGTCAAATGGTGGTTCCATTCCAAGTTTTCTAAGGAATCTCCACTCTGCTTTCCAGAGTGGCTGCACTAATTTGCAGCCCCACCAGCAATGTATGAGTGTACCTTTTTCCTCACATCCTCTATCACTATTGTTGCTTGTATTCTTGATAATTGCCATTCTAATTGGGGTGAGATGGAATCTTAGTGTAGTTTCGATTTGCATTTCTCTTATTACTAAAGATGGTGAACATTTTTTCATATGTTTGTTGATTGCTTGTAGATCTTCTGTGAAACCTCTGTTCATATCCTTAGCCCATTTGTCGATTGGGTTATTTGTATTCTTTGTGTAGAATTTTTGAGTTCTTTATATATTCTGGAAAATAGTGCTCTATCTGAAGTATGAGTGGCAAAGATATTCTCCCACTCTGTAGGCTCTCTCTTTGCATTACTGATAGTTTCCTTGCTGAGAGAAAGCTATTTAGTTTGAATCTATCCCAGTTGTTGATTCTTGCTTTTATTCTTGTGCTATGGGAGTCCTGTTAAGGAAGTCTGATCCTAAGCCAACAAGTTGAAGATTTGGACCTACTTTTCTTCTCTGGTCTGATTTCAAGGTCCTTGATCCATTGTGAGTTGATTTTTGTGCAGGGTGAGAGATAGGGGTTTAGTTTCATTCTGTTGCATATGGATTTCCAGTTTTCCCAGCACCATTTGTTGAAGAGGCTATCTTTTCTCCATTGCATATTTTTGGCACCTTTGTCTAGTATGAGAAAATTGTATTTATTTGGGTTTGTGTCTGTGTCCTCTATTCTGTACCATTGATCTACCTGTCTATTTTGGTGCCAATACCATGCCGTTTTGTCACTATTGCTTTGTAGTATAGTTGAAGTTCTGGTATTGCCATACTCCCTGTTTCATTCTTCCTGCTAAGGATTGCTTTAGCTATTCTGGGTTTCTTATTCTTCAGATGAATTTCATGAATGCTTGCTCTATTTCTGTAAGGTATGTCATTGGGATTTTAATTGGAATTGCATTGAATCTGTATAGCACTTTTGGTAGTATGGCCATTTTGACAATATTAATTCTGCTTATCCAAGAACATGGGAGATCTTTCCATCTTCTAAGGTCTTTCTCAATTTCTTTCTTCAATGTTTTGTAGTTTTCATTGTAGAGATCTTTTACCTCTTTGGTTAGATTGATTCCCAAGTATTTTATTTTTTTTGAGGCTATTGCAAATGGAGTTGTTTTCTTCATTTCCCTTTCAGCTGTTTTGTCGGTTGCGTATAAAAATGCTTCAGATTTATGCGTGTTGATTTTATAGCCTGCTATTTGCTGAATTCATTGATGAGGTCTAGAATTTTCTGGAGAAGGTTTTTGGATCCTCTAAATATAGAATCATGTCATCAGCAAATAGTGACAGCTTAAGTTCTTCTTTCCTATTCGTATCCCTTTAATTTCTTTGGTCTGCCTAATTGCTCTGGCTAGAGTTTCAAGGACAATGTTGAATAGAAGTGGTGAAAGAGGACGTCCCTGTCTTGTTCCCCTTTTAAAGGGAATGGTTTCAGTTTTTCTCCATTAAGAATGATGTTGGCCATGGGCTTAGCATAAATAGCCTTTACAATGTTCAGGTATGTTCCTACTATCCCTATTTTTCTAGTGTTTTGAGCATGAAGAGATGTTGTATTTTGTCGAACGCTTTTCTGCGTCAATTGAAATAATCATATGATTCTTATCCTTAAGTCTGTTGACATGATGGATTACGTTTATTGATTTACAGATGTTAAACCATTCTTGCATTCCAGGGATGAACCCCACTTGATCGTGGTGCATGATTTTCTTAATATGTTTTTGGATACGGTTTGCCAATATTTTGTTAAGGATCTTTGCATCTATATTCATCAAGGATATTGGTCTAAAATTTTCTTTCCTTGATGTGTCTTTGCCTGGTTTGGCTATGAGGGTAATATTAGCTTCATAGAATGAGTTTGGCAGGGTACCCTCCTTTTCTGTTTCCTGGAATACTTTGAGAAGTATTGGAATGAGTTCTTCTTTGAAGGTCTTGTAGAACTCGGCTGAGAATCCGTCTGGTCCTGGGCTTTTCTTGGATGGTAGGTTTTTAATGGCTTCTTCTATTTCATTGCTTGATATTGATCTGTTTAAATTGTGTATGTCCTCCTGGTTCAGTTTGGGAGGAGCATATGTCTCTAGAAATTTGTCAATGTCTTCGGTAGTTTCTATTTTGTTGGAATACAGATTTTCACAGTAGCTTCTCATTACGTTTTGTGTCTCAGTGGTGTCTGTCGTGATATTTCCTTTTTCATCACGAATTTTAGTAATTTGAGTTTCTCTCTCCTTCTCTTTATTAGTGTGGCCTAAGGGTTTGTCTATTTTGTTTACTTTCTCAAAGAACCAAGTTGTTTGTCAATTTTTTGAATTGTTTCTTTTGTTTCAATTTCATTGATTTGAACTCTGATTTTAATTATTTCCTGTTTTCTACTATTTTTGCTGTTATTCTGCTCTTTTTTTCTAGGGCTTTGAGCTGTAATGTTAGGTCATTTAGTTGTTGACTTTTCATTCTTTTCTGGAATGCGCTCCATGCAATGACTTTTCCTCTTAGTACTGCTTTCATAGTGTGCCAGAGATTTTGATATGTTGTATCGTCGATCTCATTGACCTCTAAGAATTTTTTTATCTCCTCTCTGATGTTTTTGTTATCCATGTTTCATTCAGTAGCATATTATTTAGTCTCCAGGTGTTGGAGTAATTTGTTTTTATTTGTCATTGATTTCTACTTTCAGTCCATTATGATCTGATAGAACACAAGGTAGTATCTCTATTTTTTTGCATTTCCTAAGGGCTGCTTCGTGGCATAACATATGGTCTATTTTCGAGAAGGTTCCATGTGCTGCTGAGAAGAAAGTGAATCCGCTCTTTGATGGATGGAATATTCTATATATGTCTATTAAGTCTGGGTTATTGATTGTGTTATTGAGTTCTATGGTTTCTTGGTTGGTTTTTGTTTGGAAGATCTATCTAGTGGTGACAGAGTGCATTAAAGTCACCCAGAATTATTGTGTTGTAGTCTATGTGATTCCTGAAATTGAGAAGGATTTGTTTGATGTACAAGGATGCACCATTGTTTGGGGCATAAATATTTACTATCGTTATGTCTTCCTGATTTATGGTTCCCTTAAGCAGTATGAAATGTCCTTCTTTATCCCTTCTGACTAACTTGGCTTGAAGTCCACTTCATCTGATATAAGGATAGAATCCTGCTTTCTTACTGAGTCCTTGTGCGTGGTAGGTTTTTTTTTCCATCCTTTCACACTTTAGTCTTTGGATGTCTTTTTCTATGAAATAGTCTCTTGCAGGCAGCATATTGTTGGGTCTTTCTTTTTAATCCATTCTGTCAGTCTGTCTTTTGATCGATGAGTTCAGGCATTAACGTTCAGGGTTATTATTGAGATATGATTTGTATTTCCAGTCATTTGGCTAATTTTGGTTTTTAAGTTGGCTTGGTTTCTCCTTTGAGTGGTTTTTCTCTAAGGTAGTTCCTCCCTTTGCTGACCTTCATTGTTTTTTGTTTCCTCCTCATGGAATATTTTGTTGAGAACATTCTGTAGCGCAGGCTTTCTATTTGTAATTCTTTTAACTTTGTTTATCATGGAAGGATTTTATTTCATCTTCAAATCTGCAAGGTTAGTTTTGCTGGGTGTAGGTTTCTTGGTTGGCAACCATGTTCTTTCAGAGCTTGAAATACGTTGTTCCAGGCCCTTCTAGCTTTTAGAGTCTGGGTTGAGAAGTCAGCTGCTATCCGTATTGGTCTCCCCCTATATGTAATCTGATGCTTTTCTCTCCTATCTTTATTTTGAATGTTAGGCATTTTCATTATAATGTGCCTTGGTGTGGATCTGTTGTGATTTTGTGCATTTGGTGTTCTGTAAGCCTCTTGTATTTGATTTTCCATTTCATTCTTCAGGTTTGGGAAATTTTCTGATATTATTTCATTGAATAGGTTGTTCATTCCTTAGGTTTGTATCTCTGTGTCTTCCTCAGTCCCAGTAATTCTTAAATTTGGTCTTTTCATGATGTCCCATAATTCTTGGAGATTCTGTTGATGATTTCTTACCATCTTCTCTGTTTGGGAAACTTTATTTTCAAGATTAAATATTTTGTCTTCATTGTCTGAGGTTCTGTCTTCCAAGTGGTCTAGTCTTTTGGTGATGCTTTCCATTGAGTTTTTTATTTGGTTTATTGTTTCCTTCATTTCAAGGATTTCTGTTTTTTTTTTTTTTTTTGAGAATCTCTTTCTCTTTTTTGAAATGATCTTTGTTTCCTGCAGTTGCTCTTTCAGCTTATTGGTATTATTATTCATTGCCAGCATTTGCTCTCTTATCTCATCCTTTGCTTCACGAATCATCTTAATCATGTATAATCTGAAGTCCTTTTCTGACATTTCTTCTAACATACTGTCATTGGATTCTGTTAATATAGAATCTAGATTTGTTTGGATCATTTTCTTCCCTTGTTTTTTCATGTTGTTCATGTATCTTCCCCTCTAGCAGTGCAGATCTGGGGTATTGCAGATTTCCCCCTATAGGCTTATGGTGGCCCTATAGGTTTCCAAAACCCTTTCTTTATGTGGAGATCAATATTAGCAGTGCCCAATTCAGACACTATGCAATCCTTTTCAAGTAGCCCCTATGAGGACAATAACAAAATTGACATAATAAACAGAATGAGTTCAAATATTATCTTTAGTAAAACAAACAGATTTGCAATAAGGTCTGCAGTTTCAAATAGAGGACAAAGAGGATGCAGAGGAATGTAGAATGTGGCTGTTAATGGGATAAGAAAAGAATATACAGAAGTTCTAGATAATAGAAAGGGTGAGAGTGTAATCAAAGAAATTGGATGTTAGCATGCAAAAAAGAGAGAAAGAGACTCTGAGGGAACAGGTAAACAAAAGGAAAAGAGAGCAAGAAAAGTAAAGAAATAAACACTTAAAATTTTTCAATAAGGAGAAAAAGAAAATCTACAGTATAACAGTCATATAGTAATGAAACCTCCCATAGTTCAGTAGCCTGATGCATTAGAGAGGTACCTGACAATGAGCTTCAAGCCTCCAGCAGGCGTCTCAGGATGGGTCTTGCCCCACCTAATGATCGGAGCTAGGGCTTCCAGGATTATCCAAGATGGCCGCTCTGGTTTCCAAATGTGTTGGCAAATGGGGAGCTGCATCTCAGGGTGTGGCCGTGGTCAGCAGGAGGTCCTGGAGGCTGGATGCAATTGGTCAGACAGGGGTCCTGGAGGTCGGGTGTGTTTGGTGTGGTTGTGGGATCCTGGAGGCTGGGTGCAATCAGTCGGTCTGGGGTCACCGTGATAGGGTGCAGTCAGTTGTCTGGGGGTCCTGGCGGCAGGGAGCAGTCAGTCGATGTGAGGGCCCAAGAGGCAGGGAGTTATAGATCGGGCTGAGGGATTCTGCAGGTACTGTAACAGTGAACTTCCAGGCAACCAATAGGCAGCTGGTGCTCCACTGGCGGTTGGCGATCAGTTTGCTGACTGTTGTGGGACGATCGGGAGGTGAACCTTGTGCGTTGGGTGATGAATAGGTGTAAGGCATGCAGTGGACAGGCAAGAGGCAGGCAAATGGTGGATGATAGGTGCCTGACAGTGAGCAATCTGCACTCAAAAAACGGGTTGATATGCTGGCAGACTGCAGGTGATCACAGCAGACAAATGGGGTGAACAGCAGTGGATTGATAAGCAGCAAAAACTGCCTTACCAAGAAACAGATATCCTCTGCTTGAAACCGGAGTTACGGAGTGACAAGGAACGCAGCCTCCCTCTGAGTTGGGGTAATTTATAACAAATAAAATGTATTTAACTCATGGTTCTAGAGACTGGGATGACCAAAAACGTGGCACTGACATCCGGTGAGTGCTGTTTTGCTGCCCGGTTGTCATATCTTTATGTCTACAATGCCATTATGTTTGCTTTAAATAGTTAAAATATCTTTTTAGAGTTTTTTTTGGGGGGGGGGTGTGGGTACCAGGGATTGAACTCAAGGGCATTCAACCATTGAGCCACATCCCTAGCACTATTTTTGTATTTTATTTAGAGAAAGGGTCTCACTGAGTGCTTAGCGCCTCATTTAGGTGAGGCTGGCTTTGAACTTGCAATTCTTCTTTCTGCCTTTGCCTCCCCAGCAGCTGGGATTATAGGCATGGGCCACTGAGCCCGGCTACAATATCTTTTTAGAAGATCCAAGAAATACCAAGCAGCATATTTTGCATACCACTTAACTTTCTGTGATTCTCATTGCCACAGATTGAATTTTGCATTTGTATCTTGTTTTAATCCTAATTTACTTTTTTATTTCTTATAATGTGTATCTGTTAACAGCAAGTTCTTATAACTTTTGTTTACCTTAAAAGTTATTTCACTATGTTTTGAAAAGATACTGAATTTTTATCAGTTGTTTCCTTTAACCACTTTTTTTGTTGTTGTTGTTGAGGGTACTAGGAATTGAACCCAGAGGGATCACTGAGCTACATTTCCAGCTCTTTTTATTTTTTACTTTTTTAGACATGGTGTCATTAGATTGTTTAGGGCCTCACTAAGTTGTCCAGACTGGCTTTGAGCTTGGCGATCCTCCTACCTCAGCCTCCTGAGCTGTTGGAATGACATGTGTGTGTCACCACGCTGGGCTCCTTTCACCACTTGAGAGAGGTCTTCTGCCTTACAATTCCTTCTGATGAGAAAGCAGATGTTATTTGTAATATTTCCTTTGTCTCTTTTTAAGATTTATGGTCATTGATTTTTAGTAGTTGGATTGTGATGTGACTAGGTAGTTTTTTCTTTGTATTATTTTTGCATGGGTTTGATTTGAAATCAAATCATTTTCTTCCTCCTTCAAATTTATGGTTATTCTTTAATTCTGCAAGTGTTTTTTTTTTTTTTTTTTCTGTTTATGTTTGTTGTTGTTGTTCAGCTGTTCATTTTTGCTTTCTTTTCTTTCTTTTTTTTTTTTTTTTGTGGTTCTGGGGATCGAACCCAGGCTTTGTGCTTTCAAAGCAAGCACTCTACCGACTGAGCTATCTCCCCAGCCCCATTTTTGCTTTCCAAGTACTTCATTTGTAGTTAGATCTTTTGAGGTTTCTGACTGGAGAGACTGGGCGCTTATGCCATGAACTAAAATAGGAAAGGCAGTGTGTGTTCACTTGTAGTCTCAAAATAAGTTATTGAATTTGACAGCTTACAGAGGTCATTGGTCACTTTAGCCATAGACTGAGAGTGACAATTGGGATCCATACCAGAAAGAAAGGATGAAGTGTGAGAACTGAAGAAATTGAGAGACTTAATAATGTGCTTATGTCTTTGTGTTTTATGCCCCACAATTGTGATGTGGCTTAAAATTGTTTTATTTTTAGGCCTTCATCATAAATAGCTATCCCTTTCTTCCCTCCTTTTAAGAGTAATCTGAGAAAATATGAATCACTTTATAATAATTTCTAGGGAGCATAATTGCTGCAGTAAACTTGTTATGCTAATATTTTTCTTCGATTAATATGACTTACAGTTGAACCCTCTGACATTGTTGAATATTCAGTCAGCATCCTGTTTATTGTCATGTTCTAGGAAAAGTTTGGCCAGTAATATGCAAGGAACCGTTTTGCCCATTTTCAAGTGGTATTGCAGTACGTGCTAGGGAGCAGAAGACTCGAAGTTTCTGTAATAGCTTTTTAAATTTGTTTTGTTTTGTTTTAATGGGTACTAGAATATCATTGGATAATTCATCACTATTAATCTGTTACACAAATATGTCATGAATCTCACTATGATAATTATAATGCAGCAGTAAAACATTTGAAAAATCTATTTCAGAACTTTGTGAAGTCATAAATACATTTCAGTTTTTAACAGTACAGTTAAGAGGGATGAATTCACTAGGTGACCTTTTTAACTAGGCAATCTGTAAGCAAATCATTATGACATACCTTCGAAATTTAATCTAAAATTTTGTCTTGTGTGTTCAGAGGTACCAAATATAAAGCACTGAATACAAAGCCCCCAGGGGAAGAGTTAATTCCTCTGATTTTATTAGATGGCAACTATAATAAGGATGAAATGTAATCTTGAAGGATTTTGGTATATTTTGATAGTATATTACAATCTATGTTTTAGAGTTAAAGAAGGGTTAAATGCTTAAAGTAATTGAAAGAGTGATTTTACTCAAAATTCCAAGATTAGTTCAGTTTAGTAATTGTTGATTTTTAGAGTATTTTCATCAGAAACATTGCAGAATTGGCAGGTACTTGATCAGAAGTAACTAGTTATTTCAGGTGCTGAGATCCTTTGATTTGTTATTGAAATGTTCTTTTTTCCCCCCCAGTTCAAAGCAGCATTCAACGATTTCAAGAGAAGTTTTTTATTTTTGCTTTGACACCTCAGCAAGTTAGAGAGATATGCATATCAAGGTAAGAGGAATGCTTGGAGTATGTTTCTCTGTGAGTGTTGTGTATTAGTCTGTTAGGGCTGTCATAACAAAAGAGCACAGACAGGATGACTTAAACAGCAGAAATTTGCTCCTCTAAATTCTGGAGGTTTCTGTTCGAGAGCAAGGTGTTGACAGGTTTGGTTTCTTCTGAAGCCTTTATTTTTGGCTTACCCATTTTGCTGTATCTCCTGGCATGACCTTTTCTTTGTGCCAGGTGTATCCCTGGAGTCTTTTCCTTTTCTTCTGACCACCAGCCTTATTGGTTTAGGGACTCACTCTTAGGACCTCATTTAGCCTTAATTGCATCTTAATTGGATCTTGTCTTCAAATGCTCACATTGGTAGGGCTTCAACATGACAATTTGGGGGGCATACTGTCCAGTCCATAATAACAGTTGAACTATTTCTCTTTAAGGGGAATATACTTCGAGATTAGTCAAATATTTAATAAACTCTGTATATTAGGGAAAATTTTAACCTTTCAATTTTGAATTGAAACCTTAGTATCTCTTAGGTTGTTTAAGTCACGTTTGGCAATACATGTTTTTTCCTGTTTTGTCAGTGCTGTGAATCAGACAACAGGGCCTTTTGCATATAGGCAAGCATTTTACCACTGAACTACACCTCAACCTGGCAGTAATATTTTTAAGTGAAAATGTTTTCCAAATACAAAACAAACATTTGTGATAATAACCCAAAGATCAGATGACTGTAAACTTCATCAAATCCAACTGAAGCATTTTTTAAAGTGGAAGTGAACATAATTAATATTTACTCTTCAATAAGAAAAAAAATTAGAAGTTTAGAGCAAAGCTAAAAAAAATTACTAACCAAAAATTTACTTGAAATATGAAAGCAATTATGAAAAGTACTGTTAACCCTTGCTTAGTTTGGAAAATAGGAGAAACTTAAAAGAACATGTTTGTAAAGAGTAAGTGAACTAAGAGATGTAAAAGGAAAGAGAAGGAAATCTGTAGGGTGAACTTTTTAAATTAAAAATATAGTCATCTTGAAAACTGGAAACTATATGTACACCTCTTCCCATTTGCAGTCATTGCTGAAGCAGCAGCAGCCAAAATAAAGTTATCTTTTTACATTCAAAGGTGTTTTAATGCCCCTTGCCACATTCATCAGAAGATTATGTCCTCCCTCTTTCCAAAGAGCTGAGACAGAAGTAAAACTTTCCATCTGTGCCTATCCAAAAGGATAATGAAGTTCAATTTGTGTGAGCATATGTAAAGGTCAGCAGTTTGGCAATGTAGTTTAGATTTATAGGAACAAATGTGTCATCTACATTGAATGGGGCGACAGGAAAAGGCTAATGGCACAGAGCTGTTCATGTGGGCATTCAACCCAGTGTGGTGATTATCACCAAGCTAAATCTATACAAAGACAACAAAAAGATCCTGAAGGTCAAATCTCACCAAGTAGGAAAGGAAAAGGGTAAGTATAAAGAAGAAACAGTCGAGAAGATGTAGGAGTGAAGTCATCTTTTACAATTTTCACTTAAAAATTGCTAAAATGGAAAAAAGTCATGTTTATCTTCTTTATATGATGCTTTAAAAATCACCTTATTAAAAGATTCAGTATAAGGGCTGGGGAGATAACTCAGTCGGTAGAGCACTTACCTTGTAAACACAAGGCCCTGGGTTCGATCCCCAGCACCCAAAATAAAAGATTCAGTATAAGAAAACTGAAGTTCCTGGAGTTTGAACAATTTCCTGAGACTGTAGAGTTAAATGTAGAGTGAAGAAGAGTCAAACAAACTAGAGGTCTTCACCTCCTTTTGACTATTCATTAGAAAAAAAACATTTAGATAAGACTTCTTTTTTAAAATAAGGGTGCTGTGGTTTAGCAACTTTGGGGGAATTCTGTATTTAATGTAATTTTTAAGTTTTTACAACCAGACTTGGCTATCTTTAATTTGTAAGTTGCATATTAAGTCTCCAAGGTGATGGATTCAGATTTATGGACCATGCAACTCTTAAACATGTAACATCTTAAAAATGCAGTGTTGTTATGTAGAAGACTCTGGGACACAACTTTAGATTCTTTGACTAATTTTATCACTTTTATTAAAATTATGTGTCTTAGCAAAATTCTCAATGATTTTATAATCTGTCTCTGGAAAGTTTGAGGTCTCAAAGAGTAGGCACACAATGGTAGAGTGACTTGTAGTGATCTTGGGGGACATTAATAAATCCAATAATGAATAAAACAGACAAAATTAAAAATATTTTATATCATCCGTTCTTAATTTTGTTATCTTTTGATAAACCCTTGCTTGGGAGCAGCATTTAAGTGTCCATTAGGCATAAGGCATATTTTATATGACACGATCCTTTTCTACAAGTTACTTGCAATCTTATAGGAGGAAACCAGCTCATTTGCATAAAGTGTTCATTGCAAGGTGTCATATGAAAAGAACCCATTTAGTAATGACAGATGGGCTGATTTATAGGAGGGAGGAGAAGATAACTGTTACCCTTGGTGGTTTGGGAAAACTTTACTGGGATGTTGACTGGCTTTGAAAAAAGGCAGGAGGATTCCAAGTTCAAGGCCAGCCTCAGCAACTTACTGAGACCATCTCAAAATAAAAAAATGTAAAGGCTTTGGGATGTAACTCAGTGTTAAATTGCCCCATGGGTTAAAGTTCCAGTTTCCACCCTAATGCCCCCCTAAATCCCTATAATAAATGGAAGTGTAAGCTTGCTGCCTATTACCATGCTTTGATAATTATCAGTAGTTTGGCCCTCTGTATCTCCTCCCCTCTCTTTTTTTCCTGAAGTATTTTAAAAAAGATCACAGGCATTATATAATTTGATCCAAAAATATTTCAAGATGTAGCTCTAATTTTCAACATGATTACTGAAATGAATAATTCCTTAATACAAATAATACTCAGTTCATATTCAGATTTTCTCAGTTGTTTTAGTTTCTGAACAAGGTTCATATATTACTTTTGACGTTAATTTCTCCTAAAGGATTTTTACAATTATTTTGAAGTAATTTTGATTTATAAAGAAAATTTATAAAAATCTTACTTGTACCCTTTCCCAGATTCCCTTAATGTCAACCTTGTATAACCATAATACAATTCTCAAAACCAAGAAATTAACATTGATGCAATAATATTAACTGAACTGTAGACCGTTCAGATTTTGGCCAGTTTTTCTACTAATGAACTCTGTTCTTGGATCTAATTTGAAATCACATTAATTGTGATATCATCTTGGTTTCCTTTTTACTCAGTAGTAGTTTCTTAGGTTTTCCTTGTCTTTTTGTCTTCTGACTTCTGAAGAGTAGTGGTCGGGTATTTTGTAGACTGCCCTTCAGTTTGGGTATGTCTGCTATTTTGTTACTTTCAGATTGCAGTTATGCGTTTTTGATAATACCTCAAAGTTATATTCCCTTCCCAGTGTACCATACCAGGGACTACATAATAGTGATAGGTCTTATTTATAGTGGTAATAACTTTGGTTGTTGGTTAAGGTACTGTGTACCAGATTTCTGCACTGTAGTTACTGATTATTCTTATTAATAACTACCTTGGGGGAGATACTTTGAGAGTAGGCGTATACTGTTGCTCCTCAGACTTTTGCTCTATCTAGTTCATCATTTGTGAACCTTGTCTTCAGCAAAATAGTTGTGTTCCAGTGATGATTTTCTATTCTTATTCTTTTCTACATTTGAGCTTTTCTTTTGTAAGGAAGAACTGTCCCTTCTCCCTTATTATGTATGTTGTATTCATATTAGCATGGAATCATAGGTGGTTCTATGGATTTAACTCAGAGCCGTAGGGATTTATATTGTGCCTTAGATTGTTCTACCTTTGCCTATTGGAGTTCTTTCAAATTGGCTTCAATGCCCTTTTCATGTTCCTCTCCCTCCCAGATCCACTTTCAAGCACTTCTGTACTTTCTGGCATCCTAAGATGCTCCAGGCTTATCTTCTGGCTTTGTTTTGTTTTCCCCCTGGAATTGGGAATCGATCACTTCTCCATAGCCATGGTTCCCATCATAATTAAGATTGTCACACTTTCTACTTTTCAAAAAACAACAACAAAAATATGGTTCATTTGTAGCATATTATGCATTTTGGATTTGCATGATTGCTTCTTGTGGTGTCATTTAACTGTTCCTATCTCCATGGTTCTCAAACTTGCTGCATATTAGAGTCAAATGGGGAGCTTTAAAATATCCAGTCCATGCCAAATACCCAAGTTTCATCTCAAACCAATTAAATTAGAACCTCCAAGGATGGAACCCCAACTCCAAGGATGGACAGTGATTTTTGTGGTGCTGGAGATCAGACCCATACACATGCATACTGTGTGTGTGCTGTACCCCATCCCCAAAGCAGTGATTGTTAAAGCTCTCTAGGGGTTTCTAGTGTGAGCAAATGTGAAAACCACTGTGTGTCTGACTCTTCCTCTTTGCCTGTAGAGATAGCAAGGTCTAGTATTAGGGTTTGAATATATTCAGGTTCAACTTGCTTGGTTCCTTCCGTCCTTCTGTCCATCCGTCCGTCCGTCCATCCATCCATCCATCCATCCATCCATCCATCTGTGAGTGGCCTCAGCCCTCTTCTTGACTTCAGGACTACTTCTTCCATCTGTCACTACCACATTTCTAACCATTCTTTCTCAGGTCCTCCCATTGACTTATCTTACACATTCTCAGAAATCAATTTGTGATTCTCTTCTTGATACTCTATGGTAGTTTCTTTTTATGTGCTTTGTTATTTTTATATTGGAAGTGGAAAATGGCCACTCTTTCTCTCCAGTGTCCTTTCTCATTGAACCTACTTTAATGACCCACAAGCACATCAAACAAAGCACATCTAAAATTGAACTTTCCTATCTTTTTAGACTTGCTTATCTTCTTTTCATGCATCGCATATTTATTGACTTTCTGCTATGGTCCAGACTATACTCCATACACCAAGTATGTAAACTTGAAAAGTAAATTGTCTTCAAGTACATTTTTGCTTGGTGTATTTCCTGCCATAGTCCCCATTATTGGTAGCATTGGGATCTGCCAGGACAGAAGGCCTCTTGGTATTGTCCCACTGTTTATTGACCATATCCCGTTAATTTGACATGCTGTGTTGATTTTTCTCCATCACTTTCCAGACTTATAACTTAATTATGGAACTCTCCTTTTGAGGAAGGTATTAGAATTTTTAGAGTAATACCAACTAGAAAGTGAATTCTGGCCAGGTTCCGTGGTACATGCCTGTAATTCCAGTGATTCGGAAGACTGAGTTAGGAGGATCACAAGTTCAAGGGATAATTTAGCAGGACTCTAGGCAACTTAGTGAGACTCTGTCACACACACCCACACACAAAAGTGTGGGGTGAAACTCAGTGGTAAAATACCATTGGGTTCAGTCTCCAGTACCAAAAACCAAAACAAACAAACCAAAAAAAACAAAAAGTAAATTTTGACCTAACCACCTAGGTCTGTATGCTCCTCGGCTAGTGACTGAATCTCATTCATTCTTATTTACCTAATATGTAAAATTGAAATAACAGTCACCACCACCTCATTGGGTGGTTTGAAGAGGGGTGCTGCAACTTCTCCTTACCCTAGTGAGTAGCATCACCAACTATCCTGTTGTACCATTCCAAAACCTAAAAATGCCTCTCCTCTTATTTACTCCCTGTGTCTAGTCAGGCTTTGAGGTCTGCCAGTTTTTATGCTGAAGTATCTCTTAGTAGTATTTGTGTTTAGATAGCTTTAAAGTTCTCATCTTTTGCCTGCATAATTGAAATAGTCTCCTAACTCTTCCTCTCCTACCTGGTCATGCAATCTTTCTAAAGCCTGTCTGTTTTTTCTTTTTGTTCAGAAACCTGTAGTGCTGCCTCATGAAGTCCACACTTCATTGCCTGTCTGCTTTGCCCAACTTTTTTTTTTTTTTTTTTTTTTTAAATCATCTTACCTCCTGTTACCTTTCTCTAGCAATCTGTATTCTGGCCAGGCTTTCCACTTTTCTAGGCTCATCTCTTGTCATTTCTTTTTTCTTTTCTTTTTTTTTTTTTTTTTTTTTTCAGATTATGTTCTCCAACCTAACAAGATTCTGATAGGCATTTCTAGTTGACCCTCATCTTTTTGTTGAGAATCACAATACCAGTGGGGTCACTAAACAGAAATAGGCAGAACCACTGTTATACAGATCCTATTTGATTGGTTTTCTGATAACTGCCTTGAACTTTCATGACAAAAATTAAATTTCCCCATTTTCTATAGCACTTATCACACTTCAGTTTGGTTGTATATGTCTGTTACCTACTGTCATGAATCCATTGAAGCAAATACTGTGTTTTATTTATCTTTGACGCTTCAGTGCCCAGACTGAAATGTTTCTTGATTTGAATGAGTAGAATGATATGCGTTGCTCAGAAGATGTCAGTATTGTCTAGGATATGGGAATGTTTTAAAGAGATACTTGAGAACAGTGGAGCCTTTTAGTGGGAGGAAAGGAAACAGTGGCACCCAGCTGCTCACACTTAACTGAGCACAGCTCTTTACTTGTGTTTAATCATCACCATAACTTTACATGTTTAATCATCACCCTAACTTAATGAGGTAGATGCAGTAGTTTTCTGTCTTTACAGATAGAGAAACCAAGACAGAAGGTTAAGTAATTTGTCCAAGGTCATTTAGCTCAGGACCATAATGCTCTTGTGGTCATTGCTGTGCTTCACTGCCTTCCAGCAAACCTGGAGAGTTGGAAGCAGTGAACAGACTGCCTCAGTTAGAACAAGGTGAGGGCCAAACTTTAGGTTTCTTAGGACATGACTACTCTCTAATGATCATCTCCATGACGGAGTGCAAGATTTGGGTTTATGGCTAAGGATGCCTCATTAACTACAAGGTATATAATGTCACCTGGGGATCTTGTTAAAATGAAGATTCGAATTCCATAGATTTGGGATGGAGCCTGAGAGTCTTCATTTCTGACAAGCCCCTAAAAAATAATGGTGTTACTTTGCTATGGATTCCATTTTGAATGGCAAGGGTTTAGAGGGTTTGGTGTCAGAGGTATTTTATATGGGACTCTGTTTCTCATCTATAAAGTGCAAGAGGTTATATGTATGTAATATGGATACACAATTACGAAGTTGCCATTGTATAGAGAAGCTGATATTGTAAGCACTGGTTCTATGTTAGAATAACCTGGGTAGCTGAAAAATGTAATGAGAGAACAATACTCAAATCAGTAAGAATATCTGGTGAATGGAATTTTATGTTAAATAGACAAATTTCCAAGTGTTTAGAGTCTTAGATTGAAGAACCACTAAGTGTATAGATTAATTTGTTAAATTCTTCGAACCTAGGATAGTCCTTTTCATGTTAACAAATTTGTTGTCTGTTGAAGTAAATACTGCATTGTCAGAGTTCTTATGACTTGAAAATACCTTAAAATTGCTGTAAATACTTACCTAGAAGTAAACAGGGGTTGTTTTCATTAGAGTATTTGGTTAAGTCTTATGCTATTGGCAAGCTAGTTTTCATATTTGAAGGAGTAAGAATAAAAATGGTCAATACTTTTTTTCCCCCCCTGGTGAAAGTATTTCTGTGGAATCTTAGTCTATATTCTTAACCCTTTTGTTTTGTTTTGTTTTGTTTTTCGGTACTGGGGATCAAACCCAGGGTCTTGTGCTTACAAGTCAAGCACTCTACCAGATGAGCTATCTCCCCAGCCCTCTTAACCCATTATTATTTCTCTTTCCAACAGGGATTTTTTGCCAGGTGGTAGGAGAGATTATACAGTCCAAGTTCAGCTGAGGTGAGTTTGAAATTTTGTTACTATAATTTTACATTTGTTACCTTTGTATATGTGGCCCTGAATTTTAAAACACATTAGCATGTTTGGGTTCATTGTTTAAGGGTTTTTTTTTTTTTTTTTTTTTTTCCTTCCTTTTTTTAAATGCAGACTTTGCCTGGCGGAGACGAGTTGTCCTCAAGAAGATAACTATCCCAATAGTCTATGTATAAAAGTAAATGGGAAGCTGTTTCCTTTGCCTGTAAGTTGCTTTTTATTCATGAGATTTTCATGTAAATGTAATATACACTGAAAAGGTCTAGAAACAGTGATAGATAGCTACATACCAATGAATAGTTCTAACATCCAGATTAAATATTGTTTTATCATTGAGAGGTCCATGGCTCCTTGGAGAAACAAGTGACTGATTTTAGGTCTTGGAGAGATGGAAAAAAATGAGCCTGGAATTTCTTGTTCTAGAATTTTAGGAAACTCTGAAAGACTCTTGGGATCATATTAAACAACAGGACTTGGGCACTTAAATATATAGGACGGCATGTTGTGGTGGCTATATGGATTAGCTGAGACTAGCCAGTGGACATGTGGTAGAAAGCAGAGTCTGTTGAGAGTGGCTAGCCACAGAGGTCTAGAGTTCCAAGCCTGGGACTTGATGAACACACTAGAGGGTTAGGGGAGTGCAATGATATTTCATTGACAACCTGTTATTTAACAGAGAAGCAACATATGGACTTACCTGGAATATATGCCCTGTGAATGTGTGCAGCCTGTTCCTGACTTCATAGATAGCTTTGGAATCTTTAAACACTTAGTCAAGTCTTAAAAACAACACTTCAGTTGGTGAACTGTACTATAGTTCCCATTGAGGCCTGAAGTGTATTATTAAACTGGTCAGTTGTGTAGAAGGCCAACAAAACCATTAGGGGAATTGGGAGGAAGAGTATGGTCTCTTTGTCAAGCACTACAAAGTGTTTGCTCTCACTGAAGTGAGAACAGAGACCCCTACTAGTGTGCCGAGGTGCCATTTCAGCAGATCAGACACCACTGCAGTTATTGAGGAGATGGGGAAACTGTTTAGCATTCTTGCTGAGCATGTGACTTGGCTCTGGAGTAAGTATGTGAATAATACCTATGAGCTGCTAAATAAGTCACACAGTCTAGGACTCTGGGTTCTACCAGAGCCAAGTGCTTAAAATTGAGCTCCCAATTGAAGATAATCCGTGACTCAAGCTGACCCCAGTAGCTGAAGGAGTCTGACTTTTCTTAGTTGTTAGGAATCTCCTTTGTCTCATTCACAGCCTGTGAATTTAGAAATGTGAGAAAACTTATTCCATGAATTTTACAGAGCTCGAAGACCACTGTGTCACCGACTCTGTGTGAAGATACCTATGAGACTGAAATCAATTGAGACAGTCCTCTGGGGATACAAGGGGAAAAAGAGACTGAGTAGATATGCTCAGGAAGAATTGCTTACATGGTCCCATATGTGTTGAAAGCCAGTTGGGACGTGTTGCCTCTCAGGTTTCTAGCCTTCAGCAGTATGATTCTTAGGAGCTGTCTTTTTTCTGAATGAATTGGACAGAGATCTGAACTAAGGAAAGAAGCAGCTTTATTTGGACCTGAAGGATTTGAATCTGAAGGATTCCAGGGAATGGACAAATAATGTGTCACAGAATGTTTGACTCTGTGTACTTTCTGTGGCCTTTTCATATTCATTTTTCTTTGTCCAGAATATGCTAAGATTTCTTTGACCTCTCTCTTTCATTGCTATTTTTCTCCACTATCCTTGAAGAAAGATATCACTGGAGTTCTTGGTGGTGTCTACATACTTACCCTTGAAGACCTATCCAGAGTCATTATATGACTGTGCCAGTGATGCTGTGTCTGAAATATGTGAGGTTCTATTTAAACTCTTTGGCATTGCTTCAGAAAATATGGAGGCTGCATATGTGTACACACATAAATTCCACAAAATTTCCAGATGGGACTAGTCAGTGTCATGTTTTGGGATGATAACCCTATGAATGAGGTCCTTACCACTACAGCTCTGATTTTGTCACTCTTCCAGTTCTTTTGAGAGAAAGAAAATTAGGCAGCTGATTATTTCCTCTTTACATTGTTAGTTATTGCTGATTTATGCCCTGCAGCGCCAGTTAACCCTTGAATGCTTATCCTAGCCTATTTGTGAATACACTGACTACTATTTGAAGCACTCTTTGTCTGATGAATTTGTACTTAGTCCAGGGTACTTGTGAAGAAGAGGAAGTACAGCACTGGGAAAAAGGCAGAGACATATTTCAGAATTTAAAGGTAGTGGGGAAGCCTTGCTTGACCTGGCTAGGGCCATCCCCCAGAAAATCAATTCCAGACTTTTCTGAAGAGGCTTTTTGCCTCAACCCCATGAACTCCTATGGAACAACTGACATAAATTCACATGCAATTGATGGAAAACTTCTTGGAGTGCCTTTCAATCACACATGCTATTCATTAAGGTAATGAAATTCATAAAGAGCATGAAACAGGATTGTAAGGTTTATGAGAATCATGTGAGTATACTGCAGCTTCAAAAGAAGAAAGCAATAGTGACAGTATGGGAGTGACATTGAACTTTTGAGCCTCAGGGATCTTGTTCTTGTTGTAAGAACCATGAACAAGTCACAAAGAAGTAGTAGTCCTTGCCTGTGACCCTGGTTTATTAAACAACAGATCCTGGAGGGATAAGCTTGACATGATCATGGAATTTCTCATCAGAGCTCCAAACATATTCAAGTTTGTCTATATCCTGAAGCAAGTCTTTATGTGTATGACCTTATTATAATGTCTAGTTATTATGATCCCATGGCACTTGTCCTCTGTTTTGCATATACAAAGTAAATGGAATGGGAAATAGTAGGATAATCCTAAGAATCAGATAATGATGAAAATAGCTTGTTTATATTTTACCTATTTTAAGATGATGATTTTCACCAAATACTTTGATGCATTGATTTTCCAGATTCTCTTGATTCAGGGAGGAAGTATGCAGCTCATAGTGGGGCTTGCAGGGTGATGGCCTGCAACTTGCAAAGACAAGAAGCTACTTTAGATGCTGCCCCCATCTTTGACTCCAAGGACTGCCAGTATACAGACGGATAGCTAGATCAGAAAGTTCATGGGTTTTTTTGGTCATAAAAAGGACAAAGGCTTTTGCGTAGGGAGTTGTTTTGAGTAGCTGAATTATTATTCGTTTTAAACAAATTATAAGAAATTTCTGTGAAACCTTCAGAACTGTAAGATTGGATGGGGAAGGGTTGACAGGGAGGAGGATTTCTTTGAAAGATTCCAAAGAATGGAGATGATGTGTGTTATAGCTCAGCTGGCAAAAATCTTCACTTCCTCTTGGTGTAGTCAGAAAACTTACCAGTGCTGACCTCCTTTTCCTAATAAATTCTGAGTTTATGGATTTCTCTTATTTTTTTTGGTACTGGGGATCAAACCTGGGGGTGCGTAACCACTGCATGTATATGGTGGGTGTGTTTTGGGGCAAGCTTGGGTTGAGGCTAGAAACAAAAGCAACAAGATTAGAAGTAAGTTAGTAATTATTGAAGCTGGTTGGTGGGTACCTACTGTTCTCTCTGCTTTTGTGTATGTTTGATAATTTCCAAAATATAAACTAAAAAGTAAATGAGTATTGATAGTATTAATATATAGTGATAATTAGAAAATTTGGGAGGTGATAAAGGAACACAGCATTGTGGAGTTTGTCACAATTGAAAGTAGGGTAAGATGTCATTATAGCATGTAACATGAAAAGTTCTTTGAGTATCTTTTCTGAAAGTGTGAGGCTAAGATCCACACAGTCTTCGACCAGTGTTCTCTAGTAGCCTTTATTGAGAAAACTTGTGGATTTGCTCATCAGATCACCTATAAATAAACTTGATTTTATTCTTGCTTTAAATATGAAAAGTTATTAAAAATTTGTGAAGGCTGTACATTTGTATTTTACAAAGTTTCAACTATAATCAGGTCTTGGATGCTTGGGTGGGTAGAAGGTTGCTGCTGATTAGAGGGGAATACAATTTGATAACTTAGAATTACCATGGAAATCAAACTACTCAAATGGGGTAGAGAACAGACTGCCTTAGGCAATTAAGGCTCGTATCATACATAATTTTGAGTTTGCTTAACAGTCATACTTACATTCACTGTTGCCCTATTCATCCTTTTTTTTTTTTTTTTTTAAATACATTTTTTATACCTTTATTTTATTTTTATGTGGTGCTGAGGATCAAACCCAGGGCCTCAGACATGCTAGGCAAGTGCTCTGCCACTGAGCCACAACCCCAGCCCCCTGTTTTTTTTTTTTTTTTCCCCCTCGGTACTGGGGATCGAACTCAGGGCCTTGTGCTTGTGAGGCAAGCACTCTACCCAGCTGAGCGCTCTCCCCAGCCCTCCCCTACCTGTTCTTATTGCTCCCTTCCATGCTGTAAAGATGTGACACAAAATTCCATTTTACAGACTTCACATAGAGTTAGTTAGGTCATGAGTTATTTTTATCATTTATTTATTTATTTATTTTAAATTTATTTTATTTTATTTTATTTTTTTGTGGTGCTGGGGATTGAACCCAGGGCCTTGTGCATGGGAGGCAAGCACTCTACCAACTGAGCTATATCCCCACCCTATTTTTATCATCTTGAGAGACCCTGTGCCATTGTTTTTATTTGGCTAACATACCAGTAGATACACCAAAGGACAGAATTATCTTCTAGGCCCAAAATAGGCAAGTCAAAAGTTTGCATTCATAATTGCCTAAATACTGGTATTGTTATTCCTTGTGTTCGTTGCTTACTGAATCTGTTTCTAGAATTTTTATAAGAGGACTTTTTAATTATCCTTTTTTCCTGTTGTATTTTACATGAGTAAATTTAGATGTATGTACCCTTCCTATTCACACTCACACTCACACTTAAGTTCTCAGTCTTTTATTCTGTTCCGCAGTTTTTGTTTTTGTTTTAGTACTGGGAATTAAACCCAGGGGCACTGAACCACAGAGCCACATCCCCTGCCCTTTTCATTTTTAAATTTTGTGATAGGGGCTGCTAAGTTGCTGAGACTGGCCTTGAACTTGCAATATTAGCCTCCTGAGTCACTGTACTCAGCTGCTCAATCAGTTTTGATGATATTCAAAATTTTGTTGCATGTTGTAGAGTAAGAGTTATGATGTAGATTCCCAGTTAATTACTATTCTTCCTCTATAAGACAGTGAAGGATTTTCCTAAGTTGTAGTAGACAACTGGGATGTGTTCCTTAGTTCTACTCTATAATATCACCAGTACAGAGTTCTTTGTAAGGTATTCAATTCAACATTGCTGAAATACTCAAAGGTCTTATGGTTGCTGATGTGGCAGCTGTGAGGTTATGTCATTGCCTGCCTTTACTTTTACAACTTTGGTGCTATTCCTCTGGCTTGATTGATTAGCTGCGTGCCCTCAGCTTCTCAGTCAACAGGCAGTTAAAAGGTATTTTAAGGAAGGAGGGTGAATTCTGGTTGTTGTCTGAAAGCCTTTTGTCGTCATTCTCATAAGATCCAGATTGTATTAGCATAACTCATGTAGTAAATGATGTTAGAGACTTGCAAGGAAATCTGAGGTGTTAGCAAAAAGAAAAGCAGTTTTAAGAGATTGTTTTATCTCTACAGCTCTCGTTCACATGTAAGAGAATATCATTTGGAAAAACATGCTTTGATGACTGTGTGAAAATTGATTCAGAAGATTCATCTCTATGTCCTAAAATAATATGTTAGTCAATTCATTTTGCTTATATTTCCTTGCTATGTGTACAAAAATAAGTGATAACACTCAGTTGCATCATTAACTTAGTGTTTTTTCCTTTTCAGTGGTACATAATTAAACTACATGAAAGGTATCAGACCATTAATGAAATGTAATGCCTGCTTTTCAATACATAGATGTTACTGAAGCTAAGAAACTTTGATTTTATGCAATATGTATTTGAAAATATATAACCTGAAAATCATAACGTATAAACTCTTTCAGTAATTGCAAATTGAATATACATGAATCAAAGTGCTTATGTTGCCAGGCACGGTGGTGCACACCTCTAAATCTAGCCACTCAGAAGGTTGAGTCAGGAGGATCACAAGTTTGAGGCCAGCCTCCACAATTTAGACCTTATCTCAAAATTAAAAAGGGTGTTGGGGATGTCAGACCCTTGAGTTCAGTTCCTATTGCCATTAAAACACAACAAAAATGAATTATGTTTATTGTTAAGAGAAAATCCAGTTTGATGCCAACTGAAATAGTGATGAATTTTGTTCATTGGCTTGACCTGTTTTTTTCTCCCCTGCTGTGTTTTATTTTGTGGTGCTGGGGATTTGACCCAGAGCCTCATGCTTGCTGTACTACTGATTTACATGTCTAGCTCTTTTTAGTTTTTGAGATGGGATCAGAGTTGCACAGGGAGGCAACTTGATGATCTTCCTGCTTCAGCCTCTCAAGTAGCTGGAATTACAGGTGTGCACTTGACCTGGTTTAAGTTTCCAAAGTTTGTCCTCCCTCTTTCCCCACCCATTAAAACATTTTGAATGGGATCTTCTACGGTGACTTATTATAAAGAGGTGGGATTTTATCTGTAAAATTTGGTTTCTTGTAAAAAGGAAGAAGATTTGTATTAGCATCTTTAATTTTAATTAGGAAACATTGATTTTTATTATTCTATTTTTCTGGATCATGTGATTTCCAGTTTAAAATTGTAACTGAAATTAGACAAGATTCTGTGTCTATTTTGGAGAAAATGTTTACAGAGAATTTAAAATAAATTTCTTATGGTTACAGGGCTATGCACCACCACCTAAAAATGGGATTGAACAGAAGCGCCCTGGACGTCCCTTGAATATTACATCATTAGTTAGGTTGTCTTCAGCTGTGCCAAACCAGATTTCCATTTCTTGGGCATCTGAAATTGGAAAGGTAAATATTCTCTCATCCCCTGGAAGTTGCTGTTTTTTGTTTTTTCTTAGGTTAAACTAGCTCCACTTTTCTGATTGTAATCTCTAAAAAGCAATCATTTTCAATTCAAGGATGGTAGTATAGATATTTTTAAGGTTAAAACCTTTTAACTCTGAGGTTTCTTTAGTATCATCTCTATTTTCTGGGTAAGAAATATATATGTTTATAGTCCTTATGGTAATGATTTAATCACAGTTTGTATGTGTGTAGTAGTATCTTAAAATCCTGGAAGCTTTGGATGATTAGTATCCATGAAGGAGAAGCAAAGGACAGAGCATGATCAGTCTTTGGTGGAAACAATTGAATGTACTTATGTGATCAGAAACAATATGTTCCTGCCTTTACATAAACAGCCACATAACATGACCATCTTTTAGACAAGTGTTCACTTAAAATTATTTTCTCTATACCTTCACATTGATAAATGTGACTTTGTGCTGATTTTGTCTCAAAATGAATTATATCAATTATAAGAATGGTTAATACAACAGGGAATATACATTTTAGAAGTACTTGTTAACAAATAAAGAGATTTCAGTTAATATCTAAGTATCACTTTAGTTCCTGTTTCATGGAAGTAAAGTGTAATGTTTTGTGGGTGAAAAGTTGAGGCACTTGTTTATATTAGGAATTTTGTTTCACTACCAGGGTAGTTATAGAACTGGAAATAACTTACAGATTTTTAAATAAATTATTATTGACATTGAAGACTATAGATTTGCCATATAATGGGAATGGTATTTGTTCTTTGTAATTAAAGTGATTAATGAACCTAAAATTTGCATAGCATATTGAGTATTAGGTATTTAAAAGAACACTGAAATGAATTTAAAATATTTTGTTTGGCATTATCAAAAGTATTTTATTTACTGTGGAATCAATTGCATGAATGTGGGTATGTGGGCGAAATGTTAAAGTAGAATTATTGAGCATTTGGTAATAGAATTAAAACATTGGAACTCTTGATTGTGAAGTGTTAATTCATACCACTATTTGAACTCATTTCTGCATTTTTAAATGAAAATATGAGAGCCTCATTATATAAATAGATAAAAGGATTCTGACTGTAATTAATTTTTCATAGTGGCCTCTAAGGTACAAGTTCTGTAAACAGTTTGAAAACCACTAATTCATGCTATTTACCATCTCATACCATCCCATACCAACCCATGGATGTTTTAAAGTGATAAGAGAAATACCTTTAGAATAAGTGAGGCATTATCTTCCCTGAAGTAGTCTAGTTGATTTTGCTCTCTTCCCAGTAATTGACTTTTTTTTTTAGAAGTTACTTTTTAAAAATAGTTTTTAGTTGTAGACGAACACAATACCTATATTTTATTTATTTATTTTTAATGTGGTGCTGAGAATTGAGCCCAGTGCCTCACACATGCTAGGGAAGCACTCTACCACAGAGCCACAACCCCAGCCCTAGAAGTTATTTTGAATGTTATTTTTAGAAACATAGTTTCTTAGATAAGCATTTTATGTAAAGAGAATATTATCTGTAGCCTTTAACACAGATTATCTTTCTTTGTAGAATTATTCCATGTCTGTGTATCTTGTACGGCAACTCACATCAGCCATGTTACTACAGAGATTAAAAATGAAAGGTATTAGAAACCCTGATCATTCCAGAGCACTAAGTAAGTAATGCTTGAAAGACCAAGCACATGAGATATGGTAATGGGATTCAAAACAAAAAGTCACATACTTATCAGTATTTATAATATTTATTACATTTGTGTAGTTATTAGCTTGCATATACAGTAACTCGTATTCTTTACCTCGTTGAAAAAAATTAAACATATTACCTGAGACAGTAATTTTTAGTTGTCAAATGAGATAATAATAATTTTTCCATGTTTTTATTGGTGTATAATAGTTGTACATAATAATGATTTGTTACATATTCATACATGAACACAATATAACAATATAATTTGGCCAATATCATTCCCTAATACTTGCCTCCTCCCATCTCATCTCCCATCCCTCGTCCTTTTTCTCTACTCATCTCCCTTGGATTTTCCTGAGATTCCCAGCCACCTTTTCCTTTTTCCTCTAACTTCCACACAGGAGAAAACACAATGAACCTTGACCTTCTGAATTTGTCTTGTTTTGCATAATATGGCCCTGAGTTCTGTCCGTTTTCCTGCAAATGACATATTTCATTTTTCTTTATGGCTGAATAAAACTCCAATCTGTCTATATACCACATTTTTTTTTTTATCCGCCCATTCATTGGTGGGCTCCTGGGCTGGTTCCATAGTTTGGCTGTTGTGACTTGTGCAGCTGTAAACATGGATAAGCATGTATCACTATAGTTTGATAACTTTGATTCTTTAGGATAAATACTAAGGTGTGGTATAGCTGGGTCCTATGTTCCATTCCTGTACTTTTGAGGAACCTCCATACTGATTTCCATAGTGGTTGTAACAATTTACAATCCCACCAATGGTGTAAAGTGTTTCTTTTTCTCCACATCTTCTCCAGCATTTCATTTATTATTATTTATATTCTTTTTTTTTTTAATATTTGTAGTCATAGATGAACACAATGTTTGTTTTATGTGGTGCTGAGGATCATACCCAGTACCTCACATGTACTAGGCAAGTGCTCTACCACTGAGCCATAACCCCAGCCCCTATTATTGATGATCGTTATTCTGACTGGTGTGAGATGAAATCTCTGTAATTTTAATTTGAATTTCCCTAAATGCTAATGATGTTGAATGTTTTGTCATGTATTTCTTGGCCATTTGTATTTCTTCTTTTGAGACTTGTTTAGTTCATTTGCCCATTTATTAATTGGGTTATTTGATTTTGAGTTCTTTATGTTTTCTAGCTATTAATGCTCTTTCAGTAGCAATATTTTTTTTCTTTCTGTAGGTTCTCTCTTCACATTCATAATTGTTTTCTTTGCTCTGCAGAAGCTTTTAAACTTGATGCCATCCCATTTGTTAACTCTTGGCATTATTTCCTGAGCTTTAGGGGTCTTGTTGAGAAAGTTATTGCTTGTGCTTACAAGCTGGAGTGTTGACCCTACATTTTCTTCTAGAAGCTGCATAATTTCTGGTTTAATTCTTAGATCTTTGATTCATTTTGAGTTGATTTTTGTCTAGGGTGAGAGATAAGGATCTATTTCATTCCTCTGCATATGGATAACCAGTTTTCTGAGCACCATTTGTTGAAGAGCCTGCTTCCCCCTCACCTCCTGTATATTTTTGGCACTTTTGTCAAGGATCAGATGACTATAGATGTGTGTATTTGTGTCTTCTATTCTGTACCATTGGTCTGTGTTTGTGTTTTATGCCAGTACCATGCAGTTTTTGTTACTATAGCTCTGTAATATAATTTGAAGTCAGGATTACAATGCCTCTAGCATTGCTTTTTTAGCTTAGAATTGCTTTAACTATTCTAGATTTTTTATTATTCCAAACCAATTTTAGGACTGTTTTTCTAGTTCTGTGAAGAATGTTACTGGTATTTTGATGGGGATTGCATTGAATCTGTGTACTGCTTTTGGTAGTAGGGCCATTTTAACAATACTAATTCTGCCTGTCAATGAACATGGGAGGTCTTTCCATCTTCTGAGGTCTTCTTCAGTTTCTTTTTTCAATGTTCTAAAGTTTTCGTTGTACAGGTTCTTCAGCAAGGAGCTATAAGAAGTTTTATATCTTTTTACAAATTTAGTAATTGTTAGAAATAACTAGGGTAGCCTAATAAAATTAGTAATGAGTATTTGTTAGGAAAGCATTGAAGCTCAGTGTACAGCTGCATTCCAGGTTCCTCTGCTAGTTGTTTTGTTCTTAAGTCTTAGAACAACTTTCTATTTTGTAACTCTTCTTTACCATCAGTTTTAGTTTTTAAAAGAAATCCTAAAAATTCACTTAAACACGTGATCTAAAGTTTGTGTGTTCATTAATCTTTAACCTAATACCAAAGTATGGTTATATATTTAATACATTAGTATTTTAACATTTTGTATTTCTTGACCTATTTGAAGTGTTTGGGAAATTGTTAAAATAAGATATTTTTATGTTTCAGCTCATATTCACCATTATTTAAAAACTTTTCATTGTATCCCCCCATTTTTTTTTTAAAGTTAAAGAAAAACTTACTGCAGATCCAGATAGTGAAATTGCTACAACTAGTCTTCGAGTATCCTTGATGTGTCCTGTAAGTAAACTGGCAAAATATTCTAGGGAATTTTACTTTGTATAAATGATTAATTTCCCTATAAAATAATTGTGGTAATGAATGATGTAATTTGATAGAATTCTGAACTTATTTTTACTACTTGGAAATCTTCATGATTAAGCATTATAATTCTTTGTATTCTTCAGGTAGTGACAGAGGAAGAAGAGATTTAAAGGCTGTTGTATCAAAGAAGAAAGATAGCATTAGGCTCATAATAATCTGTCATACTTAATACTGTAGATAATCCACAGCTGCTAATAAACATATAGTAGGACTGGGGCTGTAGCTCAGTGGCAGAGCACTTGCCTACCATGTGTGAGGCACTGGGTTCTATCCTTAGCACTGCATAAAAAGATAAGCAAATAAAATAGAGGGATGCCCATATAGTAAAAACTGGCTCCTTTTGTCAGAATACATGTGGTATTGAAAAAAATATCAATAAAATAAGGGCTTGATAAATGCTAATTGATGGTATTGGTTTATTGTTAGGTTGTCTTTGCAATGTTCTTTGAATTATATAATTTTATTTTGTGTATCCTTATGTAGAAATTTAGGTAAGAAATCACTCAACAATTCTGAGATCCTGCTGTTTGGCGCTGAGCTAATTCAGGAAGAAAATACTGAGGACTTGCCATGAATTGTTGGAAACCTAAAGTTTAACTGTAGTTTGAGAGATAAACCAACTCACATGAAAAAAAACTGCAGATTGTACTTACCAAATACGAGGAGATGGGAGAGGATAGGGATAGTGGGATGAAGGCTTCTCTGAAGTTTGTATAGTGGAAGGAAGACCTTTCAATAAGAAGATATTTAGGGAGAAAATGCATAGACTCAGGAATCTGTAATATAGTTTTGGGGGCATTTGATGACTCCTCACCGCTGTGAGAAAAGTCCAGTTTTTTAAAAAAATGGACATAAAGTTGTGTCAGACGTGAGTTCCTATTCTGTGCTCCTTATTTAGCGGTTTTAGCGAGCCAATATTGAGTAGTTGTCTTGACTGTGTGCGATTGTATGTGTGTGTGGGGAGGTGTATGGGATTGAAGCCAAGGCTTCACACATGCTAAGCAAGCACTATACCACTGAACTGCACCCCCAGCTCAGTTGTAGTGATTTCGTAGATGAGGAAACCAAGAATGATACAGGTTGGTCAACCTAAAGCACACATTTAGTTGTACATGTCTTGATTATAAATGTACCTCCTGTTAACCTAGAATATGGTGTTTACAGTTATTTTTTTCCTGAAATTTTTATTTTTTATCATCATTGATTTAAAATAATTTCCCTTTATTGAAAAATAGTAGTAGTAGAGTTTAGTGAAATGGGGATTGCTTAGCCTCTGTGGCTATCAAACTCAGAAGTTGTGCACCCCCAGCAGAGGTGGACATTAATATCTTGGGGTTTCTAGGAGACAGTTGCTTGAACCCATAACCTCCTCCACTTACAAGCTCTGCATAAGCTTCTGACGTGCGTTTGAGGATCTCCATGTTACCTTTTGTTCCCTCTCATATTTAAATTAAAATTGATAACAGATTGACACAAATGAAATTAGTTTTTGGATTAAGAAGAATTGTAGTTTGATAGTTTTTTAAATGATCATTAATAACCCCAGTATATTCAGCATTAATTGCAGACTATATTGTAAGTGTTCAGTCATGGCGTGGAGAGGGAACTCATATAACCTTTATGTTTTAGTATATTGAGCTATTTTATCAGGAAGAAAGCTGCTGCACAATTTACTTGTGTAGTTCTACAGTGTTACAATGCTATTTTCTGTAAGTCTTATTTTCTTAGAACCTTACTCTCCTTTAAACAGACTGCCCATTCTGTATAAGAACATCCAAAACACAATGGCAAACATACTGAAGGATTCTCAAACTTTTAATTTTAGCAGTAGTAGTATATCAGAGTGGTTAGCATTCCTTTGATGTAAGAATAGGGAGCAGTTCATTTCAAACGCATCAGTTTTAATAAAGTTGACAATTTTAAGAAAATTAACTTTTCAATTATTAGAAGAAGTTAAATCGCCTAATTATTTACGTATTTTTGTGGTGCTGGGGATTGAAGCCAAGGCTTCACTCATGCTAAGCATATGCTCTGACCTATATCCCTGGCCTCTTTATCCTGTGTTAAGTTCATTAAATGTTTCCTTTTCTCTGCTAGTAAGTGACAACAGGTCTATTTCTGAACTACTTTTCCTCAGAATTTGTCTTACTTGATTTTGTCAGAGCACTTTATAAGAGAGGGACTCTTTAGGCCAAAGTGATAAAATAGGTTGGGTAGCTAAATTGTAAATATGGGATAAATCAAAATCAAAATCAAACACAGGTGTCCTGATAAGATTCAGTGGGTAGATAACTGACAGACATTTGCAGATTAAGGTAGTTTTTGAAGAAGAGAAGGTTCTAGCTTCAATTAGAGAAAGCAGAGTGGAGTCCCAGACAGCTAACTGGAAATAACATGGGATTTAATACAGTAATGGGAGATAGAGAAGGGGTTGGGGGAGAGGATTCCAGGCACTCAGAAAGGTTAAGAAGTGAACCCTGGCTTTATTTGGGAAAAACAAAAGAAAAGATAGCTCAGCATGATGGAAGAAATGTTTGTTGTATTTCATAAGATGTTCATAAAATGATTTAGAGTAGATATGAGTGTGGGAAATGAGAAGAAGTCTTAAAACCTCTGCCCTTAGGACTTGCAGGAGGTCATTTCACAGTAGTGATTGAAGAGGGATCTGATTGAGCATGCATAGTTTTATTTGTGGACACAATATTTTGCCTTTTTTTTTTTTTTTTTTTTTGCGGTACTGGGGATCAAACTCAGGGCCTTGTGCTTGTGAGGCAAGCACTCTACCAGCTGAGCTCTCCCCCCAGCCCAATATTTTACTTTTGCATGGGAGTTTTACCTTGTGTTATCAGCTACTGATATTCAGTGTGTCCTGCAGAGTAGGCGTGCTGGGGAATTGAGGGATAGGGAAGATAGATTTGATTTTTATCTCTTGAGCTTTTTAATTATAGAATTATTTTACTAGAATAAAAACAGGAAAAAGTGAAAAATTTAAATTATCAAGGCCTACTATTTGAAGTAATGTTACTAATGGAATGATATATTTGTAAGTTTAACCTTATGTTCATAATCATATGCATGTTAGAAAAAAATGTGCTTATATATACTGTGTGGCTTGCTATTGTTAAATTAACACTATATCCTAAATACATTGCTGTGTGTAGATATGTCTTATTTTAATCATTGTAGGCATTTTGTTGAATGGGTTAGTGTAACTTATTCAACCTCTTTTAGTGATTATTTGCCTATATTGATTGAAAAGTCATAAGTAAAATATTTATGCTAATACTGTTTAATAAGTGATAACAAAGGGTATCTACCAGGAATGCAGAGATAGTTTGGGTTTAGAAAATCTATTAAAACTATTCATTTTATATTTGAAAGATTAAAAGAAAAGCTCATGATTATCTCAGACTGCCAAATAGGCATTTAGTTAGCATCTATTCCTAATAAATCAGAAGCTTAGCAAAATAGGAAAAATGGATGATTAAATTCCCAAACTAATACCGTGTGTAATGTTATAAAGCTAGGGGCATCTAAAGGCATGAGGAGCATTAGGATATGTGTTACAATTCTACCAACTGTGTCTCAGAGAGTGAGTTGCTTTAGCCTTTGAGCTTCTGTATCTTCAACACAAGTTAGAAATAGAGGTGCCAGTTTCTCTGGGTTTAGGGTTATGAGGATTATAGGAGGCTTCCATAAAAACTCACAGCATATTGTAAGATTCTAGGTAACTTAAGAAACAATCTGTTTTAAAGAAGGAAAAATATGGGAGTACATACTTAGTATTTATTTAAGAGGGGAAGTTTTCTCAGGTTTTATTCTGACCTTTTTCTGTTCTTGATGATGAGTTATAGTGCACTGCATGCTTGCTTGAACACTTAACTTCTAATATGCCTTTTAGAATTCTAGATGAATGTATAGCTAGAGGCAGTATAGCACAGTGCTTGGTCTAGATCTTAGCTCTGCCGTATTTCTAACTTCATGTAGTGTTAGATTGATTCTTTGTGCCTTTTTCTCTTAAAATGGGGACTGTTTTGTATTTATAAATGTAAAAGGTGTAATTGTTTAAATGTGTTACTGGATGCAGTGGTACCCACTTGTAAACAGCTACACAGAGGCAGGAGAATCTCAAGTTCAGGGCCAGCCTGGGCAGTATAGTGAGATCCTGTCTGGAAGTAAAACTGAAGGGGGAAAAAGGCATTGGGGATGTAGCACTGTGGTAGAGTACTTCCCTGGCATGTGTGAGGCCCTGGATTCAGTTTCCAGTACCATAAATAAATGATAGTAAATAAAAGTGATTGGAATTAGTGGAAAGTACTCAATGCTTTAACTTGCATGTAGGTAAATTCTGTAAGCATTAGTAATTGTCATGTTAATTTGGCTAAATTGTTTCCTTTTTAAATTACAAAATAACTTAGTATTTATTTAAGAACACTTAGACAATTACAGATGAACCAAAGCGGGGGAGGCATCCTAAAAATTCTACTGTCCAGGCAGTATTAAGAATGTTCTGATTTTGTTATGAAATTTTCCAAACTTTATAGTGCATAAGAGTTCTTCCCTCTTCCTTTAATATCTCTTTGCCATTTTCCAGTCATTCATTCTGCTGCCCAATCAGCAAATATTGAGCACATACTATGAGCTAGTTTAGTGCTAGGACAGTGAAATTACAGTGGGCAGCAGATGTAGAACCTGTCCTTGTGGAGCTTAGGATCTAGTAGAAGAAATACTTTGAACCAAATTACCAGAGCTGATTATAAGTGGAGATATTTTTGGTAAAGAAACTATATGGGGAGATTTTAAGGGTTATGTAGAAAATATGATCTGATCTCAATTGAGGATTATGTATATGTTGATGCAGTATAGCTAAACCAATTAAAATAGCTGTTGAACAAAACATTTTAATTATAGAAAAGTACATTGAAAATTGACATTTGATTATGCAATAGTAAAAAATTGTCATAAACGAAAAGTGTGCTTCAGCTTATATCAAACACACCACACTGATGTGTCTCATGTAAAGAAATCCTTTAAATATATAACAAAAGATTAATGACCAAATGAAAACTGAGGAAAGGCTATATATGAATCAATAGTTCTTAGAAACACAGGTGACTCTTAGAAGTAGAAGAGGCTCTACTACCTCTTAACAGAAATGTAGTTTACAACTCTTGGAATATTTCTCACCTCATAAAGATCAAATAATTCAATAACTATCGACAAGGTCACATGGAACTAAAAACATTTAAACATGTAAATGTGTGTATAAGTGAGTAGGTACCTCTGTGGAAGGTGTCATTGGGACTGAGATCATACATGTTCTTTCCCTTTGACCTCAAAATTTAATTCCTAGGTATTTAACTTTTCTCACTACAAAGATTGGAAGCAACCAGGCCCAGTGGCGCACGCCTGTAATGCCAGTGACTCTGGAAGCTGAGGCAGGAGGATCTTGACTTCAAAGCCAGCCTTAGCAAAAGCGAGGCACTAAGCAACTCAGTGAGATCCTGTCTCTAAACAAAATAAAATAGGACTGGGACTGGGGATGTGACTCAATGTCTAGTGCCCTGAGTTCAATCCCCAGTGTACTGCCTCTCCTCCACCCCAAGGAAAAAAAGATAGATTGGACACAATTTACATGTCCATCACTAGTATACTTACCTATTAAATAAATTTTGCCTTTGTATAATGGGAGCTTTATATATACTGACTTGTGTATAATAGCCACCAAATTATGCAACTGGTTAAGGTGCAGAATTGTGTGTAAAATATGCCATCATTTGTGGGGAAATAATTTCCTTAAATATTTGTGATTTATGCATTGGACATCTATGAAAAAAACATTGTTTCCTTAAATAGGAAAACTGGGGACCAGTTGAGAAGAAGTATTGTTTTCATTGTGTCTTTTTGTACCAGTGCATTTATGCATTGCTTATTTTGAAAAAGTGAAATGCTCTTTCAAAAACCTTTAGGCAGGGCTGGGGAGATAGCTCAGTTGGTGGAGTGCTTCCATTGCAAGCACAAGTCCCTGAGTTCAATCCCCAGCACCGCAAAAAAAAAAAAAAAAAAAACTTTAGGCAATTTGGAATTAAAAAAAAAAATAGTAATGGTAATAAACTTAGGTTTGAATTTCTTTTTTCATTTTGATCAATTTTATAGCTTCAGACTGTTTTGATTGTCTCTGCTCCCTTTGAGGTTTTTTTCTCCTTATAAAACTACTTTCCATGTTGTATTACCTGTTCTGTAGTTAGGAAAAATGAGGCTGACAATCCCGTGCCGTGCTGTGACTTGTACACATCTACAGTGCTTTGATGCTGCCCTTTATCTACAAATGAATGAGAAGAAGCCCACCTGGATTTGTCCTGTGTGTGACAAAAAAGCTGCCTATGAAAGTCTAATATTAGATGGGTAAGTATGTGGTACCCTCTTTTTTTGTGCTTAGGGATCCAACCTATGACCTCTTGAATGCTAAGCACAAGCTCTACCACTGATCTCTATCCCCCAGCCCAGTGTATCTCTCTGAATAGTTACTGGCTATGTCTTTCTTCAGTACAGTCTTATAAATTTTGCTCTAGCATAAAATTCAGGTGTTTGTCTATTTTCCATTTAATTATACATAGTCTTCTTTTTAAACAGGTTACTGGCTCCTTGTTTTTTTTTTACAGGTCGAGTATCCATTAACTGAAATGCTTGGGACCAAAGTGTTTTACAGTTTAGAGTATTTCAGACTTGGGATACTCAGATTTTGCCAGTTGAGCATTCCTAATCTGAATATCCCAAATCCAAAATGCTCCAAAACCTGAAAGTTTTTGAATGTCCTTTTATTCCTCAAAATAGTTTCAGATTTTTGGATCAGGGATGCCAAACCTGTAATATAATTTGTATCAGGGAAAGTAGGTTTGCAGTTTCCTTTTATCTTTGCCTCCCAAGATCGTATTTTATAAAAGCCCATAGGAAAAAGGGAAATCTACTTAGTGATATCATTTTCTTTCCCTAAAATATCTTATAATAGCAATTAGGGTCTTTGAAATAAACCACAAAGTGGTAGGATAGATAGTTACATTACAGAGCTGGTAGTTTCATTCTGGAATTCATTCTCAGGTTATTCTGATGCTGGAGCCCAAATTCTAAACGTTTAAATGTCAGAATTTTGAAAATTATAGGAAATAATATTGAATAAGTGAGTTGTCCTTTTTTTTGAGTGACTTTTTTTTTTAATAATACATCATCCATGTACCACTGTAAGATTTAGAAAATACAATTAATAAAATTAATAAGGTGATTGAAATAATTAGTAATCCCTTCTGATGGTATTGACTTTGTAATTGACATTAAAAATATTTAAATCATACTTTCCTTACATGATTTTCACTCAATATATGGTGAAAACTTTTCTTTCTGGAAGAGTTTTACTTGGGAGTAACAGGACAATTCAGAGAGAATGTGATTTTTACTTTTTCCTCTAAACTTCTTTTTTGCTGGAATATTTTTGTGATATTTATAGCTTATTTTGAAAGAATTTCAAATTGCAGAGAAATCGTAACAGTAGGGCAGCCTCCAGTATCACCTTGACCCAGATGCAGTAGTTGTTAACCTTCTGTGGAAGTTTCTTCTTTACATTCTGTCTGTATATGTGTTGCATGAGTGGGTGCAGACAGAATTATTATTATTTATAGATTTGTTTTGAACCATCTGAGAGAGTTTCATATTTCCTGTCTTTTTGTACCTTAATATTTTAGGATACTCTTTATTTCTATTTTTTCTGTTTTAAGTTGCCTTATGATTTGAACATTTTGGAAGGTAACATTTTGTGTATATTTATGGAGTTCTTAAGATCTTAGAAATGTTGATTCAAAAAAAGTGTATAGTTTTAGATAGTCTTATTATGGTGCCTTGCAGCAGTAAATTGTTTATTCTAGTAGTAAAATGGTCTCCTCCCAACAGGTATATCGCCCACTTCTTAGTCCCTCTTACCATTCTTACATATTAAATCTTAAAAAAAAAAGTCTACCATTTCCTGATTGAAAATCTTGACTCATTGATTGGATTTCTACTTCTTATTTCGTTAGAATTATCAGATATCTATTTATTCCATGTGTTGATCATTATAATATCTTTTGTGAATAACCTGCTAGTGTTTCCTTTTTCTATGGCATTGTTCATCTTTTTTCTTACTGATTTGTAAGTGGTCATTAAATAGTAAGGGTATTAATTTAATTGTCCACATGTGTCAAATTCGTTTTCCTGGTGTGTTTGCCCCCCCCCCCCCCCCCCCGCCCCTTTTTTTTTGGTGGTGGTGCTGGGTATTGAACCCAGGGCCTTGTATATGAGAGGTAGGCACTCTTATCAACTGAGCTATATCCCCAGCCCTTGTGTGCCTTTTAATTGTACTTGTAACTTCTTTTTCATTAAAAAGTTTCACATTTTTGTTTCATTAGGGGTCTGTTCCTTTTAAATTTCTGCCCTTAGTGCTTTTAAGAAGTTGTAAAGGTTTTCTGTATACATTCACTTGTTTTTCATCAGATATATTTATCAATTGTTTTTCAGTCTTGCAGTTCTTCATTCTGTCATGCATTCCTTCAAGAATTCATTAAACATAATATTTACAAATACCTTGTTATCTGTCAGATGTTGCATATTAAGTGCTGTGGAGGCAAAGAAATATACTGTGTGAGAAATATTGGGATGGGAAAGAAACTTTTTAGGGTAGAAAGTAGGCAATTCCATTAAGGTTAAGTATTCTACCACTTTGCCACTCATTGTTAATAGTCTCAACATTTATTGAATAGCTCATCTTTGAACTTGAGATACTACCTGTATCATTGCTCTATTCTTGTAAGTTTAGTATGATTAGGGTAAATAAATGCCTCATAAAGGAGGCATTTTTTCCCTCCTTTATCTGTATCAGCTATATAGAGGTATAAATGCTGCATATATATAACATATACAGTTTGATAAATTTGGACACATATATATGTAAACTCCTCATCCCAATTAAGATAATGAGCATGTCTATCACACTCATTTTATATGTGTCTTTCTGATCTTTCCCTTTTACTCAGTCCTCAGGCAGACACAGATGTGCTTTGTTTTTGTAGATTAATTTGCATTTTCTAGAATTTTATATGAATAGAATGGTAAAGTATGTGCTTCCTTTGTCTCGTTTTTTTTACTCAGCATACTTATTGGAAATTTATCCTCTTTGCTGTGTGTACCAGCTTCTCAGGCTACTATTGCTTCTTGAGTGAATTCAGATAAATCTGATAAAAGTTTGTCAGTTTTACTGATCTGTTCTGAGAACTAGCCTTTTACTTTAATTGATTTTTTTTTCTATTTCATTTTTTCCTGCTCTGTTCTTTTATTTCCCTTTTAAAATATTTATTTTATGTTTAACTATAATTTGCTCTTTATCTAATTTCATAGTTATTGGTCTGAGACCTTTTCTAAAAAGGGGAGTATTAGTGCTATTTTCTATTTATTACTGCTTTAGCTATAATTCACAAATTTTATTGTATTTTCCATTTTCATTCTGTTCATAATGCTTTCTGATTTTTGTTTTTATTTTTTCTTACGAAGCATTTAATTTCTAGATATTTTTTCTAATTCTGACTTCAAATTTATTTCCATTTTGGTCACAAAATATATATGATTTGAGTTATTTAAAATTTATTAAGACTTTATTGCTCTTTCTTCCCACTTGTTTTCCTATTTTTCTCAATATTAAAGCTTTTAAATTATTTTATTGTATAATAACCTTTGTCTACTTATGTTTGTTTTTTATGAACTGTATTTGAGGTTGTTCTTAAATGCCACTCATGGCTTGGAGACTCCAGATGTGTATTTCTGTTTTAGTCACTGATGCTGTAGATTATACTCAGTGAATCACTTAACCTTTACATTGCCTGTTACACACCTAAAACTTGACTCATGAGTTAGCTGAGTGGTAGAGCATTTGCCTAGCATGAATGAGACCCTAGGCCCAATCCCCAGTTACACAAAAATAAATGAATAAAAGTAAACAAATATTTAAAACTACAAATAAGTAAATAATCAGTCCTAGGAGGAAGCGGGCTGTGAAGTGTTTGGTATTGAAATATCAAAAAAAGTCAGAAGACATTACTTTTGTCTCTCTTGTACACTTCTTCATATTTGAATAAGCCTTTGATATGTGTAACTTAATTGGTTTTCAGGCTTTTTATGGAAATCTCAATGACTGTTCTGATGTGGATGAAATCAAATTCCAAGAAGATGGTTCTTGGTGTCCAATGAGACCGAAGAAAGAAGCTATGAAAGTATCCAGCCCAACCTGTGCAAAATAGAAGTATGTGCAGAAAGGCACCTGAGAGCAAAGCCAGGAGATTTGTATAATGTTATCTTTATAATGAACCTTGGCCACTAGAACTCTTTTGGATTTCATTTCGCTAAGTTTGATCTTTTGATCATCTGTCACAAATGTAATTTCTTATGAAATATGCAGAAGTTTTAATAACATCTTACAACTTTTCATGGTATAGTTGTCATATGTAAAATAAACGAGTCACCCAAATAATTTTAATAGATGATGTTGACTATAAAATGAAAAGTTAGAAATGACATATAGGTAGTTTTTTAGAATTTTGTTGAGAGTTTCTTTCTTTTTTTTTTTTTTTTGCGGTGCTGGGGATTGAACCCAGGGCCTTGTGCTTGCAAGGCGAGCACTCTACCAACTGAGCTATATCCCCAGCCCTTGAGAGTTTCTGTAGGCAAAACCCCAGGTGGAATAGAGGGGTTGCACCGAAGTAAAAAAGAGAAGAAAAACTAAAAGATTTTTACTAATATTAGTTATTTCCCTGTTAATAGTGCAGTTGCCAAGGTTTCCCTTTTCTTTGAGAAGAGTGGGGAGTGATTTAATTGATAGTTACTGCTTCTTTTCCCTTTATCAACTAGCATTAATTTTTGACTAGAGTATAAGAATAATACATTTTTATATTAAATGTGAGTTGATATATAACATATGAGACTGTCTTAATGGGCAGAAAGAACCTTGGTGATTAGTAGATGATTCATAAGAAAAAGCTATAAATGTCTAAATAACTTGGTGAGAAGGTTCAGATTTTTTTTTTAGTTTATCAAGTTGAAAATTTTTATCAGGTTTTTGCTCATGGTGAGGAGTCTATAAATTGGTTGTAAACATGATTACTAGAATGGAAACACCTTATTCTGACTTAACTGGGCCACATATTTGTGAGAATGTGCAACTGGTGAAGCACACACTCTTTATTTACCCTGTGAACAGTTTTCCTAACCCCTGAGATATCTCTATGCAGTAACTGCTAACCTGAGAAGATTGCATGAGTAGTAGCAGGATCTAACGGAGTTCAGTGACATGCTAGAGAGAATTAAGAGCATGCTGTCTAAAGAGGCTTTTGACCTCTGTCAAAAAGTGATGCTCATGTTGCCTCTCCAAGTTAGCAGCTATTTATAGACATCTGGAGTTAGGGAGCTGAACTCCATCAGTGGCATAGAGTAATTGCTTCCTTGGCTGTGTTTTACTATCATATGCTACGTAGTTAAGACTGTCATGGATAGAGTTTGTATTATACCTTTGATTGATTTTTCCTTCTGTTTTTCTGCATCCAGCTTCAAGTGTACTCAGTAAGCCTTGTTCAGTGACTGTAGCCAGTGAGGCAAGCAAGAAGAAAGTGGATGTTATTGACCTACAATAGAAAGCTCTTCTGATGAAGAGGAAGACCCTCCTGCCAAGAGGAAATGCATCTTTATGTCAGAAACACAAAGCAGCCCAACCAAAGGGTTTGTTAATTTATAGTTCACTATTGTTCATTACCTTGCAACTGATTGTTCTTAGGATAGATTTGTAAATATCTCTTTGAGAAGTTGCATAACCATAGAAGGCAATTTTAATTTGCTTTTGTTCTGATGAATTATTTTCAAGAAAGTACATTATTATAGGAAAACAAATTTTGATGAAAATAGTCACATGTCTGGCAAGTAAGGGTTTGAGGTATTTATTTCATATATGATACCCTTTGTTATTTTTTAATTTTTAAATTTTTTTTATTTTTAATTTATTTGTATTGTAAACAATGGGATACATCTTGTTCTCTGTACATGAAGTAGAGGCATACCATTTGTTTGAAATTTTTTAACTACCAATTTTTTTCTTTCATTTTTATTTTTATTGTTGCATTATAGTTGTATGTAATGATAGGATTTGTTGTTACATATTCATACATGTATACTATATAACAGTATAATTTGGCCAGTATCACTCCCAAGCACTTCCTCCTCCCTTCCCTCTCTCCTACCCACTGATCCCTTTCCTCTACTCATCTCCCTTTGATTTTCATGAGTTCACTGCCCCCCCACACCATGCTTTTTTTGTTTGTCCTCTTGACCTTCCATATATGAGAAAACATATGACCCATGACCTTCTGACTTTGGCTTATTTCATTTAACATAATGGTCTTGAGTTCCATCCATTTTTCTACAAATGACATATTTCATTTTCCTTTATGACTGAATGAAACTCCATTATGTCTGTATACCACATATTTTTTTTATCTATCTATTCATTGATGGGCATTTAGGCTGGTTCCATAGTTTGGCTGTTGTGACTTGTGCAGCTATAAACATGGATAAGCACATATCACTACAGTGTGATGACTTTAATTCTTCAGGATAAATGCTGAGGAGTGGTATAGCTGGGTCCTGTGGTGGTTCCATTCTTAGTCTTTTTTGGAACCTCCATACTGGTACTCCATAGCGGTTGTACCATTCACCAATTGCACCAATAATTTAAAAGTGTTCCTTTTTCTCCACACCCTCTTCAGTATTCATTCATTATTTATATTCTTTTTAACTTTTTTTTGCGGTGCTGGGGATTGAACCCAGGGCCTTGTGCTTGTGAGGCAAGCACTCTACCAACTATTCTTGATGATTGCCATTCTGGTTGCTGTGAGTTTTGATTTACATTTCCCTAATTGCTAATGTTTTTGAGCATTTCTTCATGTATTGTTGGCTGTTTATATTTCTTCTTTTGAAAAGTGTTTGTGTAGTTCATTTGCCCATTTATTAATTGGGTTATTTGATTTTTTTTGTATGTGTGTGTGTGTGTTTTGAAACTCAAAAACCTTTTGAGTTTTTTGAAACTCTAATATTTTTAGATAACAATGCTTGTCAGAGAGTAGCTAGCAAGATTGTCTCCCATTCTGTAGGTTCTCTCTTTACATTTCTAATTATTTCTTTTCTGCTGTGCAGAGCTTTTAAATTTGATGCTATTCCATTTGTTAACTCATGGTGTTATTTCCTGAGCTTTAGTGGTCCTTTGAGAAAGTGGTTTCTTAAATTTTTTGTGTGTGAGGAACCTTTTTTCATGCATCTCAGATCAGTGTGAGGAAGTCTGGTGTAATAGAATGTGGAATAGATGAGTATCAGTTCTGGCACTTGCTTCTTTACTCTGTGGTTTTGGTTGAAATCCTTAAGTTGGTTCAGCCACCTTTTTCTGTTCTGTAAAATGGGATGAGATAATGCCTATCTAATAGGACTGCTGTCAGGTTTCAATGAGCTAATAAAAGAACTTAGCTTTTTGTTATCAGGCACATAGTAGTTACTCAATGAGAATTGATTCCCCTGCCTTTTCTCCCCCTACAGGGCAAAATAAGAGCAAATAGTGCATTTTACCTGCACTGGTTATGACTCCTTTGACAGAAACCATTCCAATCTGTTGGAAAAATGGGTCTGAGTGTTTAATGACAGGTGCTTCTCAAAGATTTTGGAATGTGTAATGTTTTGACCAAGCCATTAACACATTCTTTCAGATTTTAAAGTGCTAGTCTCATCTCTGGCTTCTCAGTCCATTTATTTTTGTCTAATTTTTTTTTTACATCCCTTAAAATTCACTCATCCTAATTTTGGAACACCACAATTCATTCCTTTTTATTAAATTTATAATAGTCATATAACCAATTATTACAAGTCAGTTACAGTTATTTCCAAACCCAAAAACATCATATTTCTTTTTGCCAGTTATTCCTATGTACTTTCCAGATCTAGGCACCCATTGATCTTCTTTTTATCCCCTAATTTGCCTGTTTTAGACATTTTATATAAATGGAATTATACTTGGTATACTTCAGCAGCATTCTTTTTTGTAACTTTTAAAAAACTTACAATTTTTATAGTTACTCCTAAGAATTAAACCTGCATTCTTCCTTGTAAAATACATATATTTTAGATATGATTTATATATCTAAGGACTTATATTTTCTTTTACCTATAAGAAAGAGGTTTTAGTGGAATAGAAAAAGATGAATGTAATTAGTGTGGGTTCTTCTGATATACTGATCATTTATTTCTCCTTGAGGCATTTTGTTTGGCATTTCTACAATTTGACAAAAAGGAAAATATAATTTTGAAGTGCTTATTGAAGTATGGAATCAGAAAAATAATTGCTTAGATATGGTATTTCTACATATTACTTTCTGATATCATTTAGAATTTTCTGAAAAGATGAGTTGCAAATACTGTATTTAGCTGAATCCATTCCTTGTTAAAAGATATGCATAGTGCCTCTGGCTCAGGAGTCAATGTGATATTAGAGAGTTGCTGGTGGCATGCCACAAGATCTAATCCTTTGAGTGTCCTATACCATATTTTATCAATTCCTGATGGGTACATGATACTGGAGGAATGGCATATACATTGGGTAACAAAATCGGAAGTAACCACAGAATGCAGAGAAATAAGAGTAGTTTATATCTGTGGTAAGCTAGTATAGAAGTAAATGTTAAGACCCCTCATCTAAGTTGAAAAGAAAGGAAAAACTAACTCTGGTAAGTATAATGTGAAAATGTGTGATTAAATCAACACATGACAGTTTAAGAATTCTGTATGAATTCCAGCTACCCATCTGCTTCCATGAAATCAACATAAACCTCAGTACCCAAACTAGATTATCATCCTTATATAAGAATAGGTTTACATGGAAAGATAAATGAAAATTCTGAACTTAATCTTAGGAGTCTTATAATTATGTATTAAAATGATATCCACTGTGACCAAGGAGAGCTTATTCCAGGAGTGCTTTAATATTAGGAATAATAAAATGAATTTTGTCATAAGATGTTTGAAAGGCATTTAATAAATGCTATTCCTTTAAGATGTCAGAATTCACTTAATGGTTTAAAGAACTTACTGCTTAAACTGATTGGTTCTTAGGTGGCATTAATAAAAGTAGTATCCAGGATATGTTCTATGGCAGTTTTATTCCAATTAGGTAGTGCAGCTCTCCTTAAGAGAATTTTAGTGGTGATCATCTAGAAGTGTGTTATGGAATGAAGGCAGCCAGGCAGGATGAACAGGAAGGTGTGGGTTGTGAAATCTGGAGTGCAGTGATGAATGGTTCTCAGCATTGATGCTATTAAACTAGGAGAAGAGTATATGTTACAGCCACTTACTAGTTTTTAAAAGGGAACCATTTTTATTCTTTTTTATAACATTCAGTGGATTTAGTTAAATGAAAGATGCGTGGAAAAACTTTGTATTGAAGCTTTCTAAACACAAATAGTTGGCGTTTTGTGCTATCACATTTTTCTGTGTTAAGACTGCATATCAGCTGTCAAAATGTCAGAGAGTAGGCTTACACTATGGTTATATCCTCTCTGTAATCCTTTACTACTCTTGGACTTATGGGATTTTGTACCTCATCATCATTTTTTTTTTCATGTCTTCTCTTGCGTCTCAATTTAGAATTTCTGTGGTTTTCTTCAGCTGTGTTAGTTTATCTTAGGAGTTCATAATCAATGACAATAAGCAAATGAATGAGTAGATGAGAGATCCAGAAAACTATTTGACTTAAAATCCAGAAATCATATGTGAGCAACTATTTTAAAGGCATATTGTTTTAGTAAAAATTAATTCTTATAAACAGTTTTATAGAGCACTAAGAAGAAAGTAACAGTTCTCTCATGTAGAAAGAACTTCTGTTATCATTTTGATGGTATCCTAACCCCTTTTCTTGCTTACCTAGTGGAGTTTTACTTATTTATTTATTTTTTGTTACCAGGGATTGAACCCAGAGGAATTTAACAACTGAGTTCATCCACAGACTGTTTTTTTGTGTGTGTGTGTTTTTTTTTTTTTTTTTGAGACAGAGTCTTGCTAAGTTGCTTACGGTCTCCTAAGTTGCTGAGGTCAGCTTTGAACTTGTAGTCCTCCTGCCTCAGCCTCCCGAGCTTCTGGGATTACAGGCGTGAGCCACCATGTCAAGCCCTAGCAGAGTTTTAAGATTTAAGTTTTAAGAGTTTTATAATTCTTGTTGGAAGAAACTGGTACCATCTGAAACACTTAGAAAACTTAACATTCTTCTGTATTGATATATTTTACATTGGATGACTCTTGCCCCACTCTTCAAAATCAAATGGTTAATTTGGTTTTAATAAGGAGACAGGAAACAGTAGGAAATAAATATGTATGTCTCAGGCTTACGCATTAAGAATTAGTGGCAAATTTAAATCTTTATTCTTTCATGATCATGAAGTGGGAGCACATGGTGAGCTTCAGGTATATGAATAAAAATCAACTTAGCAGCCAGGCTTGGTGGCACATGCCTATAATTCCAGCACTTGGGAGACTGAGGCAGGAGGATCCCCAATTTGATGCCAAGTCTTGACAACTTAGTGAGACCTTTCTAAAAATAAAAAGGGCTAGATATGTTACTTAGTGGTAAGCAGTCTTGGGTTCAACCCTACTATCACCAAAAAACCCCCAAACAAACCAGAAACTCATTTTCAGGCATCTGTGTCTGAGACTGGTATAAATTCCCTGTATGTAATATGTGATCCAGAATTCTAGTATTTGCTATCTGGAAGCATTCTAGCAATTTGCTTTTGTGCTGTGATATTATGGATAAAGTTACAAAAATTTAAAGTGTATATGTACACTTGAATAATTAATACTGTGCCTGTATGTGTTATTACCAATCCCATGAGGAGTCCATAACAAATTTTAAAGGCTGTTTTAAAAATCTTTATTACTTTATAGAATCACATTTTTATACCCATAATTTCATAAGACATAGCCATTTACATATTTCCGTGGATCCTATTATTAATATGTATAAATCATCTATTTTTTTACATAGGTTTTAGAATCATATTTGTGAGTGTAGTCCTCGTAAAGATTTGATTAAAAACAAGAATCTGTTACCAATCTGTAATTGACAACTCTAATAACTACACCCATTCTATATAAAGTTGAATTTGTAGTAATGCTTACAAAGTTCATGTAATAGGAATTAGTCAACAGTAAAATGGTTTAGCTTTTCAGGTGATGTTATAAGTTGATTTAATACTTTGTACCTCCATTCGATTTTTTACATTTTGACGGTCAACATTTTGTTATGGCAGAAGCATGAATAGTTTTTTAATTATTTGAGGTTTCATGTTATGTAAATAAGATATATGCAATAATTAGTGTTCTGTGATGACAGAGTACAGGGACGTTGACTTCTCTGTTCTTTAGAAATAAGTCAGTGGATTTGGGAAGGAAAGAGTTTGGTTTGCTGATTTCTATAAATCAGATATAAGGTCAAAGTAGAATCAAGACAAAAGAAAATCTCCAGTGACATCTCAAAGGAAGAAAAGGGTAAGTGTTAGGAAGAAAGGCATTATCTTTTTCTTATAAAACTGAAACTTTTTTTTTTTTTTTTGGTGGGACCTGCTGGGAATTAAACCCAGAACCTAGCATATGCTAAGCTGGAGCTTTACCACTGAACTATACTAGCCCTTGACATTTTCCTTTTAGTTTTTTCCAGTGGCAGAGAAAAGATAATAGTTTAAGTGTACTTTTAAGTAGGAATTTTCAAAACTAAATGAAACTTTTTTATATATATGCATTTGTTGGGTCTTTGAAAATTTTCCTCTTACATTTTGAGAAAAAGTAGAATTAAGATATTAGTGCTGATGAGGCTGGGGATATAGCTCTGTTGGTAGAGTGCTTGCCTCACATGCAAAAAGCCCTGGGTTCAATCCCCAGCGCTACCAAAAAACAAAATAAAACAAAACAAAACAAAACAAAATAAAACAAACAAAATATATATATATATATATATATATATATATATATATATATATATATATATATATATAAAAATTAATAATACTGAGAGGCAACCATAATAATCAGAACCCCATGTTTTAAGATCCCTCCCTAAGACATACCTGGTCTCTTCCTCCTCTTTACCCTCTGTGTTCCTCCTTCTGATTTGAACTCCTGGGAGTTGGGTGGGTAGGCTCATGTGTGAAAACACTTTTGGTTATTTTCTCTTATTTCTTGCCAAATTTTCCATTTACTCCTTCAGATTTTCCCTTTTCTAATATTATTCATATCCTGCTTGTGATTTTAGATCTTCAGATTCCATTGGAGACCAAGGAGTCTCTTGATTCTTTCCTAGGCAGATTATCTTTGGAAGATGACTTTCTTTTAACTCTGGAAAATGTGTTTTGAAATGCCAGGCTTATGTTTTCATGTCAAGCATATTATATTCCATATGCCTCCTGAATTGATGAGGTTTTAATCTAAGGTTTCTGAACTGTGACCTCTGATTATTTACTTTTCTGAGGCTAGTGTAGGTTTGCCAGCACAACCATATGTGTGCTCTCAAGATGACTTTGATTTCCTTATTTCCAGTCTGTTTTCAATAAGTAGTATGGAATAACAGCTAGACAAGGTCCTCATGGTGTAACACAAACCAGTCTTAGAAGGACCTGTTTCTATAGATTCTGATTATTTAAGTAGTTAAATAATCATGTTAGGACGTAGTTTATCAAGAGTATGAAGAATATCATACAAATAGGTGATCATGTCTCATTACCAGCATTTAGTAATTAGATAACAGAAAATGTTTAAACCAAGAGAATGGACATCTAAAGGTCCCAAGTTGTCATCCCAGCTAACTTTTTCACCCTGGTCCTACTTTAAGTTTCTAAGAAAGTTGCACTTTATTCATCTTTGTAATGCTTCCTTTCAGCCTTCATGAAGCTTACAGTAGTCAACCAGTGGTGCTTTGGGGTGCTCACCTTAAATGTTTTGCACACTTTTTGAATCTGGTTGTTTGTTGGTGAGATGGCTGACAGGATCAGTAATGATGCTTAGCTTCTCATATACATTCAAAATGTTTTTCTTAGGAAGTTCTAGTTGTTCACCCTGGGTTAAGAGAAAATGCAGGTTAAATAGAGTACGGTCATCTTTCTTCAAGTCTCAACTTTTTCAACAATATGTTTAATTTTGGGGAGGGTACTGGAGATTGAACTCAGGAACGTTGACCACTGAGTCACATCCCCAGCCCTGTTTGTTATTTTATTTAGAGACAGGGTCACACTGAGTTGCTTAGTGCCTCACTTTTGCCGAGGCTGACTTTGAACTCGTGATCCTCCTGTCTTTGCTTCCTGAGCAGCTGGGATTACAGGCGTGTGCCACCATGCCCAGTTATGTTTAATTTTTAATTATACTGTTTCTTGAAATTACAAAACTTTAATTATGTACTGTGTATTTATTTTTTTTTGTACTATGTATTTATAATACTAAATTACAGAATTTTTTTGATGAACCTTTATTTTTTTATATGTGGTGCTGAGGATCGAACCCAGTGCCTTACACATGCTGCAAGTGCTCTGCCACTGAGCCACAACCCCAGCCCTATAAAATATTTTTATTGTTTTATTTGTTTTTTTTTTTTGGGGGTGCTGGGGATCGAACCCAGGGCCTTGTGCTTACAAGGCAAGCACTCTACTGACTGAGCTATCTCCCAGCCCCTTATTTGTATTTTTAGTAGCATGAACAGCTTCTTGAAAAGACAAAAACTCTCATAGAATAGATAGCATCATAATAGCCAGCTTTTTTATTTCTGGATATTGTATCCTAAATCCTCAATACTGGTCATCTTATCCTGATTTTGAATTCTGCCCTCCTGTTACCTGGTTGGCTGTCTTTGGGATGGACCAGCTTTGCTCAAAGCATTCCCAGATAAGATTTGAAATAAATTAATACAAGTTAGAATTGAAGAAATTTTGACTGAGCTACTATGAGTTGCTTTGCTCATAAACGTGTACTGATTTAAGTCAGATCTTTTGAGTCTTCTATTTTATTTTTAAATTTATTTATAAAGTTACTAATAACCACATGCATGTCACATATACATTAATAAAAGCCTATGTAAAACACATTTGTTTGTGGAATGAAAGTGTTATGTCTTATTCCAACACTGCATCATGTTTTAATGCCAGCTTGCTCTTACCTCATAGCTGCTGTTAAGAGCCAGGGTGCATTCATGCTAAAATGAAGACTGTTATGAAAGAGGAGAGTAGAGTGTGGAGTACTGTGAGTGAGTAGCTGCCAGAGTTGTGCTGAGACTTAGTGAATGTACATCTGAGAATGCCCAGTGGTTCAGCTCTTCTCTCCTGTGAACTAACAGCCAGATTGTTTGTAATTTCCCATGCTATTTAAAACAGGGTTCTCATGTATCAGCCATCTTCTGTAAGGGTGCCCAGTGTGACTTCGGTTGATCCTGCTGCTATTCCGCCTTCATTAACAGACTACTCAGTACCATTCCACCACACGCCAATATCAAGCATGTCATCAGACTTGCCAGGTATGTGGAGAGTTTTTGTTGTTTTCCTTTTTTTATTTTTTATTTATTTATTTTTTTAAATCAAATTTTATCATTTTTTATCTTTATTAGTGGAACAAATAAATTACAAAATTTTAAATAGAAGTGGTAAAGAAATTTGAAGCATTCATGTCAAAGTAGTACCTGTTTTACCTCATATGTAGTTGTTGTCATTGTAATTACCAAGCAATCTACAGATTTCTGATGATAGGGAATGTAGGAGAATAGAAGAAAAATTGTATAGACTGTATTCTCCCTTTTAGAGAATTTATACTTTAACTTCTTGGTTTATTTATCATAGAAGCTTCACAGTTTAGGGAGAGTGTTTTCTTATACTTTTCTTGGTAGCCTATTCCTTCTCAGTAACCTATCAACTCCCCAGTTTACTGGTGTAGTTTGGGGCCAATTTTGCCTACTAGCTATACCCTGTGGATTTCCCCCCAAAAGGATAGGCTCTCCCTTGTGTTTCTCTAGATCTTAATATTTGGGGATGTCTTTTATATGTGTAATAACTCGACATTTAAAAAATATTGAAGGTTGCTTGAATTACCTTAATATTAGAACTTATGCAAACAAGGGCATATTATGAGATTTAAAGGTTTCTCCCTTTACTCTTCTTTCTTCTCTCCATAGCCATTGTTTTTGCTTACATTTTTGTCAGTTAAAAGCAAGTTAGACTGGGTGCAGTGGTGCATGCCTGTAATCCCTGCAGCTAGGGAGGCTGAGGCAGGAGGATCATGACTTCAAAACCAGCCTCAGCAGTAAAAGCAAGGTGCTAAGCAACTCAGTGAGACCCCGTCTCTAAATAAAATACAAAATAGGACTGGAGATGTGGCTCAGGGATTGAGTGCTCCTGAGTTCAATCCCAGGTACTCCAAAAATAAATAAATAAAAGAATCAGTGCCTGTCATATTCATGACTTTGCTTTTCTCTGAAGGCCCTTCTAGTGGAATACACTTTGTCCTTCTGTTATTTCTTTTCTTTTCTAGAATTATAAAATTGATTTTGACATGTGGTTTATTTTTCTTCTTGCCCTTTATTTTAAGCACAGTGCTTATTTTGTTGGGCAAAATTTGTGTTACTGAAACAGTTGATAGCTGTGTTACCTAGTCAAGTATTATTTTGCCACTTTAAATTAGATTATTTGAATAAATTTTAGTGGTAAAGAATAAATTAATATAGTACCCATCAAGAGGAGTTTAAAAAAAAAGCAAAAAACTTTTTGCTTCTTAAATATGTTTACTAGATTGTAATTGGGAATTAGAATTTGTAAAGCAGCACCAGTTAAAAAGCATTCATTGTATATAAAGGTTGATGCTAATAAGGTATGGTAAGGGTTTATGGACTATGACAAAGATGGAGACGCCAATATTAATTCCTCATGGTCTTCTGTTGCTTTCACCTTGGCTGGATCAAAGAGTTTCCATGTATCATCTTAGTATATGTTATATATAAGCATTCCAAAAGGACTTGTTTCCTTCAGATCTTGAATTAGAAACTAATCCTGAAAAAAGATAGTGAACATTTCTGTTTGTTGAAGTGGCTCTGGTCATTTAGCAATAGTACAGACACAATTTGCAAATCCCTTGCCCTGCTAATTTTCAAATAATGTGGGTCTGGATGAATTTTTTTTTAACTTGGGAGAATTTACATTTCATAATTTGAGTTTTATAAAATGATGTTTTACATCCTTAAAAAAATATGTGTGTTTGAGAAAAATGTAGTAAAATAAGTCTGATCTATGTATTTGGTAAAATGCTTTCCACGCTGGTGTTGAGGATATAATACTAATATATAGGATTGATGTTCAACCAATAAAAACCAATATCTGGTTGCTAAAATGTTGAGAAACTTTTCTTAGCAGTTGATAAACTAAATAGAATAGGTTCAATTATCCTTTAGAAGAATGGATAGTTGATTGTCAAGTGTGAATTATGTAGCAGTTATTACATCTAAATAGTTTAATTTTCACTTTGTTTTTATTGTTACCTTACTCCTTAATAATTAGTAGTCACTTGTTTTATTCTTGTGTATGATTTTTTATGTAATTAGTCATAATGTAGTGTTTGGGTATTGACAAAATTTAATAATTTTATAATAAAATATTAAATAGAACACCAAGAATGGAGGGATAAGAAAGTTTTAATACATTTCTTAACATTCTTTTAAACATCATAAATATGAATCTTCTGAATCTGCAGGAATACAAAGAAGAAATGATATTAATAATGAACTGCAGCTTGGAACATCTTCTGATACTGTGCAACAGTGAATACAAAATAAAACATAATTTGTATTTATGGAATGGAAAACAGCTTGATTATTACAAGACAAAAATAATGACTGCCTTATTATTGCTAGTGCCATATTGTCAGGTGCGAATGGTGCTCAACAGTTGTATCATTAAAATTTGAAAGTGCTAAACCTTTACATATTTAATCTTTTAGCAATCATGTTTTGTGAAAGTTCATGGCTCAAGTAAGAAAATTATGTTGTCATCAATGAGGGAAAAAAACTCATGAGTCAGTTTCATTTAATATGAAGCATTTAAAATTCAAAAATTGCTATTTTATCAGTGTTAATAAAGCAAAATCAGAATGTACCATCAGAATTTTTCACAGCACTTTTTAGTTAAAAATAATAGATTATTTGAACCATCAAATATTTAAGAGGGCAAAACATATATTAGTATATATTACAATTGATATGGTGAAATAAGGAAATAACATTGTACTAAATTTATAAAACAAGACAGTATAATTTTCATTGGTATCAATAAAACTTTATTTCATATGAATTTTAATCTACTTAAAATGTAAAAATAAGAGATTTTCTTATGTGTGTGTGTATTGAACCCAAGGCCTTGTGTATGCTAGGAAACTAAGTGCTCTACCTCAGAGCTAAGTTCCCAGCCTTTTTTTTTTTTTTTTTTTTTTTTTTTTTTAAAGATTCTCTCACTGTGCTGCCCAAACTGCCCAAACTGCCCTCAGACTTGGGGAGCCTTCTGCCTCAACCTCCCAAGTAGCTGGGATTACAGGTGTGTGCCACTGCACCTGACCAAAATGCAAGATTTTGATGATAGTTTAACTTATTAGAAGGAATAACATGAAACATACCACAGTTTATCACCTTTCACTGTTAAATGCTTAAGACAGAATGGTTTCATTAAGAAATATTCACATTAAAACCCTATTGGATTTTGTATTAATAGCACCTATGTAATGCTTAGAAGACAATCTAGGATTTCAACCCAATTTTTAGAAGAATGTGTAGATATTTTATTTGGGCATTATGTAAGTCACCATATTTCAGTTACCTTTGGATAGAGTACCAAAAGATATAGATCAAGTAAATCTCTTAATTCTTTTCTAAATTGACTTTATATTTGCTGGCAAATAAAAAATCACCAAAGAGACGAGCTGGATATTGAAATACTGAAAATAGGTAGAATCTTTGGATCTCAATGGGCATCTTCTAGTGATGATAGAACTGTAGAAACAGAATATTATGTCAAGCCTGTGAATTTATGTAAATTGAAATTATGAAATGGAAGATGTTAAACATTTAGAAAATAAGCATTTTTGAGTGATTTTGTTTCAGTACACAATTCCATAAGAGATGCGGATACTTTCTGTAGCTTTAATTTTAAAAAGTTAAAAGTGGACTCAGTAATATACATTAAGTGGAGAACATATAAACTAAGAAACTATTAAAAAGTAGAAACTATTATAAAAATCAGGAATATGTACCACTTGAAGCAATACAAAAATTTAATATAATTAGTCCAATTAATTATATTTCAATGAACTTTTTGTGACTTAGAAATATTATTGTATATATAAAGCTCTCAGAAGGTATGTAAATTTAGGCTAAATTTGAATTACTATTCAGAAGCAGGATTTACTGAACAATATCTTAATGTGAAAACTCTTATTGAGATATGTTGTTTACTGATTTCAGTTTTATGGGGAAGTCATGGGAAAAATTATTTGTGATTTCCTTTGTCCATCATTGTCTCAGACTGCTGTATTATATAGCTAGTAACCAGTATATGAAATGAAAAATTATAGCAACACTTACAAAAATGCTTTTTTGGAATTGTTTCATTTTAGGTAACTGGTGCTATAGTTTGTATCACTTGCTTAAAATAGATTTCAAGATTATAAGGGAGTAAATATACTTTAAAATTCTTGAGTCAAAATTATTCATAGGGGATATTAAATATTTTAAATATAATCCTCAGTGATAGTCTTTGTTTTAAGTATTAGTGTATATAGTATCATACTTTGACTCTGGTTGTTGCATTTGGGGTGACATTGAATGCCGGCATATAAAAAGTCATGATATTGAATAGAGACCTATCTTAGTGGCTATGCCTAGTATGATTTCTTTTGTATTTTGAAATAATTGAATAATTGAAAAGAATTCAGTCACACAGTGAGTTCTTGGGGAACTGACTTCAAAGTTCATCACTTGACTTTTCAGATCTCAAGTTTTATTATTCTGTAACTTTAGTCCTTTAAAATGATATTACTGAGCAACTTTTTTCACATTCCTGTTTCTAAAACATAAGTGGAGAATCCTAGGTCTTTGGTTTAGAACCCAGTAAACTTTTATTAATTTTTGCTTGTTAGTGAGCAGCAGTTAGCAACTGCTTGCTTTGTGCAGAGTTTGGGATTGTGTACTACTCTTGATGTGGCAACAAGGGGACAGAGAAGTATCACTGAAATAGACATCTGTTTAAGAAGCAATATTTTGGATGAACCTCAGTGTGTATTTCTGAAAAATAAATGTGAAGTATCTTAAGAGCCCAAGTATGTTTTTTTTTAAATCTGAAGATCGTTATCTCATCATTTTGATTGCCCTCTCATTCTGTTAAGTGATAAAGGAAAAACATATGATTAGTCCTATTTATCTGAAAATATTTAGATTACTGACGTTGAAATGATGGGAGGTGGTTTTTCCAGTTACTTTGTCAGGCTTTTGTACACATTAAATATCACTGATATGTCACTGATATGTGATATGGTATAGAAATTCTGTGACAGAGTGGTAAGCATTTAACCCAATTGTTTTGTGATTTATGATAAATATGGAATCATTTTGGGAAATAATTCTAGTCTCCAAAATATGAGTCAACTATTAACAAAGCATTTTTGTTTTAGGTTTGGATTTTCTTTCCCTTATTCCAGTTGATCCCCAGGTATGTATCCTGAATTTAAGCAACTAATTTGTATTTGATTGTTATGTTATACTAACTAAAAATGACCAGTTGCGTAAAATCAGGACAGTCAACTATCAGTTATTTACATTGATGGAAAGAAAGTACTGTATAAATATTTCACAGTTTTATTTGGAGAAATAAAGTTATTATTTTTCAATTTATAATTTTTTTGTCTTTAATACTTAAACTTTTAATCATACTTTATTGAGCTTAATCAGTTGGTATTTCTTATAAGTGTTTGATTAGAGTAAGTGGAAGCAGTGCTAGGTGGCTGTAGAATAAGGTTTTACAGGTAAAATTTTATATATAAAAACTTTACTCTTGCTGGGCACAGTGGCTCATGGTTGTAATCCCAGCAGCTTGGGGTGTTGAGGCAGCAGGATCACAAGTTCAAAGATAGCCTCAACAACTTGGCAAGACCTTGTCCCTAAATAAGAAAACAGGCTGGGTATGTGGCTAAATGGTAAAAGTGCTCCTAGGTTCAGTCCCCAGTCCCAAAAAAGAAACACTCTATACATAGACAACAGCTAAAGCTTGTTAAACAGACTTGACTCGCCAACTTAATTTTCCCTTGTTTGAAGGACAACCATCAGACATTAAGGAATACCCCAATTGAAAGTTATGATATTCCTGTTTTCTCTGTCAAAGATAAGCAATTCTAGAAGCCCAGAGTTCCAACCTTCAGACTGTGCAGTGAGCATGGATTCCATTCACAGACTTAGAATAGGGGCAGAGCTGAGGAAGAATAGGAAAGAAAACAGCTAGAAAAAGTCTTCGAGAGCAGGTATGGTGATTAGTGGGGCAAAGGATGAACCATGGACTCCTGTTTCATGGGCTTCTCAGAATGTCTGTTTTGAGCCTCCTGTCACTTATCAATCTGAACACATAAACAGCACTGAGAATTTGGACCCAAGGTAACATACAGACTGAGGAATTTCTTGTTACCTTTAGTTGACTTTGTTGCCTCAGTACGTTGTATAGTAAAAGTATCTATTTTTCTAGGATATGGATTTTTCAGGCTTAAAGGTTACCAATGTTGTGAACAGTCCTTTAGAGAAAATGATCTTAGAGCCAGATTTTTATTCCATAGCTCTGTTTGGCACAGGTAGCGGCAGACTGATTTGGTAAGTTAGTAGATGGATGAGATTGTACTTTCCATTTACCATAGAATCCTTGGGTTTTCCTACTTTAGCTCCATATTGCCTCTTAATACCTATTATCCTTATGCAGATATATGGATAAAGGTTAGAAGTGAAATGGTTACAACTGGAGTATAAGAATTCAAGGCAATGGAGTACATCGAGGGCCATACTATAGCGTCCTCTCATTGTATAAATGAAGAGGGGTGTGTTTTTACTGTGAGCCAGTAAAAACCAGCCTGAAAGGTAGCAAGAATAAAATTATAAGTTTCTGGACTTTCCTCCAGATTTTCCCCTGACTTTTAGTAACGATTGACTTTTTAGAGAAGTTAGCAATTGATTTGAATTTTTAATATCTGATGATTCGGCTATCTGCAGAGCTTCTTAGAAACTTTTTTAAATGACTTTCTCCCCTTTATAATGTCCCTTGAATCTCTTTGTGTGTGGCGTTCATTTTATTGATGGATCAAGAGTTTTCCATACAAAACTTTAAATAACTTCCTCTGTCGAAAGGTAGCCTGAACCTGGTGCTGTCATAACCATTTTATTTATGGGCTTCGAAGATCATGTAGTCTAAAGAATTTCAGTTTTTTTTGTTTGTTTGTTTGGTTTTTGGTTTTTGGTTTTTTTGCTATACTGGGGATCGAACTCAGGGCCTTGTGCTTGCGAGGCAAGCACTCTACCAGCTGAGCTATCTCACCAGCCCCAAGAATTTCAGTTTTAAATTACCATTTCATAATTTAGTGTTTTAAGGATGAGTTGAATGATGTATAGAATGTATGATATCAGTTATATATCCTTACTGATCTTTCAGTCTGTATACAGACAAACTTAGGACAGTGTATTGCTAAATATTTTGCTAAAGTTAGTACAGTTGTTTCATAACATATTCTGTGATCATTTAAATGTTTACCCCTTGTTTCTCCATTCCTCTTGGTTAATATTATGGACTGTCACACCTTAGGTTTGCATTTTTTGGGGAATTAGTAGCCTGAATGGTAAAGTGACTTGAAATATGAACATTTGTGAGGGATGTCAAGCAAGCATTTTAAGATTAGATTAGGTCTCCTTTAAGATTTATTCCAAAAATTTTATGATTATATGATTCCCTGTCTGAGCATCCCGTGGTAGATAACTACCTTATAGTCTTCATTGTAGAACGAATGTTGGCATTCTTATACTAGTAGTAGTGTATATGTATGTACAAAGGAGTCAGCACCATCGTTCTCCTGCTCACTTTTAATATTCACTCACTCATAAAGGGTCTATTTGATACAAAATTTTGGAAAATTGTTTCATTAGCATTCTTGCATAACTTGAAAAATGAGTGCTTATCAGCCTTTTATATTGTGATTTAAACCATGTCTAAATACACTAGTGACCAGTTATTTTTGAGATTAAGTATGAGTCATAATTGTGGGCTACTATTTAATACTAAATTACTTCAGTTATTGTTGACATTACTTGTACTTATACCTCTGTATATGGTCAACAACAAGTTTCACCTGTTCTAAGAGAATCAAGAATATGATGCATTCACTAAAGAATGTAAACTAGCTAAATTCATGCCACTTTCCACTCAAAGATGTGAAGTTTAAAAGTATTTTTTAAAATTCCAGGGCAATTTAATTACGTGACTATCACTTGTGCATATCTAACAGTTTCTAGTCTCTTTATTTAAAACCAATGTAGCCTCTTCCTCATCGGCATCATTGTTTGTTTCAAGCAGTACTGTCCTCCTATGTTTTTGGATAGTCTCACCTCACCCTTAACAGCAAGCAGTACGTCCGTCACCACCACCAGCCCCCATGAAAGCAGTACTCATGTTAGTTCATCCAGCAGCAGAAGTGAGACAGGGGTCATAACCAGCAGTGGAAGTAACATTCCTGACATCATCTCATTGGACTAAAGGCGGACTCATTTGATTCTGGGAATCATTCATCAAAACTGCTCTTTCTTGGATCTCTGGTCCATGGATGCTATTTTTTTGGCAATTTGATATTTATTGAAACGTCAAATGGATTCTTTTGCTTTCTGAGAGATGAACACAGATGACTGAAGCAAGAACCAAATGACACACAAGAACTTATCTTACTCATGCTGTATGCTGAGCATCAGATACATTTCAGCCATAACGGTGTCTTCTTGAGCTGTGGATTTCAATTTCATACATTACTGGATGGATTCTACAAGGCAGTTTAAAGTTTTTTGTTATATTAAACAGCAATAAAAATTATGTAAATATTTAAACTTTTCTAATTGAAAAAAGATGTAATCACTGATTCTAAAATGATAGCAACTTCTGTTTAATCTAATGTGAAAGAAAAAATATATGGAAAGAAGTCATGTTTGCTGAATGAGTCTTTTCCACGGAGAGTTGTTCTATTTTGTTGAAGTAATGAAGTTTTGAGAAGTGGCCAAAGCTTGGGTTCCACTATTCTTGCAATTTCGCTCTTCATGATTCCATCAAAGAAAAATGACCTTTGTGGTGTTCGTTTTTCCCTGGTTGCCATTTACATTTTGATACTGTTTGCTATTGAATGCAGAGGAAGTTCTAGGATTTGGCTGCTCTTTATTAGTGATTATGTCTAAGAACACTATGCACATTCTGCCCTGACATGATGTATTATTTTTGGTAATTGTACATTCTCATTCTAGAATTTTCTATAAATTTAGGGTTTGCCTTCTTAAATTCTATGCAGCCTTTGAATGAAATGTTTTTGAGGTAAGGTGTGGCTGGAGAGTTTGTTAGAATTTCTTTGCAATGTCTAGACATATTGATAGTTTGGAGGCAGTGGAAGGACAGATTTAGGGAAGGTGAAAATAACAAAATTTAGTTTCTTCCTAAGAACTTAATTTGCTCATTGATTTTATAGGAAAATATCCAAATCTTTGTTGAAACTTCACATTTTAATGGCAGTGACATAGAAATCATGTTTTAGGTCTCCAATCATGTTTTTGCCAATGTAATTTCTGTTTCATGCAGCGATTTTCAAAAGGAAAAGACAATTGGAAGGGAAGGGGACATTGTCAATTTCTTTTTCCTTTTTTTCAGTCTTTCTTGAAACCACAAAAGATGAGGGGCATAAAGCCCACTTCATGTCTCACTCCATGGTGCCCAGAAACACTCCACCCCTCTGTCTCTTTGAAAACCACTGTCCTATATCATTTGTTTAACTTTAAACCACTCATAAACTGGGTTTTCCTTGTAGAAAAACATTTTTATCCAAGTTTTATATTTTATTTCATTTGACTTCTTAAATTATTTGAGTTCTTAAGGAGCTAGTATTTTCTTGATGTGCAGCTTTCTCTCCCTAGGCTGTGTTCGCTTGTAACAGCTAGTCTGACGAATGGGCTTCTCAGGCAGAAGTGCCCAGATGAGGACTGTCCACTTGCAGTTATAGCAGGGACACATTGCTTCAGAATTGGTGCAACTCCAGGGAGCTCCCTGCTTGGATTTTGATGCTTTCTCAAGTTTCCATGGTGTTTGTTGGCTCTCAATGTGTTGATGTAATGTGTGATTTTCCACATATACCTTCTTTGGCTCCATCATCCACTTATTTAATGTGGTATCCCTTTGTGAGGGCTGAGTGTTACAGACAGACGTGGCGAGGCAAGGCATCCCTGACTCTTAAACAGCAGTAGTTGCACCATAGTTGCCAGTTTCATCTCTCAACCATTAGATTTCAATCCAGATTACAGTCTTATTTTTGGTTCAGATACAGAGAATTTCTTCCTGGTAGGATTTCATGTTGCTGCTCTAAGTACAGATGCAATTTCTGTTAACTCTGTAATCAGAAAAAGTAACTTGATTTGTGTCATATAATTTGTTAATAAAGAAATGATGCATATTTGTTATCATTTTGTGACCCTTTAGGTTCTCAGAGACTCCTTTTTTCCCAATTTAATCAGCAAAGTTTTATAAAGTAATGAGAATATTAATAGAAATTAATTAACTTGGTTCTTATAACTGATACCTCTGCTTTTCTAGTTGTGATGTTTCCTTGTCACTGTTTTATGTGAACAGTTTTAGTGTTCATTTTGGTGCTTTACACTGAACTCACAAATACGTTTTTATTTTACCTCAGGCAACTAACACTTTTAAAAATACACTTTTAAGTTTTTAATGTTGGGCTTACCTTTTGTAGATGTCTTTGAAGATACTTTTTGGTGTGCATTTGGCACTATGACAGCATCATGATTTTTAAGCTATTACCTTTGATTTAATATGGTCACTTTAATTATTTTTACAAAGATCCTGACTTTTCAGCAGTGTATTTTGCTAACCCAGATTCTGCTTAATCAAGTTTAATGGAATAAAAAGCTGTTACAGCCAGTCATTATCTGGAGTATCTTGTTTAAGGAAAGAAACTGCAGTTACTACTTTTATAGTCTCTTAACCAACTTGTATTTTTACCTTTCTTAGAAACGTGAAGGGCTTCTCTTGCTTTGGTACCTCCTGGCAGAATAACTGGTGCTGCCTGTAGCTGCATGCCTAAAGCCACTATGCTCACCTACTTTCTCACCCTCAGGGGAGCCATTTTAGGATCTTATTTCCATTTCTGCCCTGAAGTTATAAATACTTGGCATCTGTTCTAGAATAAATGTAAAGACCAGATGAAACAGCTGTGATAATTCAGATGTGTGGCATCTGTCTGATCACATGTTCCAGGAAAGCTAGAATAAAAATACAATACATAGGTAAGAGATAACAAGTACAATCAGTTGATCCATAACTCTTAGTGTAAACAAGTTTCTTTAAGAATAGTATTAATAAATTTGAAGAAAGGTAAGATGTTGAATTTTAAATAAAGTAATGTTGAACAGAGACTCTTCACACCAGTCCTGGAAATTCACCATCCAGTAATCTTTTTTTCTTTTGCCAGTAAAGTATTCATTAGTTACATTCGTGTTTTTAACTATGAAGTTAAACAGAGCATTGGTTTAGTTGTCAGGTGTTCTTTTCTCTCCAGCCTTCAATGGGTGAAAAGTAATTATTTCCATTTCTTTTTAGTGAACACTTTTTTTCTGCAAGTTTTTCTGTAGTTCTATGGAATGTCATAGTGAATCATTTCCTAGCTGATTTCATCTTAGAGAATGTAAAGCAGTACCCCCATTTTAACTTGAATCTGACATCGGACTTAGTGGCACTGGGTTCATATGACGTGGAAGCTTGGTGCTGTCGTTTTGATGGGTGATTGATGGTTCTGCCTGATTCCCATCTTTCCTGCTACAGTTCTACATGCATACAGTGAAACTTGTAGAAGAGAATTTAAGAATTTTTCTGCTTTTTAAGAGTGTCATGCCTCCTATCAAATAAATGACTGGTTTGTATGACCCCTGCTCCTCCCCCCTCTTGTTAGGAACCACACTGCAGTTCCTAGAAGAAACAAATAAAGTTTTTGAAAGTTTTCCCATTCTTCTTTTAATGATTGTCTGGTTCACTGATGTTTTTTCTTGTTTGTTTATATCAGGGGCAAATGTACTCATTTTAAAAAATGCAGACAGTCCAGAAAAGTATAAAGAATATCAAAAATTGCCCCTAAGCCCATCACCAGGGAGAAGAGGTTCACATTAAATATTTTTGCATATTTCTTGCCAGTCTCGCTGCTTGTACATATTTTTATGTAGTTTTATTCATTCTCAATATAATTTGTACCTTGGTTTTTCCCTCATTCTACTCTGCAGGCATTTTTCCTTGTCATTAAACCTGTCAACCATTATTAAGTCCATGATACTCCATTGTGTGAATATGTCACGATACATGTAACCTTTCCCCATGGTACATTTTAGATTGTCTCTCATAATACTACAGTTACTGTCTTTGTACAAAAATTCTTAGGATAAATTCCTAGAGGTGTGATTTCTGGGTCAAGGATATGAACGTTTTTGTGGTTCTTGGTTGATACCTCCTTTCCAAACAGAGGCATTTACACTCCAGCTCCACCAGGTGGCATGAGAAAGGCTGTGTAGTGTATTTTCCAAGAATACATATATCTTTATGCAGCCATCTGTACTCAGATCCTCAGCTCTTCTGGGCCTGGTGAACTGGGCTGAGGATAATTGGAAAATACTTTCCAGACTTTCTCAGTTTTACATATACAGTCATCCCTAATTATCTGTGGGGGATTGCTTCCAGAGCTGTCCTACCCAGTACTAAAATGCACAGATGCTTAGGTCTTATATAAAAGGGCACTGTATTAACAATTATGTACATCCTCCCATATACTAAATCATTTCTAGATTATTTATAATACCAAATTAATATATAAGCTGTATAAATAGCTATGTTCTTTTTAAAGAATAATGGTAAGAAAAAGCCTGTATATGGGCTCAGTACAGATGCAGCCCCACCTCCCCCAAATGTTTTCATCATCCAGTTGGAGCCATAGATGTAGGACCCATGGGTACAGAAGGCTAACTGAATTTTATCTGGCAAGTTCCAGAAATGTCTACATGTGGATATCCAACTTATTTTTCACATGATTTTACTTGCACTGTGCAGTAGCAAAAATATTGGTCAGACTACACTTTGGTGTTTTGGGGGGGGGTTTGTTTTGTTTCTTTTTTAAAACAATTTGTGCCTAGGGCCAGCCCTTAGTAGCAGCTTTCTTTTTCCTCTTGTAGGCTCCATTGTGGCCTTTCTGATCTCCCTAAAGCCAGTAGGATCTGCTGAGACAAAGGCAGTCCAACCCAAACTGGAAAAGTGGTAAGGCTAAAACAAAAACAGGGCCAGCTCTTCCTGTTTCACTTTGCATTCTTTATGTTGCCAACCAGATTTTATTCTTGGTGTTCAAGGGTGGCTATGGAGAAAGAAAACAGATTGCTATGTTCATGTTAGAAGTATAAGTAGCATTTTCTCAATTGGCATAGTACATTCATTATTTCCCAAACTGCTTTTCATTTCTGAATGGTTTGAAAGCTTCTTTTATTCTGTGTTCTAGAAGCTTAACTATCCTAAAGACTTGTTTCAGAATGGAATATCTCTCTTATTTTGGCCTTCATCAGTCTGTTCAACAGATGTTTAATGTTTTTCTTGTGCCTGGGATAAAGTAATTATTAAAGATCTTGTCACGCCTTTCAAAGGGCTTATCTAGTTTCTAGAAACCAAGGATTCTTACCTAGTAATAGGTATTGTGTGGGAACAAGAGCCTCTCATTCTTTCCAACAGCCTTTCCGAGTTGTGTTCCCACTACCAGTGAACAAACAGAGGTAGTAAGTTCACCAACATCATAGTGAGAAGTGGACTTGGGATTCTGGCCAGATCTACCTCAAAAGCCCTCTGACTAAACTGAAGTGACATTAATTAGCTATGGTTTTTAGGAAACTCACATGGAAATCTAGACAAAACTAGTTTTCAGATCACGGCCACAGTAATCAGGAACAAGTAGACTCTGGAGTTGAAGACAATTCATTGAAGAGAAGCAGGAGTGAGGGCTGAGTCCGTTCTCAAGACTGGAGAGAATGGGCTGTTCTGCTTCTGTCCTATCACAAGTTGAAGAATGATAGTGCAGCTTACCCCGTCAGGAGGCAGTTGTCCTTTAGGGAGACAGCGATGAGTTCATAGGATTGCCCGTGCAGCTTGTCCCTGGGTGTTCTGCCTGCCCTTGTCATCCACCTCACCTTCGCTCACCTCTGGTCTGTGCATGCTGTAGCCTCTGGCAGTGGTCCATTCACTGCTTCCTGCCTGCTGGGCTGGTGCAGCCTTTCCTTTCCTTCTGTTCACCGCCTTACCATGACGAATTTGCCTCTCTTTTGCGTTGCTGCCGTCCCCTGTGGTTCTCACTAGTGTGGGCAACAGCCACATTCTCCAGAGGTAGTGTTGGCCGCCTCTTCTCCTTGTGGAAATTCCTTTGTCTATAATCTCTGCCTGGGAAGAACCTTGTGAAACCAGGCATTGGAATTTGCCTGATAACAGTAATGAGAATTTGTTGGAATTACCTCCATTTTACAAATGTGGAAACAGATTCTAAGAGGGTAAGGGATTTGTCTATGGCCAACTGCTAAGTGGGGAGTTAGGTTCAAACCCAGTTTTAACCACCTTCTTTGGCCCTTCCTGATGATTTTATTTTATTGTTGGTTGTTTTGGTGATGGGAATTGAACCCAGTTCATTGCACATGCTAAGCATGTACTTTACCACTGGGCCATACCCCCAGCTCCCAATTATTCTATTTTAAAAGTAGGTATTTCCTAGATATCTTCTATCATGTCATGCTGTTTATATCCTATGTGTACTTATCACACCTATGATTTTATGTATTGGTTTACCGTGTATTGTCTCTACTAGATTGTAAGCTCCATGAGAGCAGAGGTGATATTTCACTGCACCCCATATTCTAATGTGGTATATGGTGCATCGTAGATGCTCAATAAATACTTGTGAATGAAGAAATTATGGATACCCATTTGCATTTGACTTGTGCTCCTTGTGGAAATTTCATACCTGTTGAAAATACAACATCCAAGCAGGAGATACTCACCAAGATAGGAAAGCTGAGAGGAGGTATCTATTTGGAGTAGGCCATAGTGGTGGTAGGTGCTGAAGAGTCAAAGGAAGCCTTTACTTTTTAGATTGGAGCAGCTTACAGGGGCAAAAGCTGTTAATGAGTGCAGGTTGCACAGTACAGATAATGTACAAGTAGATGTTAGAGCAAACCCAAGAGTCTTAAGTGACCCCTTGTGGACCCAACCTGTATGTATAAGACTGGGGAAATTCTGCATGTAGTCTACTCTAGATTATGTATTGGGAACCACCTCACCTGCATCGGGTACACCATGCTGGGTCACACAGTATAATTGTTGAAGCCAGAAGCAGTGTGGTGGCACATGCCTATAATCCCAGTGACTCCAGAGGCTTCACTCCTCCAGGAGGTTTGCAAGTTGAAGGCTTGCCTCATCATTTTAGGAAGACCCTATCTCAGAAAATAAAAAGGAGTAGGGATGTCCTCCAGTGGTGAAGCACCCCTGGGTTTAATCCCCAGTGTCCACCCCCCAAAAAACCAATGTAATTATAAATATTTATTCTCAGTCTCTTGAGGCTAGCAACCTGACCCAAATTATTGAATTTGATACTTAGTAACTGAAACAAGAATTGGTTAACCTGATGCCACTGGAATCCATTTCTATATGCTATTGGATGAACTATAAGCATATGCTATAATACCATAAAAAGAACCCCCCCATTAAAAGTCACTACCCATTCCCCCATCACACTACACTGCCCAGCACTAGGTAACCACTAATACACTTATACGCGTGTCTTTCTAAACATTTCATTACGTTGAATCATGTCCTATGTGGTTTTTGTCACCAGTTTCTTTCATTTGAGCTAGGGCTTCAACGTTCATTCATTCTGTGTAGCATGGACCCCAGCCTCCCTTATTCCTTTTTATGGCCAAATAATGACATTTTATGGATATGCCATGCTTTGTTCAGCCATTCAGTGGTGCAGAGACATTTGGGTGGTTCCCATCTTTTGGCTGTTTCGAATAATGCTGCTGTGGTCATTCATGCGCATGTGTTTGTGTGGACATGATTGTTTGGTTTCTTTTAGGTATATACGTAGGAGTGGAATTGCTGGGTCATATGCTAACTCCATATTTAACATTTTGAGGAACTTCCAGACTTTTCCAGAGTTGCTGCACCATTTAAAATTCCTACCATCAATGTATGATTCAAATCCTCATCAATATTTGTTACTGTTACTTACTATAAGCGTCTTAGTGGGCTTGAAATGTTAACTGATAATGGTTTTGATTTGCATTTCTCTAATGATTAATGGATGCTAGCCATCATTTTATGTGCTTATTGGTTATTTTGTATTTTCTTTGGAGAAATAATTACTCCTTTGCTCATGTTTTAATTGGGGTTGTCTTTATTATTGAGTTGTAAAAATTATGTAGATACAAGTCCTTTTGAAGATATATAATTGGCAAATATTTTTTTCTGTGGATTGTCTTTCACTTTCTTCATATGTCCCTTGAAGCATTTTAAATTTTAAATTTTGATGAAGCCTCATTTCTCTCCTGTGTTGCTCATGATTTTGTTTTCACCTAAAAATCCATTGCCAAGTCCAAGATCATGAAGACTTACCCATATTTCTTCTTGTAAGAATATTATAGTTTTTATTCACATTTAGGACTTGGATTCATTTTGAGTTAATTTTTTATATGGTATAATGGTTCATTTTCATTCTTTCCTGTGTGGCTGTCCAGTTGTTCTGTATTCATTGTTGAAAAAGTCTGTTCTTTCCCTATTGAATGGCCTTGGTGGTCCCTCTGTTAAAAATCAGTTGTCTGTAAACACATGACTTTCCGTGCACTTATCCTAACCAGCACCACCCTGCCTTGATTACCGTTGCTTTGTAATATATTTTGAAATTGAAAAGTGTAAGTCTACAAGTTTATTCCTTTTCAAGATTATTTTGCTGTTCTGGGGTCCTGACAGTTTCACATGAGTTTTAGAATCACCTTATAAATGTCTAGGAGGAAGCCAGTTGGGATTCTGATGAAGATTGCTTTGCATCTGTAGATCAGTTTGGGAACTATTTCCATCTTGACAGTAGAGTGCTTCTTACTTATGAACATAGGATGTTTTCTCAGTTATTTACATCTCTAATTTCTTTTAATTTTGTAGTTTTACATTTTGTAGTTTTACAGTGTAAGTTTATGCTGCTTTTGTTAAAATGTATTTATACATATTTTATTATTTTTGATGCTGTTGTAAATGGAATTGTATCTTTCATTTTGAATTTATAAAAATACAGTTGATTTTTTTAAAAAAGAGTGATAGACTTTATTTTTTAGAGTAATTTTAAATTCACAGCAATCTTAAGCAGAACATAGAGTTCTCACATGTTCCCACTTAGCCCTGCCATCCTCTCCCACTGACAGTATACTTCTACAGTATAGCATATTTTTTACAATTGATGAATCAACATTGACACATTATCAACTAAAGTCTGTAGTTTAACATTGGGGTTCACTCTTGGTGATTCTGTGAATTTTCACAGATATATATAATGACATATATATACACACACCATGACAGTATTGCAACAAAGATGAATCACTGCCCTAAGAATCCTGTGTTCCACTTGTTCATCCTTCCCCTTCCTGAACCCCTGGAAACCTTGTTCTTTTGGTTATCTTCATAGTTTTGCCCTTTTCAGAATGTCATGTAGTTGAATTATACAGTATGTAGCTTTTTCAAGCTTCCTCTATCATATGGAAACAGTGGTAAACTGTTTTCCAAAAAGTGAGTATACCATTTTGCATTCCTATGCTGGCAAAGAGAGCTTTTTATTCCACATCCTCTCCACCATTTTGTGGTGTCCATGTTTTGGGTTTTGACTGTCCTGATACATGTGATATTATTGGTGTTTTGATTTGCAATTCCATAATGATGTGGTATTAAGCATCTTTTCATATGCTTATTTTCCAATTGTATATCTTCACTGTGGTGTCTATTCATATCTTTTGGCCATTTTTAGTCAGTTTGTTTATTGAGTTTTAATAGTTCTTTGTATATGTTCAATAGAAGTCCTTTATCAGGTATGTGTGTAGCAAATACTTTTTTCCTAGTCTGTGACTCTTCTTATATTCATGATGTTCTCCTTTGCAGAGCAGAATTTTTAAATTTTAATTATGTCCAGTTCATCAGTTCTTTCTTTCATGGGTTATATCTTCAGTGTTCTAAAAAGTCCTTGCTATGCTAAAGCTCCTTTGAATTTTCATTTGTCTTCCAGGAACTTTATAGCATTTTACATTTTGATGTATGACCCACTTCTAGTTAATTTTATTAAGGTGTAAGTTCTGTGTCTGGATTCTTTTTTTCTAGTTTTTTGCATGTGGCTGCCCACTTATACCAGTACTGTTGAAAAGTCTGTTTTCTGCTGTATTGCCTTTGTTCCATAGTCAAAGATCAGTTGACAGTAGTTATATGTTGGTTTATTTCTGGACCCATTATTCTATTTGATTGATCTCTTGGTCTATTCTTTTGCCAATACTACACTCTCTTGATTACTATCATTGTGTAGTAAGTCTTGAAGTTGGGTAGAATCTGTCCTTAGATTTTGTTTTCCTTCATTTTTGTATTAGCCATTCTGGGTCTCTGCCTCTCCACAAAGTTGATTTGTCAATATCCACAAAATAACTTCCTGAATTTTGGCTAGAGTTGTGTTGATTATACAGATCAAGTTGGCAAAAATGGACATCTTGATAGTCTTGTCTGTCTTCCTATCCATGAACATGGAATATCTCTTCATTTATTTCTTTGATTTTTTTCATTGGAGACTTGCGATTTTCCTTATATAGATCTTGACACATATTTGTTAGACTTATACCTAAATATTTCATTTTTTTTTCTTTTGGTGCTACTGTAAATGACATCATGTTTATTTCAGATTCCAGTTGTTCATGCTGATGAATAAAAACCCATTATTTTCTTACTTATCAACCATATCCCACATCCTTGCTGTAATCACTTATTAGTTCCAGGAGGTTTTGTCCATTCTTTGGGATTTTCTACATACTCATGTCATTTGCAAGCAGAGACAGATTGGTTTCTCTCTTCCCAGTATATATACCTTTTCTTTACTTAAGCACATTAACTAGATCTTCCAGTGTAACACTTAAATGTTTCATTCCTCTCTTACTGCTTACATGGTTTCTGAAGAGAAATACAATATTATCCTTATATTTACTGCTCTACAGGTATTTTGTTCCTCTGAATTCTTTCAAATTTTTTCTCTTCTGTCTTAAACTTTCTGTAGTTTGGGTATAATATGCCTAATGAAGTTTTGTTGTTAGTGGTATTTATCCTTCTTGCTATTTTCAGAACTTCTTGGATCTGTGGTTTTGTGTCTATCAGTAATTTTAAGTAATTGTTATCATTTCAGATATTTTTCTGCCTTCCCCTTGTTTTTCCATTATATGTATGCTGTACCTTTTGTAACTGTTCTTGGATGATATGCTGGCTTTTATTTTTCATCTTTGCATTTCAGTTTTGATAGTTTTCACTGATTTATATTCAGACCCGTGGGTCCTTGCCTCAGCTGTGTCCACCCTGCTGCTGCCATCAACCTTCACTTCTGTGATGGTATTTTTAACTTCTAGAGTTTCTTTTTGGTTCTTAGGATGTTCTCTCTTTTTGCATCACCCACCTATTGTTGCATGTTGTTCACTTTTATACTAACTGAAAATGGACTAAATCCTTCAGTCACATAACAGAGATAATCAGATATCAAAGAATATGTTGTTTACAAAAGACATCTAAAACATGAAAGTGCAGAATTGTTGAAAATAAAAAGCTAGCAAAAGGTACAGGGATATGCAGTTAAGGTATTACGGAATTTTGTAACCTCAGTGGTATTAGAACAACTAGGCTGAAAATGGAGGAGATAAACATCCATATTAGGTTAGAATAGAACAGTGACACATGCCTGTAAGCCCAGTGACTTGGGAACCTGAGGCAGGATTGCAGGTTTGAAGCCAGCTCCAGCCATCTAGGCCCTAAGCAACTTAGACCCTGTCTCAAAAAATAAATATGTATAATCATAAAAAGGATTGAAGGACTGGAGATGCAGCTTTATGGTAAAGCAACCAAAATTTTTTGTTGTTAAAAGGAAAAAATAAGTAGAAATAAATGAAATTAAAAAATACACTACAGAGGTCAATGTTTGAAAGTGGCTCTTTGAAAAGACTAATAATACTCTTGAACTGATGGAAGGAACAAATATTAAAATCAATAAAGGAGGCATAGCTACCAAAGATGTGCATAGCTTTATTGCAATAAACTTGAAATTGTAGTTGCAGTGAAAAATAGGTATGAATAACCCTAAATTTACTCAAGAAGAGATTGAAAACCTGAATTTAAATGATCAAAGAAATTGAGTAGATGTCTCTTCCTACAAGATACCTCCAGGCTCAGTTGCAGTGAGCTTACCAAACATTTCAAAGAAACCCCAATTTTACACAAACCATTCCTAAATATAGGGAGAAGAAAAACCTCACAGTTCATTTTAAAATGCTCATGTAATCTTTTTTTTTTTTTTTTTTTTTTTTGCTGTGCTGGGGATCGAACTCAGGGCCTTGTGCTTGCAAGGTAAGCACTCTACCAACTGAGCTATCTCCCCCAGCCCGCTCATGTAATCTTGATGCCAAACTGGACAAGGATAGCGTGCAGTCACGGAAGCAAGAATTTTAAATGAAAAGTTGGCAAACCGGAGTGTTTAAAAAGGATAAATCATGAAATAGTTGAATTTGTCCCTGGAATTCCATGATGGTGTTAACAGTAGAAAAACAGTGAATTCTCATTCCATTATCAGAGTAAAAGAGGGTAATACTACAATTATCTCAATAGATTCATACAAATTTAAAATTCACCATCTGTTTTACTAGAAACGGAGGGGAGTTTCCTGGCCCTAAAAAGGTATAAATGGTCTATGCTGAAGTTAAGAGTGTCCATCCAGATATATCAGCAAAAAGACACTGAGGAGATACTTCCTGCTACACAAAGGACTTAAATATAGAAAATATAAATTTTTCCTGTAAGTTAAGAAGAAATGGACCGTCCCGGTGTGATGGCATGTCTGTAATCCCAGCGACCGGGGAGGCTGAGGCAAGAAGATCCCAAGTTCAGGGCCAACCTTGACAACTTTAGCGAGACGCAATCTCAAAAAGGACTGGGAAAGTAATTCGGCTGCAAAGTACCCCCTGGATTCAGTCCCCAGTACAAAAAATTAAAGATGAACCAAAATATTAAATGGGTGAAAGACTGAACAGGTAACTCATAGACGAGGTACCTGAAAATCCCGAAAACATAGAAAGGTATTTATTCTCAGTGTTCAGGGCAATACAAAATAAAGGAATAATTGCATGCCGCGGTATGCTTTTTTGTGTATGAACTGTAAAATACACAAAATTTACCATCATAACCATTTTGAAGGACATCGTTCAGTTGTTAAACTTGACAATTTCAAAGTACTGAGAATGTGAAGCGAAGGGAACTTTGACTATGGTAGAATCAGTTGGCAGCCAGACTGACGCAGGGAAGCACACGTAGGTGATGCATCCATAGAACAACGCTAGGGAAGTCAGCAGTTGCTGTGGGGCAGGGAAGAGGATGCACACAGGCACAGGGAGCTTTGAGGTCCCGGTGGCATTTGCTTGCTTTTCCTCAGCCGTGGTTACGCAGATGTTTGCCTTGTTCCTAAAAATGGACATGCTCATGCCCATTCTTGTATGTATAAACTGTTTTTTTGTTTTGTTTTTGTTTTTTTTTTACTTTAAACGAACTTCAAATGAAAACTTCATGATCTGAACAGGCCCCCTCTCCAACAATACCTCCCTGTCCTTCCTTCTTCACCTCCTCCCTCCATTCCAGTCACTCCAGCTCCCTTGCTATTCCTAAAATGCTCTGAGCATGACTACAAGGGACTGTCACCCTTGCTAGTTTTTCCTCTTGGGGTGCTTTTGCCTCCAGATGCCTACGTGATTTGCCCCCTCCTTTTAAAGCTCTACCTGAAAGTCACTGAATTAGCTCGGCATGGTGGTGCACACCTGGTATCCAAGCAATTTGGGAGGCTGATGCAGGAGGATTGCCAGTTCAAGGTCAGCCTCAGCAATCTAGGAAGGCATTAAGCAACTTGACCCTGTCTCAAATAGGGCTGGGGATGTAGCTCAGTGGTAAAGCACCCTGGGGTTCAATCCTCAGTATCAAACAGTGCTACCCAACACACCCCCAAAAAAGCCTAATTAGTATTATATTCAGCTTCTAACATTAAGACTTCCCAGGATATCAGTGGCTTAAATCAACAGACACATTTCTCCAGACCTTTGCTACCCAGGACTGGTATATGGTCTGCACTGTGGTTTTATGGGACCCAGGTTCCTTTTGGCTGCCACTCCGCCAGTCCCAGGGCATGACCCTTGTCTTCATGGTCTTATGACTTCAACAGCTGCACGTGAGGCTGGGGAATGTAGTTTATTCTGAATCACGTACACCCTGCCAACATTCTGCCTGTAAGTTGGGAAAATGGCACTGTGGGACAAGCCCATGGCTGTCTTCTCAGAGAGCCCTTCCCTGGCGGAAGACCTGTCTGAAAGGGCCTCTCACACACCACTCTCTCCCTCTCACATGGCTTTATTTTTCTTCATTGTCTTGGTCACTTTCAGTGCCTGCTTGTTACTGTCCCATCTCACCCAGAAGGCCAGCTCCCACGAGCGGGACTTCACTGTGCTCCCTCCTGAGTCCCTAGTACTTAGAGTGGCACCTGGCATGTAGTTGGCACTCAAGTGTCATCTACAGAGTAAGGGCTTTGTATCCACGCCCCACACCCTTCTGCTTGCTAACTCCTGCCCTTCAGATTCCAGTCTGGCCTTATATTCCACAGCCCTCCCGGGACGCTAATGCCTATCCGAGAGTCACTGCGCAACCTTGAGTTTCCTCAGAGTCTCTCAGGTGGCTGACTTAGTAACCCTGGGAGGGCCTTCTCATGAGGTTCCCAGGGACCACTGCTGGTAGTGATCAGTGCTGCAGGGGCTCTAAGGAAATGTTCAAGAGATTCTCATTTAATTAGTCTGGTGTATGACCTGGGCTTGGCGGTCTTTTAAAATCTCTCCAAGTGTTTCTATTATGGAGTCAGGGGTAAGAGCACCTCCCAGGAATGCTGCCCCGCCCCCGTCGGTCCCTCACCTTCTCCCCCAGGGCCTCTCCTGGCACTCTGTGCTTCCCTCCTCTGTATCGAGAATCCTGCTGCCCAGGAAAGACAGCTGTCTGCTTACCTAGTGCGACCCTCTCGTAAGCACCTTACCACCTCCACTGGTACGTCAACCCCTGCTCCTTGCTGGATGGTTTATATGTGAGATGCTTCCAGTTACTGGCAGCAGGCTTCTCCAGGAGCAGTTGACGATGTTACCAGCTTGAGGACGATGTTCTCCTTTGACAGGATAAAAAGGAAGGCGAGTACTCTGGAGGAAGGGACAAGGCTTCTGAAAGAGGAATCAACAGAAACTGAATCAGATGTTCCCCATCACTTGGGTGGAGATTAAGTTGCCTCGAGCAACAGAAGAGTGTGGCCATGGTCAAGGTGTAGACTTGGTGGCCACACTGCCTGGATTCCAATTCTGCCTCCTCTGCCACCTGTGATCTTGGCAAAGTTACTTAATTATGCCATGATCCAGTTTCCTCTTGTGTGAAATGAGGTTAATAAGATTACCTTCCTTTGAGGTTTGTCATTCTTTGAGGATTAAAATACATGTAAAGCTATCAGAACAGTAACCAGCATTTATTAAGTGCTATTATTCCACTCTTTCAATTTATGGAAGTGGTCAGAAATTAACTGATGATTAAGTCTCATGACTCTCATTTGCCAAGCCCCCAATTAAACCTAAACATAATTTTCCCCCTTACATGAGGACTGTGAATGCCATAGACACAAAAAATCAAGTAGCAGCGAAGCTGTGCAAGCTGAGAAATGACTGAACCAAAGGCGTGGAGGTGTTTCAGCATGAGTTCACAGATTGCACTCAGTTCGAGTCTCTAGTTCAAAATCAATATGGTTTTAAATTCTCATTAGTGTATTTTCTAATTGGATATAATTTGCATTTAATAAACTTACTACATTTTACTAATTTTGTAATTAGTACCAGGTTACATTTTAATTGATCTTAATAACTTGGCAAGACCCCCACCCGTTTCTTTCTTCTTGAACATTTACCCTCTAGACCTTAGAGATGAAAGTGCTGCAAGCTCTGAAAGAGTTAAAGATGTTAGAACATTTTGCTGCTGGGCATGTGGCTCAGTGGTAGAGCGCTCACCTAACGTGTAGGAGGCCCTGGGTTCGAGCCCCGGTATCTTTCTCACAGACACACAGAATTGCTTGTATTAGGGTGCTGAACATTAGAGATATTAAGAAATAACTTTTTAGCTACTTGCCACCCCCCAAAAGCTATTTCCCATTATCCTGTGAGGAACATAGACCAGAAATCCTTTCCCCTTCTGAAGACAAAGCAAGTCACATACTGTTCACCAATTCAGACAATTAAGACTGCAAACTAATTTCCCATCCAAGATATTTCCCCTCAGGCCCTGCCATGTCCAGGAAGGGCAGTAACCAAACCATGTAAGGCTTGGGAGGTGGTGGTGGTGGGCTCCTAAGAACATTAGAAGGTCCCTCTGTCATATGCCCATTTCATCCAAACTCACGAAGTAACCTGTGATTTCCGTCCTAGACTGCGTACCAGTCACCCAGGGAGCTTTTGAAATTAATCCATGACTGGGCCACACCTCAGTCTGATGAGTCAGTTTTTTTCTGGAGGAGGTGGTCCCCATGTGGGCATTTTTTTAAAGCTCTCCTGGGGATTCTAAGGTACAGCCAGGGCTAAGAACCATATGCTTGCCTTCGATCAGTAATCCGGAGTGAACAGGTAGGGGAATGAATCTATAGGGCAGGAGGAGGTCTCAGCTCAGTCGCTGCTGCTCCAAAGGGGTCAGTGATTCCAGAGGCTCCTGTTTATGGGACAGAATCCCAGCCTCAGTGGAAAACCTTTTAAGTAAAAAATAGGAGTAGCAGGAGAAATACACGTTGAAGCTCCCTTCGCTTTTCCTGTCCCCAACTCCTCTGACATCCCCTCACACCCCAGTCTGGCTGTGCATGGAGTGGGTGCCAGACTCAGGAATTCTTATTAATAGAAAGCTACCCTGGCACTCCCAGTCGCCCTTGGAGGGATTATTGCTGGAGGTCCTGTGCAGTCTGAGAGAGGGATGATCCTCCCCACCCAGATCAAGGCCATCTTCCAACCTGGGAGGGAGGACAGTAGATTTCAAACAACCACCCAGACACCCCCACAGAGTGACCACAGAAGCTGATGACCAATACCTGGGACCTGCCTCAGCTCCTCTTGGGTGTGGTGGTGGGAGAGGAGGAACTCTCCCCTGCTTTGGGAGCCTGCTTTGGCTCTGGGTCTAGGGTAAAGGTTCAAGCAGGAAGATGTTTATTTAAAGATATTTACCAGAAAATAAACACAGAAGGCTGAATCTATGACCAGATTCATGCCTGCTACATAAGCCACAAAACAGTTAGCCCCCACTGAATGTCTAATACTCGCTAGTATTTATTGACTGCTTACTATGTGCCAAGCACTGGTCGGCTCCTTCAATCCTCACCATGGCCCTGTGAAGTAGGGTACTGTTGTCTATGTTACACTGTAGAGAACTATAGAGAAACTGAAGAAGACAGCCAAAATAACTT